>NC_085858.1:11715273-11830273 GCF_034702125.1 Engraulis encrasicolus
GGCACCAGCCCAACAGCACGTAGTATTAGACTGCCACCTGGTGGAGAAACAGATGAAATGTCAACATGAGAGGTGCACTCCTTGTTATCAGCAGCTGCCAGTGCTGTGCAAGCTGCTTTGAAAACGGCTATCTTTTAAAAGGCACCAGCTTCACTGTGGGAAAAAAGTTCTACCCTATAGGGAGAAACCTGGGTTGGTTGGCAACACTGTGGGGAAAATTTCAAAGTTCAAACTACACTATAATACATGGCCCTCGGTCAAAATTTGGTGACTCAGTCTGAAGGTAAGAATTTTATGCTTTAAAAAACAGGAAAGGCACACATCAGTATTGGTCTCTCATATAGGTTTATTATCTTCAGGTGTGTCTTGCCTTTATTTAAGGACAAATAACATAAAGTAGGCAATGGTTTAATTAAACAAAATAACAATCCATAATGATGAGATGTTGAAGAAAACTGAGGGATGCCCATGTTGTGTGCCTACTCTTTGCTATACAGGTTCTCTTAATACTCTACTTAATTCTCTTAATACTCGTAATGCAGTCATTCATGTCATAAACATTATGTCAATGTCAAACATTTTATCAAAGACTTTATCCTTAAGTGACATTCGGTTATGGCAAAGACAGCCCTAACAATGTCAACTTTTCATGACCATAAAACATTGATGACACTGGCACCATGTTTATGACTATCACACTATTATGTCATCCGTATGACACCGGTGGCAAGTGAAGTGTAACCGCATAATGTGACATAGTGCTGACAGAACATAGATGGAGACTGCTGCTTAGCAAGTGTACTTGTGCATAGTATAATTAGACAATGTTTTATTTTATTTTCTGTTTCTGAAAGGTAAAATACCATTCCTGATTGTAGAAGTTACTTATAGAAGGTTGGCACTTAAGGCCTACATTTAAGAAGTAAAGAGTGATGCCAGTATAGCCGTAGGAAATAGGCTATGTCAGCATAGGTACTGTGTCAACACCATGTAACATTATGCTGACCCTGTGTGCATCAAATGTCATGGTAGGTGAACTCCTATTCCAGCAATAATGGCTCTGGTGTGCAAGCAGTCCAGAAATGTCTATAGATACACGTTGAATTTATAAAACAATGACTATGACAGGCTACTTAATAAATTATTTGTCTATTTTATACAGTATACATCTTGAAGATGTCATGGGTATAGAAAATGCCAAACTCAAAAGTGTTCTGTCGACACACCATGTAACATTATTAGGCCTATTAGAAAACCCCGTCCCTGACCAGTAATACAGCTCTCATCATTGAAGCATCAGGAAAAACGAAATATTCAGCAAAAACATCTCACCGAATAGTGACTGACGAAAGCTATCCAGTTCACCAAGCCATTTCCACATTGCTTGCAAGTAGTGGTGTGCATTTACGTTTCAATTCGATTACGATTCGGGATGTAACAATTCGAATTGAATCGATTCAATCTGATGCAACGATGCATTGCAATGCAATACATTTAAGCAAGGGACATTTTTCATCAGTCATGAGGCAATAGGCCTACAAGCAGTCAGATACTGAACAACATTTTTATTGGCTGTTGTGTGCATCAGTTCTGCAGTTTTCAGTGCTTTGAAGAGCTTCAATTTAATTTAAAGTTCATTTCCTCCAAAAATAGCTACAGAAGTAATTAAAACTTGAAATGGTGCTGCAAAAAATATGCTGCATTGATTATGGCATTTGCCGAATTGATTATTGAATTGTCCTGATGATATGTCACTACTATGGTAGCTAACATAGTTAACAACTAGTTGCTTGCATAGTTAGCAACTATGGCTTAGGGGAAATACACACCTGACGTCAATTGTTTGAAAGCATGACATTCATCCAAGACCATTATTTTACCAGTCCAGGAGAGAGCATATGAGTTTAGCCATGCAATTTTAGCAATTTTTGCAATTGCTGCCATTGTTCATTTTACCGCTCACAGTGATCCAGGACCATTGGTTATGTTCCTGTTCACAGTGATCCAGCTAATAGCCTAAATGGTGATTTACAAATGCATAAAGTTGTGGACATAATCATCCCCATTGCTACATTCGTTGGACAATAATGCAAACCTTTTTTTAGATATAAGAAATAATAATAATAATAATAATAATACTTTCGTTTTATATAGCGCCTTTCAAAACACCCAAGGACGCTTCACAGAGTGTTGTGTTGGAAAGTGTGAGTGTGTGTACGCGTCAGTGTGTGAGCGTGTGTGTGAAAGCATGTACAGTTGAGGACGATATTATTAGCCCCCCTCCTGAAATTAGACATTTCTCCTGATTTCTCAGTAAGAATGACCATTATTTACCGTTTCTGTTATTCTGGAAACAAATACACTGATGGAGATAATGTTCAATGAGTTGAATTTGGATTTTTCTACTGTTACGATGAGTTTAAACAAAAAAGGGCAAAAATGACAAGGACAAAATTATTAGCCCCCTGATCATTAATAGTCAATATGGCGCCATTTATGAACCAAAACTGACAACAGGCTCTGATAAGTTGCTACCTAGGTTGGCACATGCCCCACTAGGGATTTTGACCCATTTCTTCACTGCAAAGTGTTCTAGCTGGTCCAAATCGCATGGATGCTGAGCATAGACATTAACCACAGACTCTCAGTGGGATTGAGGACTGGACTATGAGCGGGTGATTCCAATATCATGGTTTTAGTGTCCTTGAAGAACCTCTGAACTAATCTAAATGTATGCTTTGGGTTACAATGTTGTTGGAAGACCCAGCAATCCAGATTCAGACCCAGACTCCCTGTGCCTGAGGCTGAATAACAGACTAAACTTGATGCCCTTCCACTACGTGTAACTGTGGAAACTGCTTAGCCTCATTAGACCAAAGAAGCATTGGACACCTGCCTAGATGAGTGTTATTGACCTGGCCTCACCTGGAGGTTTTTTCCCCCCAAGAAAGACAGTTGTTAGGACTTGTCATCATATTGGGCTTTGGGGCCATCATCACAGAAGAACCCATTTACTAAAGGCAGTGCATATCACAGTGTTACTGAGCTTTGCCTGTGAACTTTTGAAAGTCAAAAATGAGTTTTGAACGTCTCCGCTTTCATCTGATGATATTCAATTGCACCTGCTTTGATGCATGAATTCTGCTTCTGTCAGGTGAAGAAAGGGATAGGCCTTGAATCGTTATAAGATGGTTTCCACAATTAAACATGGTGGTGGATGCATCCTTCTGTGGCAGCCTCAGCCACAGGACACCTTGTTTGCGTGTACGGCACCATAAAAACTGAAAATTATGATAGAATGTGGAAAGTGACCTTGCAAAAATATGCTCATAGAGGGAGTTAAGATCTTCACTGGATCTTTCAATAAGACAAAAACCCAAAACTTGCATCCAAAATAGTTCAAATATTCTTCAAAGATACTAAAACCATGGTCATGGAGTGGTTCAGACCTCAATCCTTTAGATAGTATTTGAAGAGTGCTGAAAATGAATGTCCATCCTCAACATCCATGCAATTTGGACCAGCTTAACTATTTGCAATGAAAAAAATGGGCCAAAATCCCTGGTAGGACATGTGCCAACATAGTTAACAACTAATCAAAGTGCATGGTGTCAGTTTTTGTTCATAAATGGCACTGTATTGACTATGAATGATAAGGGGGCTAATAATTTTGTCCTTGCCATTTTTACACTTTTTTGTTTAAACTCAATGTGAAAATGGAAAATTCCAAATTTAACTTATTGGATACTATCTCCATGGTGTATTCGTTTCCAGAATAACATGCATTTATTAATAATGATCATTCTCAATGATAAATGAAGAGATATGTCTAATTTCAGGAGGGGGGCTAATAATATCGTCCTCAACTGTAAGTGAAAGTGCTTGTGGAACTAGCAGCCATAAGCCTCCAGGAAGAGATGTGTCTTAAGATGTTGCTTAAACATGGCCAGTGAAAGAGCATTCTGGATGTGGTCGGGCAGATTGTTCCAAAGAATGAGAGCAGCAACATGGAAGGCTCTGTCACTGGTGGCCTTGAGCCTGGTACGAGGGACGATCAGCTGGCCCTTGGAAGAGGACCGCAGAGATCTTGAGGGGTCATAGGGGTGAAGGAGGTCTGTGAAGAAATGGTGATTTATAAATTCACAAAATTGTGGAAATAATCATCCCCATTGCTACATTCATTGGAATGCAATGATGGCAATGGGGATGATTATTTCCACAATTTTGTGAATTTATAAATCACCATTTCTTAAATCTAAAATGTTTACATTATTGTCCAACAAATGTAGCAATGGGCATGATTATGTCCACAACTTTATGCATTTGTAAATCACCAAGGCTATTAAATCATAAAAAAAACATTTCCAGACATAATTACTGCAGGTTATTAAATAATTTACCAACAGAGCTGATTCATGCGTTATAATAACGAATGTAAAATAATAATAAAAAAGCTGGCCTAAACGGCAGCTCAAGTGGCCTAAACGGCACTTCTGGTGGCCTAAACGACGACAGGGTGGCCCAAACCAAGGCCCAAACCACCGGTCACCGTGCAGTGCAACATTTTGAGCAAAACTGCTCTTGCAGCAATTGAGAAGCTAAAATTGCACGGCTAAGCTCATATGCTCTGTCTTGACTAATAAAATGGTCCTGGATGAGTGCCATGCTTTCCAACAATGCTATGGTCCTGGATCGCTCTGAGCAGTAAATAAATTGTGTTCCTGGATCACTGTGAGCGGTCTAATGAACAATGGTCCTGGATCACTATGAGAGGTAGGCTAAAATGAACAATGGTCCTGGATCACTTTGAGCGATAGAATGAACAACGGTCCTGGATCACTATGATTGACGAAATAAACAATGGTCCTGGATCACTGTAATTGGTAAAATAAACTTCAGTCCTGAATCGCTGTGAGTGTTAAAATTAATGATGGTCGTGGATCACTGTGAGTGGTAAAATAAATAATGCTCCTGAATCGCTGTGAGCAGTAAATAAATTGTGTTCCTGGATCACTGTGAGCAGTCAATTGAACAATTGTCCTAGATCGCTCTGAGCGGTACAATGTACATTGTTTCTGGATCACTGTGAGAGGTAAAATGTCCTGGATCACTTTGAGTGGTAAAATGAACAATGGTCCAGGGGTCCGTTTCTCGATTGTTGTCGTTGCTAACCGTCTTAAGACCATCTTAAGACCATCTTACCGTTCCGTTGGATTTAGTGATGAGCGTCGCTGTCGAGAGAGAGTTGAGTCGCTCTTACGAAGGACTTTGCTACCGTCGTTAGCAAAGACGCTTTCGAGATACGGACCCCTGCATCACTGTGAGCCGAAAATAAACAAAGGTCCTGGATCACTGTGAGCAGTAAAATAAATAATGGTCCTGGATCATTGTGACCGATAAAATGAACAATGATCCTGGATCACTGTGAACAGTAAAATAAACATGACAGCAATTGAGGAGCTAAAATTGCACGGCTAAGTTTATATTCTCTGTCCTGGACTGTTAAAATAATAAATGGTCTTGGATTAATGCCATGCTTTCAAACAATTCTGACTTCAGGCTTGTATTTCCCCTAAACCGTAGTTGCTAACTATGTTAGCTAGTCACTAACTATCTTAGATAGTTGCTAACTATGTTACCATTAGTAATCTGCCTTTAGTAATCCACTTAATAATAATACTCACCACTTTTTTCAAAGTTTTATTTAAGACATTTGTAACCCATCCTTTTTAATATATACTGTAGCTAGTGGTTAGTATCTAAATCTGTGGACACACCTAATGTTATGTGAAGGTAATTACTGGTAGGCTAAATTGGTTTGAAATTCACTCATTAAGATTTTTTTTTGAATTAACCTTACCTCTGCTTTGAGAAAATTAGGTGTTTCTGAGTTCTGGAGTAGTGAGTCCCCTCTCGTGCAGGTTCCTGCAGGCTCAAAATGGTCTCGGTGGTATAAGGAAAGGGAAATTTGAATTGTTCATGTCACAGGGCAAAGACATCATCAATCTCAAATGATCCCTGATTACCTGTAACAGTGAACCTGGACCAACTAGCCTGGTCCTGACCATCCCATAATACTACCATTTCATTACCGTCGTGGACCCATCCTTTGGCGGAAGTACGTAGGATGGCTCGCGAGGCTAGGGCCAACAACTTTGATGTTGATCCTGGATCAGTAAATACTTGGTGATATCAGATCAACCCCTCAGGACCCATCAGTGGGCCCTGGCCCACAGTTTGAGAATCACTGAAAAAAGAAGTGTATTTGTGATCAGCAGCTTATTTTCTGTCATTAACCAACTTTCATAACAAATTAGATATTTTTAGAAGAGGTGAAAATGAATTAAATTCATATTTTAATATTAACACTGAAGGATGGGGAGCTCAGCTTCAGCTGTCTGTAGCTTACTTCCGAGGAGGCGGAAGGATGGCTGACTGTCTGCTACTTTGTTATTGTAAATACACCACACCTTGCAAAACAAAACACTATCTGAAGACATACAGTAGGCTACCTTTTCCCAACTGAATGGCAGTTTGTATCCAACATGGTGCATTACTGCCACCAACTGTAACATCATAGAACTACAACAGTGTATGTAGCTTCAATGGAGGGAGGACCAAAAAAGACCTGTATTCTGCAGATCCAAGGTGAAAAAGTGGTTCAATTTAGTACAATAAAAGCATGACTGAAGTGTACTTAGCATGTTAAAAGTGCACTCGTGCTTTTTGTGCTAAGAAAAAGTATGTTTACAATATGCTTATTTAAAGTGTACTTAAAATTAGATGTAGGCCTAATTAAGTTGCTCTCAAAGAAAGTACACTTAGCGAACCATACTTCAAGTGGACTTCGAAGATGTTTGGCTAAAGTGTATTTAGAGGAATATACTAATAGTGTTCTAATAGTGAACTTACTAAAAGTGTATTTTTTAATAACATATTGCAATTGTACTTTTTTAAAGTGCAATATGATTACACTTCACCCAAATGTCTTTGAAGTGTGATTTTCTATAGTGCGCTTTAAAGTAAATCGCTTTAACATATTGCAAGTACACTTTTTCTAAGTGCACCATGATTGTACTTCACCCAAATATCTTCAAAGTGTGCTTACACAAAGTGCATTTATCCATCATGCACCATCATACATGTCCCATCATGCAATGCACTTCTTGGAGCTAAATTTCTCAAACAGAAAGCCATTTATCCTGAAGGAATATTTTTGGTTTGCATGAAAATATTACTCATTGTTATATTCTGTGTTTATTGTAGGAGTTTTAAAATTTTAAAGTGGTACACAAAAAAATGACCATGTTCCCACTGTCATTATGATGGTTACGTATATGTTCTGGTATATATAGGCTCACACTTCCCATATTTACTTGGTAGGAGGTAAGTTGGAACTAGTTGTTCAAACAAAAGCTTGAAGGTCACCATCACTAGTGATAAATTCAAGTGATCAACTGCAGGAAAGTGGAAGAAGATTGAAATGAAGTGAAATGTGTATCTGAAATCTCTGTAACAATGCAATGATTGTAAATGTCAGTCGTGCTAGGTCTGCATACTGTATCACTACTGTGACATGTGGCTGTGTGTAATGTACAAGCTCTGAGGACCAGCATGGATTGTAGTATTACATTTATATTATTTCATGTACTTGGGAGTGTACTGTAAATATACTTCAAGCATACCTGTTATATATTTACAATACTTAATATGATATACTTTTTACAGACTTAAAATGTTCCAATGTAGTCCAAAGAAGCATGAAATTAATATACTTTTATTGAACTTCTAGAAACAATAAAATGTTATAGTACTCAAGCACACTCTTAATGCCATACGAATGCATGAAAAGCGTGTTTGGAGCATCCTTTCAAAAGTATGCTTGTAGTGCACTTAAAGTTGTCCAAAAGCGGTGCCAATTTAGCATCCTCAGTGTGCTGCAAGTGTGCTGAAGTACTGCTCTAGCAGTGCTTCAGCGCACTAATAGTGCAATGAAGCGCACTTTAAATCGCCGCAAATAATACACTTTGTACTAAGTACGGTCAAAAAAAGTACACTTTAAGTATATGGGTTTTTTACCTGGGATAGTTTTCATGACGTGATTCACTTGAAGTGAGATTGGGAGTTGCTCCCCCACCTTAAGCCATGATGCACATCATTACAAAGAAAGACGGCGCACGTTTTGAAGCAGACCGTCTTGCAACATGTGAAAAATAAACACAACTACATTTCTAAACATGAAGAACTATTCAATAACATTAAATAACAATAAAATGTAAAAAAGCATTTGTTAAATATTAATTTATAGAAAAAGCCACGTGACAGACACACATGCAATTTGGTTTTGTTTACAGATATAGTGTATGTTTATTGCACCTGTAGGATATTCTTAGAGGGCATATGGGTCTCCGAATTCTGTAGATGCATGAATTAATAATTTAAATTGAAGCTAATCTGAAATCAAAATAGAAATAAGATGGGAGTGAAGTTGGAGAGGGATGATAAAGAATGGGTACAATATACAATATACCATATTTCAACATCTTTTTTGTCACTTCTTGCTTGCAGAATTGGCAGTGAAATGAATGATACCATAAACCCAACTGTCATGTATTTCACAATACCATTCTTGTTGGTATTATGTCTGATGAATGTGAGGTAAATTAGATATAGGTACTGGCTGGTAAATATACAGTATGGATGCTGTCGTGTTTTTTGGCAGATACAGAGCTGAGCCAAATCTGGATCATTCACACCTTTCCTGGCATTCAACCCTGCACTTTTATTGTGAACGGTTCTGGGCTAGGCCTATTGGTGGAAATCTCATCCAAACTGCTTGCCATATTTCACCAGAGAAAAAAAAAGTAAAAAAAAAAAAAAGAAAAAGAAAGAAAGAAACGCTTTCCCTCCAACACAGTAAACTTATTTGAATAACAAGTAGACCTGTGTACTTGTGTTGTGATGGGGTGCCTCTTTTGCTGGTTGGATCAAATTTGTGGTGGGTTCTTGGTAGGTTAACACACCCCCCTCATTAGGTACAATGGAGTAAATAGTGTGATAGCTATGTTGTAATATCATGGGCTAGTGTTGTACTTACACCATCAATTTACTTTTACTTTTGACACCTCTGTATTTCACCTGTTCACCACCCCAGTTGGCAGGGTTCTCTGTATGGCTTTGTTATCGGGTCCCAGACTCACACAAAATCATAGTCTGAGGACAATGACATTCTCATTCTGCGAACGGCCCATTTTTTCCACACATTTTTGTAAAAACAGTCTGCATGCCTAGGTGCGTCATTACGCCTTTGGCCAGGCCAAGTTTATTAGGAGACCCCTTCTGATCATTTGGATGGGTGAGCAAATACTTTTGTATATAATATAGGGTAGTTCCACAAGTTCTAGGAAGTGGACATAGAACACAGAAAGTTCAGCAAAGGTAAATGTAATCACTTTCTACTTCTACTTTGCTTGTTATGTTGTGGTTCTATGTTAGTCTCTAGCGAACAGAAAGCCGCTGTGTAAAACTATTTAAATCTACTGTATGTGAATCATGTCACCAGCCGAGTTCCTGCAGTGGCTTGTCACAACTCTGAATTCCATGATCTGGTTTACTTAGCAAGACTATTTGCAGGTTAGCCTGGGAAATCCCATGCTGATTTGCCTGAATGTTGAATATGTGTAAAAGAATTTGTATGCGTGTATGCAACTAGACACCTGAATTTCCTTCGGGATTAATACATTTCACTCCACTCCACTCCACTCTCGGTTGTTGAGTAGGCCTAAATCATCTCCATATGTTCTGGTCTGGTCTGGTCTTCTGACATAAGATCAGAGTTCTGACTTGAGTGGCAGGATCCAGGGATACTGATAAACTGGAGATCTGTTCTGCAGGTGGGAGATGTAGTTGGAATGGTGGTGGGGGTGTCATCCAAGACCTCCCCAGAGCTATTAATAAACTGCAGTGTTTATATAGTATAGACTCCCCCGTTTCAAGGGAGGCAGGCTCTGTAGGCAGCACCTTCCTTACTGAATGTGATATCATGACTATGATTGTGAATGTGATAGCATGATTTCCTGATTTGTAAAAGAAAAAGACGAGTGTGGGGCATGCAGAGGGGCATGATGTTGGATAGTTTTAGAAAGGTTTTGGGAGCCCCATGATCAAAAGTCAAAATGTTATGCAGATACATCTAGTCAAAATACTCTGCATGGTCAGTCTTTATGTGCATACAGCTCTCTTCCTTCAAATGTGACACTATTGCCAACTATTTCCAGGTGAGCAGTACATGGACAAAACAGCCCGATATGGTCCTGGTCCACCAGGTTAGTCATCAGGTAGGCCTACTCTCTTTGCCCTCTGAAATGAGCTATTAGAATGCACTTTTTTACAGACTGCCAGGGAATTTTACGATAAATGCAGCCACACTAGTTGTGGTGAAGAAATGCTTGACTTCATTCAGACTTATGCAGTGCTGGATGTGTTGAGGAAATAATATGATGGTCCTGATCCTTCAAAAGATTTTGTGCAGTTCAGGATTAGCCTTTCATGGACCATATTCTTCTGGCACAAACCAATAAGGATATACTGCACAGTTTAATGTCAAAAGTCTACCGGACACACATGGACTGTCAAACTCACAAAAACACTCAAAATCTCCAGTAATAACACATGTTGACGTTTATATTTATAATTTCATAGAGCACAATATCCATTGGATATTTTAACATCACATGCTGAGCACTACAAAATAAAAATTGAAAACAGTCTCTTGAAATACAAAATGGTGGTCGACACAGGGCCCACTGGAGGAGGCCCCGGCTATAGACCGTCCAGAAAAACGGCAAACCTCTCCCACCAAAGCCATGATTTAAAAAAAAAAAAAAGACTGATGATCATCCCTCTTCGGTCCAAAGACAAGTGTTCAAAAGTCCTTGTAATGTAGTAGCCTGGAAAAGGCAGAAAAAAGAAAGACAGTAGGTCGATAAAGCAGTAAATCCATGATAAAAGAAGTTTTTTTAATTATCATAGACCTGCTCCAGGCACAACTCCATTCTACCACCATCCTGTGAAGATTCGTATCATTGAAAAGAAAACTCATATGATTGATGATTTTAAACATAGATCACATATGACCCACAGTTACAGGTTTGAATCCTACTGCTACCTCTCTTCACAACTTCATCCATGGTGTGAGTATCTTTGAGCAAGGCCCCAACCTCACGTCACATTGCTCAAAGGACTCTAACCAATACCCTGCACATCACTTTCCAGTCTGTCCTCGTGGTGTGTATGATGTCCCAAATGGCTGCAATGCTTGCGTACAACTGTTCCATTTGGAACATGCTACCGATGGTATAAAGGTGCGCTGACTGACCTGAAGAGCAGGGCGTCTCCCTTGTTGTTGGCCACAGAGTAGAAGCCGCTGTTGGGAGAGAAGTCAAGGCAGTACGTCCGGTAGATGGTCTTCCGCCGGAACACCGGGAAGTTGGAGAACACCGTGAAACTGGGAAGGTGGACCTGGAGGAAGTAAACGAGACAGATAAAGCTCAAAACACGTTGACATGAACATCATTGGTAGTAATGGCACATCCTTTTAGGAATTTGGACCCAATCAACATACCATGAATAGATTCTGAAGTTCTGAATTAATACACAAAAACAAAACAAAAACACACTAATATATGTCTTTAGCCCGATTTTCAGAGGACAAATATTATCTAACGACCACTGGTAACTTCGGACAGGGTAAACAAAAGTCTCTAATTTACTCAATTTACAGACATTATGACCGGATTTGTCGTGATTTCACAACTTCCTGTTTCATCTGATTGAGTTCCTGGAATTTTTCTTGGGGTTATTTCTGCTTATGGTACAATGTAAACGGGATAGGTCGACTACCACTTACCCTGAAATGCTGTTAATACATTTTTCACCAAAGTCACAGCACATTGTGTGTTACAGCTACATGTACATTCATATTATGGCTCGTTTCCCAAAAACATCCACGCTAAACAATGGCTAGTTTTAATCAAAATCAGTGTTCCGTTTCCTAGAAATAACATTTTCATGACATATTGTATGTGCAGCTCAAATCTGAGACAGAATTTAAGTCTGTCCCTTCAAACTTTTACAAGACGTCCTTCCAACTACAATATTTCTCCCCTCCCATATACTTAATCTCATTTGACTGGTCATCATGACCACATATGAAGTTGGACTGTGTGACGTAAGAGTTCTGAAGAAGAAGAAGAAAATAGAAAATAAAAAATGGCAAAGAATGTCGTGGACGACGTACCAGTTTGTTGGCCTCGTCTTCAGCGCGGGAGGCGATAGCGAGGATCTCTGACGAGGGGTTGAAGCGCAGCGCTGTGGCCGCCGTCACCAGGTTCATGATGGCCTTCAGAGGCTTGGGCTCTGCCTCGCGCAGGCACGCCTGCTGGGAGTACAGGTTTACCACACCTGACTGGGAGCTGTGGATGGAAAGGGGGTCATTAGCTTGTGTGTAGTCATTTAATCATCCGAATGTGTATGCGTCATCTGACCATCGGAAACTATAAAACTGCTGTACAACGACCATTTCACAGTAACTTTATTCGCAATGTTTTAAGATCAAAATGTTGGAACTAAAATTAATGTGAAATGGTTGGTGTGCGACCTCTGGATCATCTCCAACGCACCTGTCATGTGAGGTGTGAGAAACAAATCAAGTGTTGTACACCAAGTGTTAATCTACCAACTTCACTTCAGTGAACTTCTCGTCATTCATTCAGACGCCCTGCTGATCCATAACCTCTTGCCCTAACTCATCACTTGTGCTTGCTCTGTGTATATCCTCACACTACGTAATGTCATCCATCCTATTTCTTTTGGAGAAAAGTGACTGCCAAATATGATGTAATGTGAAGACACACAAACACAAGAGGAAAAGCTCTAGACATTCATCTAGTACTGCTAGTAGCTGCTAAGATTCTTGATGTATGCGAACGGCTTTGCTTGACCTGAGTTGTGTGCAACTACCCAGAAGACTCACCCGCAGGCCAGGTACTGCCCGTCTCTGGACACAGCAATGGAGGTGCCCTTCACACAGCCCTCATCTGGGAAGCGACTAAGACACTTGCTGCTCCTCGCATCCCAGATGAACACCTCGCCCTCCTCTGTGGAAGCACAGAAAGAAAGAAAGAAAGAAAGAAAGAAAGAAAGAAATACATTAAGAAAGAAAGAAAGAATTCTATTGACAACTGCTATTGCTTTGAAAGGTTTACTAATGAACATGAATCCTGGCTTCATGCACCATTTTGAAATACTATAGGTTTCCTGTTTACATTCACACTATGAGGAGGGGCAAAATGCTAAGCAGCCAATCACATGCACAATTTTTTGAGTGACAGTTTCCAAACTGTATGCACCTCTGTCTTCTAGTGGACATAAACACACAAGCACCACAAACGTACAAACAAACAAACGAATGTACACATCACACGATTACATAACCTCCTTGGCGGAGGTAACAATCAGAGGTGGCAAAAGAATCCTTAGACTGTGCATGCAAACAGGAATGTTTGTGTACAGGAAACCTATGCATAGCATATAAACATATAATATAAGAACTGTTCTAGAAATAAGACCAAATCATGTTGTCAAACTCACCTGATTTGGAGAAGATCTTACTGCCGTCTGCCGAGAAAGCGGTCCCACACACATTTCCACTCACTTTCATACTTCGGATGACCTCCTTTGTCTGAAATAAGGCCAGCGCCACACCATCATTTAAATGTCTAAATCTGAGTAGCAGTAACATACAGTTATACCTGGCTGTGGTCAACGTGGTTACAGTTTTAAGCTTTTAAAGTCGTACCAGTCATCTGAATGGAACTATTATACTATATTACAAGTTTCTGAACCAAATATTGCATGCATAGTTTATGCTGAATTTCAAAATGTATCTGTAAATTCAGCAGTTCAAGAAACATAACACATCAACATTGCTTTTCAACCACCACATATAGTGTGTTGCTCCTTGCATATTACTAGTTTACTAAATAGTTCATAGTGCACAATTTATTAGTTATTTTGTGCAAGATCATTATTACTTTTGGCATTTATTCATGTACATAATACTGGCTATACTTTGTGCTTTGTATCATTTCACAGAACGAAATGATAATGCATTGGTGTGCTAACAGCAATTGCCCTTTGTTTGGGAGGCGCTACAGTATTGTCACATTATGTGGATTCCAATATGCAGACTTCCATCCTCCCTTGCTCACTTGCCTGCTGGTGACCTCATGATCACGTCACTGACGACAGAAAATGAATTCAATATCTTGCAAAAGCACTATTCTAATGCCATTTTATCATTTGCAATTGGGATGGTGAATGAAAAACAGTCCCCCAAAAGTTGTTGTGGCTAGGCTGACAGCTGGGAAACTTTATTGTTTTCTCCACGGAGGATGGGCCAGGAGGCGGGGCGAAGCCACAAGCACAAGTGGAGGACAGGGGTGTGCATATTGGAATGCACACATTCTCTGTCATTTACCTTCATGGTCATGAGATGGAGGTACCCAGAGGAGCCGGTGAGAAGCAGGAAGTCACCCTCTGGAGAAACCTCAAACTCCTTCACTCTCTGCTCACTCAGACCTGGTGAGAGGTGAGGGGGAGAAAGA
This sequence comes from Engraulis encrasicolus, assembly GCF_034702125.1. Classification (NCBI taxonomy): domain Eukaryota; kingdom Metazoa; phylum Chordata; class Actinopteri; order Clupeiformes; family Engraulidae; genus Engraulis; species Engraulis encrasicolus. The sequence goes on from NC_085858.1 coordinate 11,729,940, forward strand.
CGGAGAGATAGAGAAACAGACAGACAGAGAGGAAAGGGACATTTGGAGGAAAGAGGGAAGAACAATGTTAACATCTGGTCACTGTTATAAATTTGCTGTTATCAGAGGCATGAGGCATTTCATTCAGAATGACCTAACTTTAATTAAAGTATCAAATTAAATCAAATGAAAGACCAAAGTAAACTTGACAGAACTATTTAATTCTGAATGATTAATTACCAAGTAGCAATGTATGATTAGAGGCCTTTGTAATGATTTAGTGGTGTGGTACCACTATGGTAGTTAAGTATTTTCAGTGACTATTACAGCGTTTCACTGACAGAACAGCGTGCATTTGGAGAGAGAGAGAGAGAGAAAGAGAGAAAGAGAGAGAGAGAGAGAGAGAGAGAGAGAGAGAGAGAGAGAGAGAGAGAGAGAGGGAGAGAGAGAGAGGAAGAGAGAGAGAGGAAGAGAGAAAGAGAGAAAGAGAGAAAGAGAGAGAGCTGCCCAGGGCTGCCGAAGGGAATGCCTCTGTCAGATATGGGATTGGATTTCAATTGTCCCGTGTCTCAGAGCAAAACTGAGAATAGTGCTATTAAAAGCTAACATTTTATCTGTAAAAGGGCTAATTGCATTCCTTTTCTACAGTATGTGCAAGAGAAACATTTCCAAGCTGTTCTCTTTGTTATGGGCTATGAGCCTCACCTCTGACTGTAGGCACAGGGATGATCTTGCCCTCCATCATGTCGTAGATGTAGAAGAGTTTATTTCTTAAGCCGGTGGCGATCACCTGTTCCCCGTCCATGCTGAAACACGCCTTGTTCACCGGAAACTTCTCTAAGTGAATGCTCTGAATCTTAGGGTTTGTCTTGCCATCAACCTAGATCATGAAGTCACATGAAAGGAAAAGGGGGTTATAGTGGTATATTAGTATACCATTACAAAACGTAGTCCAACATTTCAAGTTCAAGTTTTATTGTTAGTAATAGAAAACCTAAGCTTTGATTTACGACAATATTTTACGTGTTGGTGTTACAGTGTGGTAAATTTATATGACATCACCTGCCAGACGATGTTGGCTTGTTAGCTTGTAGGCCTTACTGTTTGATTACTTCGCAAAAATCCAATAAATCCCACAGCCATTACAACTGTGCCCTTGGTCAGAGACAGTATCGGACACATACGCCTTGGTTCAAGGTTAACTGCTTAGAGTCTTGTCACTAACTCATAAATATCGCTACCTTATAAACACCTGAAAATTATATGCAAAAGGAATGTTGGCTCTCGCTGCATTAGCGTGTTCTGCTGAGATGAGAAAATTTCCAGCACCATTTGGCACAAGGGGACATCTTCACTTAGGAACCGGATCCCAACCAGACCACAGTATTAGGTAATGGAATACAAACTCTGATGACACTGCCAACAGGTTTAAATCTGTTCGCCACCTGTCCACTTTATGGTGCAATGAAGAACCAGACATTCCTAGAAAAAAATACAGTTTGCGTTCTAACAGAAATCTAAAATATTGTGCACCAGTGGTGCAACAGTGCACTGGAAGCTGGCAGAGCCTAAACTGGACTGATGCATAGCTATAGCTAGTGTGTTAGAGCAAAGATACAAACTTAAGCATAAAAAGTTCTAAACGAAGTCCTACAGGGTGTCTACAGGTTTGACCAAGTCAAAATTAAGACATTTTAAGACTTTTCAATACCATTTTCCAAATAAAATTAAGACCAACTCGCAGCGTTTACAGGTTTTAGCAAGTCAAAATTAAGACATTTTAAGACTTTTCAAAACCATTTTCCAAATGAAATTAGGACCACTCGCAAGATCATACACAGGTTCAAATGAAGCACAAAAACCAATTGGTTATTTACATTAATGTAGCCGTTTGAAAACACAAAACTATACACAATGAAACTTTACACTAAATAAAATTCAATAATGCGTTCTAAATTACACTACATGGCTACAACTCCCGATTTCCGTCGCAAAGTTCATCACATGGCTGACATAATTATTTTCCGTCGCAAAGTTCATCAAATGGCTGACATAATTATTCCTCCCTAAATTAAGCTCCACAAATTTAAGACATTTGGGTTGAAAATTTTAGACAAAATAAGACTTTTCAAGGCCTTATTTGGCGAAAATGAAATGTAAGACTTTTTAAGACTTTTTAAGGACCCGCGGCCACCCTGTCCTAAATAAACAAAACATTAGCATGTGTTGTAATTGAAATAGGAAAAGCACATTTGCTTGTACTACCTGGTATTTTGGCGGAAGCGGTGGTGGTAGTGGCTTAACATGATTGGTGTGATAGATTTGAAATGCTAACCTGAAATAGCGAGATGGAATGGTCAAGTCCTGCCGTCATGACCACTTGAGCGGAGGGGTGAAACTGCACAGTGGTCAGTCGATCATCAGCAGGCCTGTCGTTGTTTGCATTAAGACACTTCTTCAACTAGGAAAGAAAGATAGAAGCGTATTAATTGATGCGAAAACATTGAAGATTAATGATTAAAGTTGTCTCTGAGCCAAATTCTACATCATGTCCTTGCTCTTTATTGTGAAGTAATCATACATTCAAGTGTTGTCTGTATATTTTGCAATCCAGTATTAACGGCAGCAGTATTAACCCTTACTCTTAACACTCCTTTGGGCAGACTCTCAGATTTCCCCACGAAGTTGCCAGTCTTTCGCATCAAGTCATCTTCGTCATCCTCATCTTCATCACCAGCATCTTCAGGATGAAAGCAGGCAGACATGGACAAAGACCAGCTTAATGTCATTTTGTAATAATATATCTATTCTCATTTAATCTAACTGCCGATCTATGCATAAAGTGTACATTGGAACACCCACTTCTCATAACGAATAACAGTACGATACAAGGATTTGGGGATTTTTATTCTTCACACGTCTACAAAAATAGGGCTTGACGTTGGCGGCCAACTGACCAAATGTGGGTAGAATATGGCTGTGGTTAGCAATCATTTCAGTATCACTTTCCAGGAGACAATGTTAATAGCCCTGATCCATTTACTTATCACTTCAATATCTAAGTTTAGACATCTCGGCATATGGAAAAATTGTAAGCATGCGGGGGGCAGAAAGACTACGAAATTACTTGGGGAAACACCGCTCGTAGCCACAGTAGCTGATGAGTAAATGTCAAAAGGCAATTGTGAAAAGTCAATATCAAACCCTGCTTAGAAACACTTTGAGAGAATATAACAAACTGTGGAAGTTCAGTTGGTCTTCCTGTACTATGCTTAGGCCGAGGGGATGGGCAAAATGCCATAGTGCCCAATGGCCTGTTAGTGCAGACAGTGCAAAGTGGTGGCCAACAGAGAGGCTTAAGGTCAGATTAGACTTCTGCAACTGCGCTCGTCAAAACCCAACATTGTATTCATGCATCTGCGAGTTCTGCGAGGTCCGAGGTCTCGTCGCGAGCCACATTTGAAATTGCGCGATTAGTTCTAGGCTACTTTCACTACATTATAAGCACTGCGGTCATTATGAAGCAATGTTGCTTTCTATCCCGGTTAGCTGGGTATTTTCACACAAATTGCAAAGGCAATGCACTGATATCATTATTTGACATACCCAGTCTGTTTTCACAAGCAGAGCACAAGCATGTAAAGACAGTTGATTCTGCCGATGTGTGTTTCCATTCGGTGGAGGAACGGTAGTAAAACCGCAGGCATTGTGCCGAGGGTTCAACTGATGCATTGTTTGTTACTTAGCTTGTAGCTTCGTGTATTTACACACGAGGCATTAATAAAGTTTTTAACAGAATACAGCTCTGCTCTCGCAAACTACTGGCATTGAGCTGCCACAAGAACAGAACAAGGAAGTAGCGAGACGACCAATCATAGTGCCTTTTTGTCTGCGTACTCCGCGTCCGTCCGACGGATAGTTAGAATTTTTTCGAGGCGCTCGACGATGGGCGCAGAGCCTCTGAGAGGGAGGCGTGTACTCGCATAGACAGAAAACGGACGGACGCAGATTCTATGCGTCCGAAGCATAAATCTAGCTTTAAAGGGCTGTTGAGCAAGTCTCGACTGTGTGCAGGGGATCATGGATTACAGGTTTGGGAGAGCACTGGATTGGAGACTGGGAGGGGACAGTGGGGTGACTTTATGGGGAAGTGTGGCCTGTGTTGTTTGGGGGGGCTACAGGCTGTCTGTGCGAGGGGGAGCGTGGACTGTGTGTGGGGTGGAACATGGACAATGTGAGCACAGGAAAGCATATGTATGTGGATTGTATGCATAAATGTAATGTAATGCATGCGTGCCTTCAATAACAAACCGGCCTAGAAGCAAGTCCATTCTCTGGATGTTACTTACCTTTTTTCTTCTTCCTGACATCTCTCTCTGCCCATGCAGGAGCTCCACCCATAGACTTCTGGAACCTGCAGAGTAAACAAAATTATGATTGGGAATACATCTTCCATCACACTGCAATCACACAACCAGCATGTCCAGTAAACCAAAAATGTTCTGCTAAGCCTGTGTTTAACATAAATATGGGCAGTCATGGGTCAGCGGTTAGGGCGTCAGACTTGTAGCCCAAAGGTTGCCAGTTCACCTCCCGACCCAGGAGTTGTTTATTTTCAACAAACAAAAATCACTTTGTTTTCTCTGAATACTTAAAGAGGTTCTGCGAGACTGCAAGGGAGAAGTAATTTGCCAGTCCAATTTGCCACACTTACTGTTCTTTTAGCCGGTGCTGTAGTTTCTCTTTACTCATGATGGATTCAGCATCACCTTTGGTGAAGTCCTTGCGAAAGCGGTGCCCCATGTCCACACTGAAAAAAATCACCTAGTTTCACTTCATTGTACAACACACCAAACAACAGATAAACAGTTCAGTCCAGAACAATACATAGCCAACTACTCTGAACTGAAGTAACTTTCGAATATCCCAATGCACTAGTGTAAAAAGCAGTGATTGCCCTCAATGTTTGCAATGCACATAAGTCCACTACACTTCGTAAATGCCATTCCTTTAAGATCCACAGGGATGACACTCACTCTTCGTCGACTTCATCATCGTCATCCTGCCAGACAGCTTTCCTGGCTCCTGGGAGCTGCAGTCGGGATTCATTTGTCACCTCTTCATCACTGGACTCCTCTTCATCATCCAGCAAGCCACCCATCATGTCATCTGAGTCATGCTGCTGATGCCAGTCAAATACATTTAATAGAAATAGAGAACATTAAAGGTAAATGACACATCAATGTCTACACGTTACCTGATGTATGTCAACAACACACGAAACTCACTCTTAACTTACCTCCAACCTCTCCACCAACTCGTCTCCTGCACCAAAGACGAGATCCTCCAGGACTTTGACAGATGCATCCTCCTCACCCAACGCTTTCACTGACTTGACGTTCTTTTCTCTTCTGCTTGCTTCTTCTTCCAAGTCCACGCCAGGGTCATGAACTCTCTTCGTGCCTTTTCTAATCTGAGGCATGAGTGTTGCCATGTTGAGGGGAAAATATAAGGAAGGTAGTTTATTACCTAATGCTTACCACTCTTACAATTACAAACAGCAGACCGACGTTTAAGGTGCCTGGTACTCTACATTGCAATAAACTTCACGAGAGTTTTGATAATCTGTCGACAATGTCCAGACAGAGATGATGTCTACTCCACCACTCGCATTGCTTTACTGTTTACCACATGGTTTTCTTGAGCTTCCTGTTGTGCGAACTATGAACCGGAAATGTAATAATTGTTGTAATACAGTATTTGCCACTAGGTGGTGATAGTGTGTAAAATATGTATTGTTTTCATTGTAGGTTGATTTCAACTAAATAACGAAATAATCCGAAAAGCATCGTTATAAAATGCCGGTGTGTTATCAAGAATCAATCTTGCATTGTGAGATTACAACGCATACGTTTGAATACAACGCTGAACATGGTTTAAATGCTGTCGCAGTGCAAACAGCAGTGCAGCCTCAGCGCACAAGCGCTGGATTCTCAAAATGTACGGTCATTGGTAAGAACCAGAACATGGAGGACTGAGGAGGCTGCCACAGCTCACGTCAATCATTTCTCCGAGGCCCATCCCCTCTCCTCCGGTCCAGTATAAAAACGAAGCTCTGCCCATACTCCTTTCTCGACGCTTTTGGACGTTTCTTGTCTTGACAGTACATCCGGAATCCTAAGGTGTGTGAGTGATATGATGACTATATTGACTTGTGTTGTATCATAGTAATCTAAGTATTTGTATTAAGTATTTACATTGTCATTATTGAAATGACTTTGACAACGTCTAACAATGCGCTGGATGATGAAACACTGACTTCCTCTTTCATTGTTCAGGAATTCGACTGTAATTAAAACTATTTCTCGATGTTTAAAATCATCATAGCATCATCTCGTGCACATCTGTTCGTTTTCATGCAACATTGAAGGATGCCCTGAAAGATGGTCGTTTTAGTGATTATTTGCCGGTAGCAATATTACTTTTGTCTTACTTGGGCTTAGGTAACGTTAGCCTCAGATAACTGGCTTACTGCCACATTCCAGCATAATCCAATTATTTGCATCCTGGTTGCAGACTTGAGGTGTAAATACAGTAATTTGATTGAGGACAACTTCGTGAGCTAATCCTGGCCTTTGTCTTGGCACATTTCTTGAACCGATTAGAATGTCCTTATGACTACGAAGTTTGAGAAGCCATGTGGCAGTGGCTTTTTCAACATGGCGGCCGCCTTGACAATGAACCGGGTGGGAAATTTGTTTCATTTTAGAGGAGGACCTTTGATTTACATATCTAGCTAGCCAATTGCTTGGTCATTGCTGCGCGTAGTTAAGTCATAAATGTTCATATAAAATAGAGTAGTGTCGCAAAATCCGTCACACCCAGTTTTCAGTCCGATTAAGCCCGTCAGATGCCCAGAGTGGTGTCTGCAGTGTGCAGCATCGGCAAGTGCACTCCTGTGTAGGCTATTCATCTGAATCTGACCACTTCTATGCTAAGTCATTGCTGACCCAGATATCCTTGGTTATTATCTGCTGTTAATGGGAAAAAATGTAATGTGTGCTGCAGATGCCTACAAGGGCTTTTCATTTCCATCAGGGAAATTAAGACGGGAACAGGTCATGAGCCACCCGGCGGATCTGCAGGCCAAACGTGCTCAGAATACGACCAGGAATTAGTGCCAGCAGGTGCTTGGTACTATGACCAGCTGATTGAAGCACTGTGAAAATAAGAGGAATGTCACTCTGGCGTTAAGTGATGACCATTTGTGGTTGCGTCTGTCAGGGTGCTGTCCATGCATTCAGCTGCTGCTGCTAGTCTGTATTGCTGCATCAGCAGCACGTGTGTAGCCGCTAGTCTCCCAATTTTCTAACTTGTGTTTCTTTTCTCCTTTACAGCACCATGGCAGAGGAACGTACCTTCATTGCTATCAAGCCCGACGGTGTCCAGAGGGGCCTGATCGGTGACATCATCAAGCGTTTTGAGCAGAAGGGCTTCAAGCTGGTGGGCATGAAGTTCACTCAGGTGAGCGTGAAAGAGAATATTGCAATCATCTGTCTTTGGGCCCTCTCACAACAAGGCAGTTTTTTTCTTGTTGGGGTCGCAGCAGTTGGTGGCGTCGTTGTGCTCTTCTGCACTGTCCTTAAACTAATTTTGGCCAGTACTTGTCTTCACTGTGTGCTGCGTAATCTGTGGTGCAGAGATGCTGACTTTGTCCTGTTGTGATCTCCGGCAGGCTTCTGAGGAGCTTCTGAAGGAGCACTACATCGACCTGAAGGCCCGTCCTTTCTATGAAGGCCTCTGCAAGTACATGCACTCCGGCCCCGTCTGTGCCATGGTAAGAAGCGAAGCCTTGCCTTCCAGAATGATGGCTTAAAAACAAGAGCAGCCTTTAAATTTGCGCATTCACCGGTTTCTGTATTTGTACCATAATGTGAAGTTTTAACAACTGTAAAACGGTAAAAAAAATTGTGCACCAAATGTTTCATCCTTGTAGGTGTGGGAGGGTCTGAATGTTGTCAAGACCGGCAGAGTGATGCTGGGTGAGACCAACCCTGCAGACTCCAAGCCCGGCACCATCCGCGGGGATTTCTGCATCCAGGTTGGCAGGTGGGTATCCATCCATGACCTTTTTGTAAATCTGTCTTTTACATTTAAGTATTTGTGATGGACGGTGCCTCAAATTGAGATTTGCCTGAGCTGTGCTGTGCACGGAAAATCTGAGCTTGCTCCAGCTGCTCATTAAGACTTCATCACTGCAGTGCAGTGGTATAATGACTCCATTCCCAAGCGGCTGGGCTATGGGCTGTGTCTGGTTTTGGTTGTAGTGTCATCATAACCTGTTGGTGTTCCATTTGACTCCTGATTCTCACAAAATGTGTGTTTTGGGTTTCTTGCTTTGTTTGTTTTCTTGCGCTGATGGTTGATCCGTGCTTCTTTTGTTCTGCAGGAACATCTGCCACGGCAGCGACTCTGTGGACAGCGCCAACAAGGAGATCGCCCTGTGGTTCAAGCCAGAGGAGCTGGTGTCCTGGAAGAGCTGCGCAGGCAGCTGGATTTACGAGTAAATGGAACCTGCATCATCTCATGTCTCAATCCTACCCCCACTACTGTGACCTTGTATTTGCACGATGATTGACTCTTTCTCTCCATCCTTCAATGCTGTAGACCAGGTCACACGGTTGTCCTTTACTGTCCTTGTAGTGACTGCGGAGCACTTGTGGAATATAAAAAATCATGTTTGGAGCATGGCGTTTTATACTCATTAAAGCTTGATCAAGGCTTCAAATGTTGTTGTGGTTTTTGCGAAGGGTCAGACTTGTGCTTAAAAGGCCGTTTCGATGGCTGGCTGTCGTTGCTTTGGCAACACTAATCTACCGAAGATGCTTCTCTGTTCTCTATTGCAAAAAGTGTTTAAGTCAGTTTTCCAGCTTGCATAGCTTTAACTCTAAGCTCAGTGTTTCAAATGCTGTTGTGAATAGGAAGGACTGGCCTTGTGATGGATGTGAAGGGGAAGTTTCAGTACCAATGATGGAAATGGATTCTCCGGCTGAAGTCAAATGGAGCGTTTTCAATCATTTGTGACTTAGGTAATGCATTCGGGCTTAACCATCTGTCAATGATGGCTTGAATCTGTTAATGCTCTGCTCTTATCTGCCATTTTATGATCAACTATAAATGTACACGAAGGGAGTAAGAGCAGATGGCGTCGAAGTTGGTTTATAAAGCATACTTCTAAGTTTGTAGGCCTACTTGGAGTTAATACTTAAGTCACCTTAACAAATGCTTTCACTTTGAGGGCTCCGCAGGTACCTCCATTTCCCTATGCAGTCCTTTTGCACTTTTTTTTTCCTTTGCCACATCACCACATCTGGGCGCTAGTGAGATAGCAAGTCCATATAGCTTTTTGCCTAACATGTATATTTTCCTTTGGTATCACTATGCTACCTGAAAGCACTGCTTTAAACCTAAAACAATTGTCAAGTGAACCAACACTGGCTCATGTATATAAAAAAATATATATATATTTAAAGCTGAATTGAATCCTGGAGATGGCTTAATCATTGTGATCAATAGCTTTTAATAATCATGGGCTTATGTGATGGTAATGGAATGCCAACAACCGAGTGTAACAGATCACAGAGTTAATCACTACCTGCCATGCTAAATTAGGCACTCAACCCATATGCTGTAAAAACATTAGTCCAAATTATATAATGCAAGAACACAGGCTGCTTTTAGAAGCACATCTGGTGTTGCAGAACTTGGACAATATAAAGGCCAGATCAATTGTTTTCAAAACGCCATCTCACAAAGCGGGGGCTTAAAATGTCAAGCTATTTGTGAATTTACTTCCAGGGCTTTTTTCAATTACAAACTATGAATTGCAATGCCTATTTTGTACTACAGTAGTACTAAATGACAGATGACTTAATGTCAGTATGGAGGGAATCTTAAAACATGTCAGCTGTATATAAATGGCATTGTCCTCTCTCCTTGACATGACAGGCCTACAATACACCCCTTCCCCATTTCTCCCCTCGTCCACACCCCGAATATCAGCTTTCCTTTCCCAGCCGCATTGCGCGCGCACGCATAACGCATCATTACTCGCCCTCGCCCTGTCATTTACACACGCACATGGCATAACCAAACCGAAATATCGTGCAAGTATCCTTATAAATGTAGTTGTTGAAAGCCAGCGCTTCATGACACGTGAAAAAGTATGGAACACATTCAGAGGAATCGTCATACTCTGGGATCATAGTATTTTACACGCCGGCCTAGGAAAATAGACTATATGCTCCCCCAAAAAGTTTTGAAAGTAGAGTGGACATCAGCAGAGAAAAACGTTTTGGGTAGAATACCAGACATATAAGAGAATTAGTATGCATCATTTTTATACACCAATTTGTTTATGAGTTTTTGGACTTTCATATTTTAACACATGTTTAATATTGTGCGTATAGGCCTGTGCGTAAAGTTTGGCAAAATCCGAGACAACGATCCGAACAGAATATTTTGCTTTGAAACAATATTTATCGATATGAAATGTCAGACCTCTATCTCACTCACTACTTGAAAACGTGCTTTATTGCTGTTGCTAGTGTAAAGTGGTGGCGCAAGTCCCGGGAATATTCGCCATGCCTGAATCCGCCTATCTGAGAACTCCAACTTGCGTACCGGCGATGCAGTTATATTAGACTACTGTACCACATTGACACTTTTCACAAGTTAGTTTAAAACAACAGTATCCGCATAGATTTTCATTGGTAGCTTTTCCGAGGTTTTTTTGTCAAGGAAGGATATTTCTGATCTTGCAAAACTTTGTTTAGTTTTGGTGTCGAAAAGTTGTAGATTTTTTGCTATAGGCTATTGGAGACAACATAACAAACAAACTAACGAGCAACTTATATTATTGGTAAAAGTTATTACTTACTGTTCAGTGGTCTTGTCTTGTTGACCGTTCGAGTTCTCGCTCAGGACCTCTTGCAGCTGCCTCAAACGTGTCTTGACTTTTGCGCGCCTGCACATGGTACTGTAGACTGCTTCTGCCACCCCCATTGAATATCGTTGCACCTTCCTCCGACCTTCCTCCCCTAACTTCTGCACCAGCTCTCAGCAGTCAACAGAGGTGCATCTTGTCACCAGGCTAGGCAGGCAGGCGCTTGAGACCCCCAAGCAACCTGAATGGGGAATAACAGCTCACACTTTGCCACAGTAGTGGCACATTTCTTTCAAATGTTCACTCCTTTTACATTTTGTTTGGGGCCCCAGCTTAATCTAGAGTCGCCTCTGCCAGTCATGGCCAGGATGTCCACAAATGTCCAAAATGTCTTTTACGCTAACAAATGTTGTAATGCACTTATGGCGTGCACACCACACCACATATGCATTTAAAGCACATGTTAAGTTGATGTTTGTGCACATGTCTGTAGCAGTTGTAAGGTTTAATTCTAAAATTAGTCAGCGGCGAGTTGGGAGGACTCCAACTGCTCTCCACCAGAGATACTGTTGCTCTCTGTCTCCACTGACAGTTGCCATGGAAGGATTTAATTCCAGAATATGGAAGCGGAAAGTTGGGACAACTCCAAACACCCTCCTCCAACAGGTGGCTGTTTTCTGATGGCATGATAAATATTATGGGGGGGAGGGGGGGGCTCATGGGGCTCATGCCATATTCATCATAGGAGAGGGCGGGTGTCGTATATTTCTCACATGACCTCTCTGACTTAAGAGGCCCGCAAGTGTTAGGCAGACAGGAGAACGTACTGTATGTGATTTTCAAGACAAAAGTGTGGCACGACCAGGGAAGCTGACGGGGGGACAAATAGGTCTGTTGTCCCGGGCCCAGGGAGAGAGGGGGCTCAGAATTGACTCCCCATTACATTGCATGTATTGAGAGGAGGGCCCTTTCAGATGATTTTGTCCCAGGCCCCAGTCAAACCTGCCAGCGGCCCGGGGCACGACAATTATATTTTGTAGTTCAGCTTGCTGTATGTACTGGATACTCTTTGTTACAACTGAGAGGATAATTCAGGGAGATGTATGTTAACAGTGCAAGTGTGCCCTGCGATTCAACTACCGACTGTTGCTTTTACCATCCTTGTATGAACAATTGATCATGCAATTGCTCAGTCATGATATAAATGTATTGCCATTGCCATGTGTATATGACATGCAAAGCATCCGTACTATTTACCTCAAGGAAATGGGTCGTAAAAGCAGCAGGTCACTAAAGGCCAGACAGCGAGCAGCACTGCAGAGAAGAGGAAACAGACATCATCGCCTTGCCAATAGCGGAAATAGATTTACAAATCTCTAAATATAGTCTGTCTCTGAGTATCATTTGCAGGACTCACCTACTTTATGCAGTTATAAACAATGTTGCTCTTTAATTTTACTACATGCATGGCGATATTATGTGCACTTAGTAGGCCCATTGATAGACTATCATCAAGACACCACTCGATTTCATCCTATCAAATTGTCTGACTTGTTGTGATTGGTGCCAAATGCCAGGGCTCTGGTTGTTAAACCCACATAATCATTCACATATTCAGCGTTTTGGAAATGTTCTGGTTGATAAACCCACAAGACCATTTACACTACTCTTTTTGGAAATGGTGTGCACCCCTAAAATGCATTATACATGGTGTTACAAAGCAGACTATTTTATGCAACTCACAAAAAGTCTTACTTCACCAGGTCCAGTGTACAAAGGTAATAGCTGGTGTACCTATGTAAACATCCATTATTGTGATCACTGATTCATCCATGTCAGCCGCAGGGTACCTTGGACTTCCCTGGAAGAATTCACTGCTTTGGCAAGGTATAAGAAAAACCCATTGATATCACATAGTAGCTATGGGGTATGTAGATGCACAACTAATTATGTTAGTAAAACACTAGTACATGTTATTACACCAGTTATTCCACTACCTAACGATGTAGATGTGTAATATATTTAGTAGTTTATTTCCAGAATTGATGCTGCCCATTCACAAATGTTACCTTTTTCATGAATACTGATCTCCACCATCAAATTCTAAATATTCATTATGACTGGAAAAAAACACTTTTCATACATGAGAAGGGGGATCTTCTTCATTTTCCGCCATTTTGATTTTCCAGAGATAGACATTTGTAGCTGCTAAACGTACTGTATTTTGGACACACTAGTAAATATTAGGACATAATTAAGTAAATATTCATGAATAGATCAAATTTTGCAGTAGCCAGCACCATTTCAATGAGCAGCATAGTTGCAATACCTACTCTGGCCACCAGGTGCACACAGTGCACCTTTAAAATACAGTGTTAACCAAATGTAGGGGCCTATATTAGATGAGCCAGCTGAAATGGAGAAAGAGCCCCCTAACCCTTCGAATGCATATCACTCACCTCATCTTATTTTACCACATCTCCCCTGAGCATGCACTCTGCAAACTGTTGCAGAGGGGTGTGCTTGACATCAAATACAAATTTCAATCTATTTTATAGGTTTTTTTTTAATATATAAAGGAAATTATGCTTTGTGGAACAACATATTGTGACCAATCAGTACTCACTTCTCGGTGTCACACATTTGGCATAGTTCCAGCATCTTGAAAATGGATGCCTTAAACCCAGGTCAGAGAGAGGTCATCGATATAGCTGATGGCCAACAAAATATGCTCTATGGATAGCTGCAACCTGATACTCCAGACGCGTACATGGTACATCCGCTTTCACTACATAAAGTTGGCCTAAAGTGGGTTATGGTCCTCCCTACTGTCATTGTAGTGATAGTATGAATCCTAGTCACCCCAACCATGAACTGTTTACTATATTACCATCTGGGAAACTGTACAGAAGCCTGAAATCTCACACTACCAGACTCCAAAGTAGTTTCTTCCACCAAGCAGTTAGATTACTGAATTCATGCTGAAGACAACAAGGCACTTTCTTTGCACTCCCCCCCCTCTCTTTTTTATTTTTATTTTTTAAATCTTTTTGAGGACACAAAAAACACAACAATTTTTACTCTTTATAGGCTTCAAACCTATAATAAGACGTAATAAACTAATCTTGAATCTTGAATCTTGAATCCTTCTTATGAATTGTACAACTTACATAGGAGCCTTAGGGCCGCTCACAGCTTTGGCCAGGCCCAGGACAAAGTCATCTGAAAGAGACCCCCCAAAATATACATAATGAAGACCAAATTCTGGGCCCCCACTCTCCCTAGGCCCGGGACAACTGACCAGCCAGCCAGCTTCTCTGGCTGTACTGTTAAGGTGAATGTCTTCCATAACATTCAGTGCCGTATTTGCTCATTACTATGTAGGCTATATACTGCATGTAATAAATCTGAACAGTGCCACATGTTCTATTGTCCCTCTCCCAACCTTGCCATTCCCCGCTGCAGGGATGTGTTTTACCCATCATGCATCTGCACAAATGCATGTGTGGCAGGACCACCTGATGCGCTGATTCAGCTCTGTGTTGCTGGAGCGTTGCCATGGCAGCGGCCCAGCATGCCTGTGCCAACAGATCAGTTTTTAAACCCAGCTAGAGAGAGAGATAGAGAGAGAAAGAGAGACAGACAGACAGACAGACAGACAGACACAGGGAGAAACAGGAGTTGGTTTACTCCTAAGAGCTCTGAGGCAGCAGGGCCAAAGTATGCACGTCAAGTGCACGTTAACTAGTGCCTAGCAATACCCCTTCATACATGAAATACAAAACTGCACACATAAATGCCCTCTCATACCCCTGCACACTTCTGCTCGCAAGGGTCAAGTCATACATGTCTTGAATGCAAGTGACGAATATACAAATATCCTTGATCCCTGATACTAGGGAGGTGGGCACGCCTGCAAAGAGGCCAAGTCCTTGGGGTATCAGTGAATTTTGCTGGCGTACTGTTGCTGATCAAGTGAAGAAACCCCCTTAATGGTCCCGTAACTCTTCATCGTATGTATGCTGTAAAGTTTTAAACTGAAAGACATGCGTAACTGCCTTTTGATTGAACATCAACAGGACTTGTTCTTAAACTAAATTAGATTCAACTTTATTGACATTACACATATAAGGATACAGTGTAACAAAATGCAGTTTGGCATCATATCAAAAGTGTAAAAAGTGCCTATGCACAAAATGTGCACTATTTATTAACTGATACGTAATGCAGTGAAAGAAAATACAGATGTTACAGATAGTGCAAGTACACGTACATATGTATATGAATATGTGCAATATATATCCAGCTAGAGCAGGAGACAAAATTTGCACTATTTAATAACTGATACGTAAATGCAGTATTCAGAAAGAAAATACAAATTGTACAGATAGTGCAAGTATATACAGTATGTACATGACACAATATGAATATGAGAAGAATACGTCCAGCTAGTGCAGTAGACGTGGGTAAGATATGAGAAAAACATGTGTTAAGTGATTTGTGTGATTGACAGATGGCAATATACAGATGGGATTCTAAAAACATGTATGCAGATGACATATTGCTCATACAAATGGGATAATATTTTGCTGTTATATGAACAATTGTACATTTTAAAGAAAATACAAGTATAGAATAATGTAATCAGATGAGCAGCTGCAGACACTGTGAAGGAGATTCTGTTATGACCAGTTGTGCAGCTATGACAAATGCTGCACATTTGTCAGTGAACAGGTGCTGGTGAGAGGGGGATAGTACTAGGGAAGATCTGTGGACATTTCAGGCTTGTGTATATATTGCAATGCTTTGCTGCAATTGCAACTATTCCAATTTCAACTTCTTATAAGATTCACCAAAAGCACGCAAGTGGGCCTCCTGTCAACACTTTCATGTGGAGAGAATGGCGTCAGAAGAGGCCATTAGTGATGACGGTCACCGAGCTGATGGCTAACACATGTGGCAAAGATAAGAATAGACACACGACATACTTTCCGCAGAAGCGATCGCTTAATATGGCTGCTAGACCAACACACACTAGAAGCGCTGCCAACCTGTTCCAAGGTTAATGGAAGTCACGCCCCCCCTTTTTCGCATGCATGTATGCACCTATTATGCTGTCACTGCATTCCGTAACCCTGCACGGCTGCTTGGCATCCACCTGTGCCCACCCCTTTGTGTGTATATAAGCGCGGGCAGCCCCGGCCAGTCCCAGCAGCAGCGGTCTCAAACACTAACCCAGCATCATGGCAGATGAGCGTACCTTCATTGCAGTCAAGCCCGATGGCGTCCAGAGGGGTCTGATCGGCGAGGTCATCAAGCGCTTTGAGCAGAGGGGCTTCAAGCTGGTTGGCATGAAGTTCCTTGTGGTGAGTGTACTGCACTATGCATGCAGGAGTTGGGAGTACTTTCTTACTTTACACCACACAGCTGTCTCTATGTAAAGGACACTTGGTTCTTGGTGATTTATGAGTACCATGGTTTGCTATAACAGCTGCTTCTGTCGAGCATGCAAAAAACCCAATCTGATAGCCACCATGGCAGTAGGCTACACAATTATGAGTCCCGCTCTTGGAAGTGTATATTCTACAGACTATGATCAGCAAGTGGTGAGATACTAAATGAGATCTTTGTTGTGCTTCTTCAGCCCACTGAGGACCTGGCCAAGCAGCACTACGGTGACCTGAAGGATCTGCCTTTCTTCGCTGGCCTCTGCAAGTACACCGCCTCTGGCCCAGTCGCGGCCATGGTGAGTGGCAAATGACTTTCTGCAACAATTGCAGATTGCAGTAATACTATATGATCCTATCAGAAGTTAAGTTAGGCATATCCCTTTTCACTGATGGAAAGAATAAGAAAGGAAAATGACTTGACTGCTTCACCCTGCTAGGTGTGGGAGGGCCTCAACATCGTCAAGATGGGCAGAATGATGCTGGGTGAGACCAACCCTGCCGACTCCAAGCCCGGCAGCATCCGTGGAGATTTCTGCATCCAGGTTGGCAGGTGGGTGCCCATTTCCATGGCTTGGTTTGATCTACTGAGCAGAATTCGTTTGCTTTTAAATTTCTATGCATTGATCTAAAGTAAATAAATGCACGCACCAGGATAAGCTGTATTCAGTTTGTCTTGTGGTTCAATACAAGGACATGTTGACGTGTTAAGACACTGGCTAACTAATTATGCAACACGCTCAATACACACAACATATCGCATGACATCAGTATGGATACATGTCTCTGCGTCTTGAGTGACTCCTCGGGCACATTTCTAAACCGTGCTGAACTTGCTTGACTTCCCCTTGGCTTCCTCTTGCACAGGAACATCATCCACGGCAGTGACTCTACAGACAATGCCAAGAAGGAGATTGGACTGTGGTTCAAGCCAGAGGAGCTGGTTTCCTACAAGAGCTGCCAGGATGCCTGGCTCTACGAGTAAACGGAACCATCGCGCTTCTCAACTGCCCAACGATCCAACTTTGCACCGTGACCATGTATTTGCACAGACTGACTGTTTTTTCGCCCAGCCAAACTGTTGTAGATTGGGTCATGTGGTTATCCTTACTGTCCTTGTAGAGACTGTGGAGCACTTGTGGAATATAAAAAAAAATCATGTATCCAACATGATGTTTTTATACCCAATAAAGCTGGTTAAAGGCTTGAATGTTGAAGTGTTCTTTCTTTTCTTTGAATACTTGGAGAACTGTACATGCTTATGCAAAATGACTTAGAAACCCTTGAATTACGCCATCACAAAATCCACTGTGTATTATACTCATATATCGCCAAGTATTCTGTTGTACCCACATTAGGTCAAGGGTATACATGTGAACGGTTGGCTGTAGTTTTGTTACTGCAAGTGCAGAATGTGCATACATGGAGATAACAAATCTTTTACACAGATACTGAGCTGTTACTGTGCACATACAGAACAGTATCTGAAATCTGTGCAATTTGTTGTATACCGCTTAGCGTGTGCATATCTGAGGTCTTAATGGATACATCCGCCTATAAGCCTATAAGTTCAAATGCATGCATGTGATAAAAGCAGATTTGCCATGTGAGAGGACGGCTACAAAACCCTGTCCCATCAATGAAGTATTACAGTTGTCTGGGCTAAATATTCCAGAACCTACAAATGTGTAGAAAACAGACTTAGCAGAGAGTTACATTCAATGTGCACATGAACTTAGGGCTAAAAAATACTGTAAGTACAGGTATGCTTATTTTGAATTCCTCGCATATGTCAGGTTTAGTTGTGCTGGCATGTATTTCCAAAACTAGGAGGAAAATTGGGACAGCTCCAAAGCCTCTCCACTGACAGTTGCATTGGAAGAATGCAATTCCGGAATGAGGTGTGGGGGGGAAGCTGGGACAACTCCAAATCCTCTCCTCAGACAAGTGGCTTTTATGAAACATGATAAACATTATTTACGGCAGGGTGTTGTGTGTATTCTCCCCATAGGACCCCCAAAGTGTTAAGCAGGCAGCGCACCTGTCCATGATTCTCAACGGAACACAAGAGGGTGACATGGGGTTGGCTTGCTGGCAGGGTTGCCAGATTTCCAGCCCAAAAAATACCCAAAACCTTCCTGGAAGCACTGAATCCTGCCCAATTTGAACTAAATTCTATTGATTTCTATGACCATAAATCTCATAAATCTGCCCAAATGTACTTTTTACCCCTTTTACCCGCAGACCATCATCCTATGCAGCCCAATTGGGCTGGAAACCACACAATCTGGCAACACTGCTTGCTGGAATCATTCATCCTCTGATGGACCGCAGCTATAGATGCCTCTCAGGATTCTCTCCATTGCGTCTTAGTGAGTGTGAACTCCAAGCGAACTACAAGGTTCTCGCTTGCATTGCATATCCAGGTTTATAGACTTTGTACAGAAAAACAGCACCCATAATCCTTAGACCACACTGTCTGACTTCAAATCATGAATGCATTCATAAAAAACAGCAATGAATGAAATGATTTTTCTCCATTAAATGTCTGACTGGGTTTGGAGCACTATGGCGTTAATGCAACATGAGTCTGCCCTTGAGGTAGCTATAATTGGGGACTTGACCTAGAAGACAAGGGATGTCACAAAGCAACGCCAGGACATCTGGGGCTTCAACGCAATGGGAATACAAGCCATTCAAAAGATTGGAGCTGTAGCAGAAGATCTTTGAAAACCATATAACGTCATGTCCCAACTTTTCACTATTCCTATGATTCATCCATTCATTCACTGAATCGTTATAACACCTATCCAAAAGTATTTCTTTGTGTCCAAAAGTGGCCGTCGCTGGGGGTTATGCCAGGCAAAAAGCTGCTGCAGATCAAATGCCATGCTCAAATCCCAGATGGCCCTCTAAGTCGCGGAGCAGATGCGTTTATCTGATATGCATTTGCATTAACATTCCCCGTGTTGTGTGTGGCTGATGCGGTGCCCATGGCATTGGGCAGTGAGTCTCTGGCGTTACCAGATCCTCTGCTGACGCGTCCCAGTGATAGGGCCACAGAGGTCACCATGGAGGGTATAGCGTGAATACTTAGCAGCATAGCATGCCTCTCCAACACAGTGTCTTTGTGTTTCCACAGACTAATGCTCTTGGATGAATGGTATATGCTGCTGCTTTTAGTTCTGAGATGAGCTTTCCCACGCATTGCAGAATCATTTACAGCACGATTTGCAGTACGGTCATTTGCAGTTGCTAATGAAGAGATTCTGTTTTGTTCATTTATTCTTCCTTTAACTTGTAATATAATGCAATGTTGTGATGTCTTCAGCAGACAAAAAAAACTGAGGGGGCACTATTTTCTCCATGCTGGTGAGCAAAGGTGTTTGGTGGCTTCACTGTCATAGGGTTGCTGTATGGTCTCTATAGATTGCAGTTGATTCCAAAACTCCATTACAGCTGATATTTTTACATGCATTCCTGACAGGGGAGTGTGTCCTCCAACCGGGGTTATGAGGAGTTGCCGAAAACGGGGACATTGTCATATCTGCAGTCATTAAAATAAGCAGATTTCCTAGCAAAACCAGGGACAGTGTTTCAGCATGTAGCACTGGGAGTGGATACAGATAATGAAAGAGTAAGTGAGAGCATGGGACAGGGAAGGTGTGATTGCCTCGCGAGGTTGCATTGCATGCCATTCCTCTATAGACAGCTGTTCCCTATTGTGAAGTTGAAGCATATAGTACATACACTATGTACAGTATACTGTAATTGCATGTGCATACAGCTGTTCCCTATTGTGTAGTTGAAGCATGTAGGTACATACAGTATGTCCGTTATCTGCTATTGTCTTGCTATTCTTCCCCGGTTGACATACGATACGGCACTTCTCTTCTGCAAGTCCATGTCTAGTGGGACCACCTGACACTCTAATTCATCTCGCTCCTGTTGCACGACTGTCACCATGGCAGCGGTTCAGTTGCCAGCACTAGACTAACGGCCCACTTGTTTTAACTCCAGCCAGAGAGAGAGAGAGAGAGAGAGAGAGAGAGAGAGAGAGAGAGAGAGAGAGAGAGAGAGAGGTTGGTTTACTTCATGAGGCAGCAGGAACAGTGTCTGTGTGTTTTACGAGTATTTAACCCATGTAATGTTTTGTGGAGCACCTTTATGGACTCAATGTAGATACTCTGCCAAACAAGCCAAAACCTTGGTGAATGTTGGTATGTCAAGTTTAGATGCTCCTTTAACCCAGTGTGATGTTATTTAAGGCTCTAAATGTGAAGAAAAATGTTTGTTAAATACTGTATATACTGTACCGATCTGAACAAAACTGTACCAATCATTGATGTTAAAAAAACCGAAACAATATCATGCTATTTTTTCCTAAATTATTCCAAGCCCATGGGGGTATTTCAGTACCATTTGGGGGAAAAATGTGAAAATCCAGCTGTTACACGGATCTGCCTCTACTCGTCAATTGTCCTGTGCTAAAGAGTGCCAAGACCACCGCCTACCTCTCATAGAGCTCTGCCTGCTCGCCAGCATTTTTCAAAACCAGCCAGAGGGAGGAGCCAGTGGCAGAGGCAAGGAGGCTCGGGGAGACCGGATGAGCCTGGAGGGGCCGGGTGGGGGTGGGGCTTCTACATGCATAATGGCCCTACAGTATACAGACAATCAGACCACATAAACTCCTCAATTTGTCTTCCACAGTATTTTCATCGGTTTGTTATATATTAATGTATTAACAATTTATTTATGAATAATCATTATTATTAGCTGTAATATTAAATACGTAGAAAATACATGTATCCACTTATATTTAGTAATTGTGCTTATATATTATACATTACTTATATATTTATTAATTATCACATGAATAATAATGAGCAGCAAAATAAAAGTACCCCCATGGGTGGCTCTAGTGGGAGGTAGTGTGCAAGTTCACTCTTGCTTGCTCTGCTCTCATTGGCCCTTCAAATTATATGAATAATATACTGTATAGTAACAGTTCATGGGCTCACATCCACTACTCTGTGTGAAAGCTCTCCACTTATTTTAATCTTAAAAGGAAAGCTATCTTAAAAGTGTCGAAAATGTTAAATTGAATTAGTTTTCCTGCCTTCAATTAAGAGTGATATAACAATTCCTCTCAAAACCTATTGGGTGACAAAAAAGATCAGAACTGCATGGTGTTACTTTTGCTTTACACTGGCCAGGGAATCTTATCAAGACGTGGACTAGAGATAGCCACAGAGTGAAACTAAAAGCATGTGATTTACACATCAAGATCTTATCAGGCAAGTTCTTGAGTAATCAAGGCGTACAGTCACTTGACAGAGGCTGGCAAGAGGTCACATTGGCGTCAAGATTTCAGACCATGTTTGTGGGTACTGTATATAAGAACTTTTCACTTTACAACCAAAAGCCTCCAAATAGAACGATAGTTGTTTACTGTCCAACACGAAAATGTCAAGGTGTCAGTGATAAGGAAAAAAAGGAAAATCATGGGAGGATGGAAGAACATGGCAGATTACATAATCCAATTTGTGGAAGCTCATACTCTCTGGTGGTGTGACCTATTTACTTGGTGGATGATTTCCACTTTCACTTTTGCCTTAGTTTCAAGCCAGTGTCTTAGAGAGGTATACGGTTCAGCCATGCCACCTTGTGTCTCAGGCCTGAGTAGTCATTTCAAGGCAGCTACTCATAACTGCTGGTAGTTTTGAATCACTTTAAACCACACTTTCCACCACCACTCACCGATAGTACATCCACACTTGTTTTTTGTGTACATGTGTAGATGTACTACCAAAAGTATTCACTCACCTGCTTTGACTCACATATGAACTTAACTGTCGTCCCATTCCTTAGCCATAGGGTTCAATATGATATTGGTCCACCTTTTACAATTATTACAACTTCAGCTCATCTGGTAAGGCTATCCACAAGGTTGAGGAGTGTGTTTATAGAAAGCCGAGAAAGCCTCGACCACCCAAATCAAACTGAAGCACAAAAAAAGGTGATCAGGAAGACAGTTTCTACGGCTAGCAAACTACTTGGCATCACTCTGCCCAGTATGGAGAGTATTTACAGGGACAGGCTTTTTAAAAAGGCGAACATCATCGCTCATTCATTATACACATCCACTGTCCTCCTCCTTTCAACTCCTGCCCTCTGGACGCTGTTTCTGTGCCCCCTCCTGTCCAAAAATAGGTCAAAGTTCTCTTTTATTCCCATAGTGATAAAAGCACTAAATTAGGTCAAGTAGCCTAATTATGCAGCCACCCAACGTGTGCTAGTGTGAATGTCAATTTCTGTGTTCTGTGTTTCATGTTTATGTGCTTGTCTGCTTATATGTCTAACTGTGTCTTATGTGCCAGCGAGTGCAATGCAAGAACAATTGCCCCACGGGGACAAATAAAGCTCTAACTAACTAACTAAATCAAGGTCCACAAAGACATGGATGACAGAGTTTGGTATGGATGAACTTGACTGGCCTGTACAGAGTCTTAACCTGAACCCGATAGAACAACTTTGGGATGAATTAGAGCAGAGATTGAGAGCCAGGCCTTCTCGACCAATATCAGTGTGTGACTTCACCGATGTGCTTTTGGAAGTGTGGTCAACCATTCCCTATAAGCAGCACACTCCTCAACCTAGTGGACAGCCTACCCAGATGAGCTGGAGCTGTAATACCTGCAAAAAGTGTACCGATATCATATTGAATTCTGTGGGATAAGAATGGCAAGGCAGTTAGGTTCTTATTTGAGGCAGGTGAACGAATACATTTGGTAATATAGTGAATTCCATACTTCACTTGTAACCATCTCACTTGCATCAGCTGTAATCTAACATAACTGTATTACATCTGTAAACACTGCCTATCTGTACATACTGTATTTATTTGTAATATATTGCACTTCTGCTATTTGCACTTCTGATTAGATGCTACACTGCATATCATTGCCCTATATTTATACTGAATATCGACAAAGTTGAATCTTATCTCATCTAATCGTCATTGGTGGTTAAATCATTCTAAATACGATTGTGTTGTGTGTTTAAAGTTGTATATATACCACGCCATTATACTGTATCCATCTCAAAAGCCTTGTCAATCATCAGCCCAAACAGATAAAAGTAATCTGACATATTCTTTTATTCAGTGTTAAAAAAGTGAATAAACTTTTACACATATTTTTAATGCTTTGCCACATCCATGCTGCAGAAAGACTCGATTAAAAAATGAAACTAAAACATCTATACTTCTTTCTCCAAATACATATATTTTAAAACTTTTGTACATATTCGATAGAGCTGGGTAAATCTCAAGTTCACGGGACATTTAATCATGAAAACCAAAAAGGACAGTAAATCATATATTCACTATTAAAAAACACAGAAAAGGTAAAAACCCATTTTTTATAGCCCCACAAGATCCATGCAGAGAAAGGGAGACACATTTAAATTAAGCCCATACAAATCATTCTATTTGTATCCAAAAATACAAGAATACGAGAAGATAACTCAATTTCTTCACCATAATCACAGTTTCTGAAAATCCATTCTTATGAAAAGATTAGTCACTTTATCAAATATATAGCACCAGAATACAAAGACAGCATGATGGGGTTCAACATTTTAAAAAGCACATACACACACGCACACCCATTCAACCATCCAAATCAAACCCATCACACACATACCGGTACACACACACGCACGCACACACCATTCATACATACACACAAACCCGTGTAGTCAAGAAGACCAAAAGTTACACAAGACTAACAACTTTCGAACAAGTAAGACAACTAGATGCTAGCACTGGTGCATGCACGGCATTTGGTTTCCCCATCTTGTTTTTATCTCTGAACAAATAAAAAGGTTTTGCTGAATCCCCCATCGAAGTGTCACAATTCGGTAGCATCAGTACTACAGATGTTTTTTTTTTTTTTGTGCGTGTTACTTTTGCATCTCACCCTTCTCTCATGCCCCGTGCTTGCTGCCCGTCCAACCTAGCACTCCTCAAAACTGATTCCACTGTGAAGGCAAAAGAAGGCTGTACATTGCCTCTGAACAGTCATGCCATGTTACACCTTTACACGACACACGTCTGCAATTTGGTCTCTCTTTCAGCGCAATCGAACAATAGAAAGAATCCCCTAGTGAGTTCCCAATACGGTGCTCCTTGCCACAGAGAGTTAAGCAGTGATATACTTAAGTACAGGATTCTTGAAGAGCTAGGCCTATAACGACAGAAATACACCTCTATTTGCCTGTGACGACTCCTGTGGACGATACGAGTTGTGGAATAATACCGTTCGCGTGGCCTTATTGCTTCAAAGACATTTGAAAGACCTAAAGATCACCAACTTCTGCATGTCATCTGCATTTCACAACAGAGAAAAAAAAATCACACGCATCATTCTAATCACGACGCACAGGAAAGCACAGTTAACATACAGCTAGTTTGACAGACTCAACACAACCAGCAAGCTCCAAAATCAGAAATAAAATACCAGACGTACAACCAAAATAGAAGCCACAGACACATCACACACACACACACACAAACAAGAAAGAAAAAGACAGAAAACAGACAGTATGTGTAAATACCAACATTACGTTTCACACATAGAAGCGGGCCTTATATTAAACAAACCAACAAAAAAAAGCAAAAGACTAGCCCTAAACTGGTCACAGTGTGTGACAAATTGAGAGTTCAGACTGACGGCTCAAAATGACTGTGGAAATGAACAAAATGGCCAATTCGACAAATGAGATTTAAAACTGGAAACCAATATTGGCCCAGCAAAGTAAGATTAAAAGAAAAACCTAAGTAAGTTAGTTCCTGAGAGCAAAAATGTCAATCATCTGGGTATGTGAAGGGACATGAACCCGGTCCCTTCTCAAGTTATAGAACCATGGAATATCTAGAACCATGGAATATCTTGTTTATGCCCATGTTAAATGACTTACAAAGAAATAATATATGCTCATGTATCTCTCTCAATGTCTTTCTCTCTCTTTATGTATAATAAATCATTTTGCATTTAATGTGAGAATGAATTAACAGAGTTTTCAATAAAATGACTATATTCAATGACATTTATTTTATGTCAACTTTGGAGAATATAACAAATCTATGTCAGAGATGCGTACCAAATGCCACCACACTGAGTATTTTGTCTGTCGTCCCATCCATCATTCTCAGGAAGAACAAACACACACACACACACTCGCATACACACGCACCCATACAAACATATTGTGGTCGCAAAAACAGCTATGTTTTATTTTATGTCATAAGATTCGATTTTTTTTTGTCGTTTTTGCACACCAGTCTGATTCTCTGGAGAGGTAGTATATATCAGTGCCACGGTTTTATTTATAAACTGTTGTAATATGAGTATAGAACATGAATGACTAAAATGTTGACTTTATTTCACCCGTAAACATGGTAACAAAACTTGGAGCGATGGAAGGTCTTTTGTTGATCGCCTGCGGCTCCATGTCTGTTCCTAATGACCAAAAGGTAGTTTAACGAAGAGCAGAGAAAACAACAACCATCTCCTCTTTATCTCATCTAAGACCACCGTCTCCTCGTCATCAACATCCCTCAAATTATGATTTATGGTAATTGTACAAATGGCTACGCTATCCTTGTGGTAAATTACTTTTTTATTAATTAATTAATAATGTTTTTCTTCTTATCTTTTCTTTTATAGCTCTGTGTTATGTGACTCTGGACATTCCATGGTATACATATATGCAATTACATATAATAGCGAGATCTCAGCCTTTTATGCAATTGAACATTCGCTTTTTGACGACACTGCCACACTGTGGCAAACCTACTGCAGAGACTAGGCATCAGTCATCATTGTTATGGCAGAAATTTCATTAAAAAGGAAGTATTTTTTATTATGAATTGGCAGACAACCTTAATGCATTTAATTTTTTACTGTAATGTGTCCATCTATAGATCTTCCATCTGATTGTTCTTACCAGTAAGATTTGTTAACTTTATACACCCTGTTTTAACAGTAATCCCCAACACACAACCACACATACTATTTACACATACTGTTCTCTACACCAAAAAAGTTAATCCCCCTCTTCCAAAAAAACATGATACAAAAAGGAAAAAAAATATATGAACAACAAAAAAAACTTCTGTAGAATACAAAAAAAATCAGCTAAAGAGTAAATGTCCTGTCACCAATCACTAATCAATTTTGTGTCAACTCCCCCGTGGAACACCCCTTTTCCCCATCCCCATCCCCACCCCCCTCATCAGTGTCTCCTGAACCCCCAAAGGTGCCGAGCTCTGGATGACTGAACCAGAACACGAGTCCACTCCCGTCTCCCAACACAACTGCCATGAGATGAGATGAGAGTAGAGGAGAAGAGTGGGGTGGAGTGAGCGAGTGGCTGCTAATATGGAGCACAAGAGGAGCAGACTAGACCCCCGCCCACGCCCACACACACACACACACACACCACTCGCTTGCTCACTCACTCAGTTCTCCTGCAGGGGTCCCCAGGGGGCTGCTGCTGAGCCATGAGCAGTGCGAGCCTGTGTGTGTGTGTGTGTGTGTGTGTGTGTGTGTGTGTGTGTGTGTGTGTGTGTGTGTGTGTGTGTGTGTGTGTGTGTGTGTGTGTGTGTGTGTGTGTGTGTGTGATTGAATTCTCTCTCTCCCTCTCTCTTCCTCCTCGTCGTCCTCCGTCAGGGCTCCTGTTTGATGTAGAGGCCTGGCGCGGGCGCGGGTACGGACTGGGTAGTGAGTGCTGGCGGTGGCTGTGGTGGTGCGGGCGGCAGCGCGGGCGCGGGGCTCTGGCTCGGCTGGCGCTCAGTAGCAGCCTGTGGGAAGGTGAACTCGTCAGGCTCCACCACCTCCTCCTTCACCTGCAGCGCCACCCCTGCTGCCAGCAGCACAGCAGCAACGCCCAGGAGAGGAGAGGAGGAGAAGGAGGAGGAGAGGAGCAGAGGAGGAGAGGAGAGGAGAGGAGAGGAGAGGAGAGGAGAGGAGCGGAGAGGAGAGGAGCGGAGAAGGAGAGGAGCGGAGGAGGACAGGAGGAGGAGAGGAGAGGAGAGCGGAGGAGGACAGGAGGAGGAGAGGAGAGGAGAGGAGAGGAGGGCATGGAAAGGATAAGGAGAGGAGAGGAGAGGAACAGAGGGAGAAGAGGAGGGCATGGAAAGGATAAGGAGGTGAGAGGACAGCAGAGGAGGAGAGGAGAGCAGAGGAGAAAGGGGGGAGGGAGGACAGGGAAGGGATAAGGAGGGGAAAGGATGGGAGAGGAGAGCAGAAGAGAGGAGAAGAGATCATAGGAGAAGAGAGGAGAGGAGGGATGAAGAAAGGAGAATAGAAAGAGAGGAGATGAGAGAAAAGGCGAGGAGAGGAGAGGGAGATGGAAGAAAGAAAGGAGAGCAGGGTAGGCAGAAAAAAGGAGAGGGGAGAATAGAGGAGAGGAGAGAGAGAAAAAGAAAGAAAGGAGAGGAGACGGGGAGAGGTGTGGGAGGGGGAGAAGGAAAGAAAGGCAGCGAGGGGAGTGGGGGAGGTGGGGGTGTATCATGACGCAGAGGTGGGGTAGGGGGTTGGAAGAGCGAGAGAGAGGGGGGGGATGGGGGAGGGGAGAGAGAGAGGAGAGAGAAGTACAGAGAGGAAAAAAACGATGGGGGAGGGGAGGAAAAGGGAGAGGCGAGAGTGAGAGAGGTGAGAAAAGGGAGGGGGAGGGGGAGATGAGAGAAGACAGACAGGGCAGATTGGAGAAGAAAAAAGGGAGGAGGGTGGGGGAAGTGAGAGGGAGAAGACAAGAGTGTGAGGAAGAAAGAACGAGGAGGAAAAAAAAGACGAGGAGGTGGGAAGCAAAAAAAGAGTAGGGGAGGGAGGAGTGCAACAGAAGAGGAGATGCAAGATGGCGGCCAGGGAAGAGAAGGAAAGCGGCAGGAGACAACCCGAGGGAAGGCACACGACGTGGAAAACATGTGCAGAGAAGGACCAGAAGAGGAAGAAAGACAAGGCAGGAGGAGAGAAGAGGAGAGAGAGAGAGCACAGGGGGAAAGGGAGGGATAAAAAGGAGAGGAAAGGAAAAAAGGGGAAGACGGGAAAAAGGATAAGCAAGGCAAGGAAAAGGAGAGAGAAAGTAACAGCATCTATGCTAAGACTAAACGAGCCCCCCAATACTCTAACTCCATTAGCCTGGGTGCTTAGGTGGGCGCCTGTGCCATAAAAAATAACATGCCAACACTCAAATGCAGGCCTGAACTGAACTATACCTGAGGTACCTGGCTAATTCATGCCATTTAAATCCTGTTGGAAGAGAGAAACTACATGCGTCTATTTCAATATGTCCCAGGTGGGGCCATGCACTGTGCAGACCTGGCTAAACCAAAAAGACGTGCAGTGTAGCTAGCTGCACTGGAAAGAAAGCAGAGGCAAGCTCAGGTGTGCAGTGTTTCTGCTTTTGCTTAATTAGGGCCCAAGCACCGGGGGTGCAGAGGCCCCATAGGAGGTTTATTTGGCTTTAGTTTGTTGTTGTTGTTTTGCGCGAGCGAGGGTAAGCACGGGCATGCTGCCGTGTTGTGCTACACTGTAAAAATTGGAGGTTCTTTAGTTCACCACTGTGGAGGAACCTCTAAAAGGTTCTCCGAGGAAACCTATAGGCAAACCTTGAGAGTTCCTCCAGGAACTAACTTGTCAACCAGAGGTCTCACAGATTTTTTTTTAGAGGTTTCCCCACTGTGGATAACGGAGGGATTCCTTGAGGAACTTTTTTGTTGTTGTCATTTTTACAGTGTACCTGCCGTCCACACAGCAAGGCGAGGTGAGGCGAGGCGAGGGAGGTAAGGGAATGGAGGGAGGGCGTTTTACCTGCTTTGCGGGCAGGGTTGAGCTCCTGGCTGGCGGACACAGTGTGGTGCATGGCCTCGGAGGTGGTGGGCGGTGTCGGGGGGGAGGGGTACTCCGGGGGGGTCATGTTCTCGTCCCCCGAGAGGCTGTGCAGCTGGGGGACCCCGCTCAGGGCGATGCCCGTCAGACTCACTGGCCGCCTACCAATGGGAATCTTACGCTCTAGAAAGCCAAGACACACACAGGGGGACACAGGCGTCTGACCTCACTCTCTCTCTCTACATCTGGAGTATTAACCGCGTTATCACCTCAACAAGCTTTTTTTTCCATCCAGGAGATAAAAAAGCTCAAAAAAGCCATATTAGTTCAACCAAATGTTTTGCAATATATACTGACAAATCCAATGGATATGGATGATAATAATCAATCAAGGTGATTGTTGTCTGTGGTCAGTCAGTGGATTTATCTTTACCCTCAAAATGCTCAAAATACCCTGAAGAAAGTTTTTAACTACCATAGGACGTCCGTCTGTGTCGGTCAAAGCAGACAAGAGATTTCATTTCAGCCCACTGGGGACCAATCCAACAGTAGGCCCCACTATTGAGAATATGGGGGGGATGGGGTGAACGAGGGGTGAGAGAGAGAGGGGTGAGCAAGACAGGCTTTACCCTAATATGGGCAGGGGGAAGGAAAAAAATGAAAGAAAAGAAAGAGGGAAAGGGAGGTGGGAGGGGAGAGAAAAGGGGGAGGGGAGAAGGGTAAGAGGAGGAGGGAGGGAGAGAGGGAGGGCAAACGCATGGGGTGTAAATTGACCTACTTTTTTTCTGGCCTTTGTACTGCTGGGATTTCTTCTTTTGTTTGGTCACACTCGGTGGACGCTCTCTTGAGGCTGGCGAGCAGACAGGCAAAAGCAGACGGACAGACACGGAAGGCGAAGACAGACAATCAGAGAAGCAAATCAGTGACCATTACCTCCCCAGTCAATCACCAGACAGACAGACAGAGCTCAGAGAGAGGAAGGAAAAAAACACACATATGCATGCAGCAGCTGACCCCTTGTTGCTAGTTTATGCACTACAGTCACAACTGCAGCGATTGATGTGATGGTGACAGCTGACCCCTACATGTTGCATTATGCATTACAGTTCATAGCACGGTCACAAAAAGACATATCAATACAAACTTTGATTTGCAACAGAAATCTGCATAATTAAAATGAATGAGTTCTTTTTTTCTCAACTCCAGATTGTTTAAAACTGATCTTCAGCCAGGGGAGGAACTGGATCATTGACGACAGTCTGTCTGTACATCATGCCATTCCACTAAATTAATGCAAGAATCATAGTAGAGAATGTAACATTTCTATAACTAATGTTTTTGTGACAACCATTTTATTTTGTGATGAACCTCTTTGTACAAAGCGTTCTGTCCTAGGCAAACTGTATTTTTCCCAACTGTTATTTTTTTTTTTGTGATGTGAAATACACTTGCTCAGCACATTTGTTCAGTCTTTGCTAATTGGGTGTGTTTGTGATTATTTGAGCACTGGGGCTGTGAGTGGGCTCTGACAGTCACGTAACCGAGCCTGGCTCTTTGTTCTCTGTTCGTCAAAACACACGTTTGCCACCCTGGAGGGTCACATTCCTAGCCGGAAGGGGCATCTACACTCCCTTCTTTACTCCCCTTCGCTACAATATGTCTTGTAAACATTTGCTGAGCATATTTGTTTAGTCCTGGATCATTAAGTGGGGTTATGATGGGGTGACCAAAGCTATGGTTGTGGGTGCACTATGACCATCACGTCAAGAACTTCGCACTTTGGTGTAGCGGTCAGAGTTTATAGTATCCTGGAGGCTAAGGTTTGGAGCTGGGCGGAGAAATTCTACTCCCTTTTGCTACAGTATGTTTTGTGACATTGAATACAATTTGCTCAGAGTATTTGTCCAGTCCTTGCTCATTTACTGTATTGATGAGGTTGTGGCCATCACTAGGGCTGTAGGTGCAGTCTGACCATCACGTCAAGAACTTGGCTCTTTGGTGCAGCAGACAGAACATTTGGTACCCTAAAGGCCCAGGTTCCAAGCCCTGCACGGCAACTCCACTACTGCCTATTTGAGACAACATGTCTTGTGACATTGAATGTGCTGATGCTGGTTAACCACCACTGATAATTAATAGGTACCGTACTTTAAGTACTCAAGATATGGAACACCATTTCAGAAAGTTTTGCAATGGTGTAGTTCATGTATTGACGCATATTTTTTAAACAGAATTTAG
Source organism: Engraulis encrasicolus (assembly GCF_034702125.1). Lineage (NCBI taxonomy): Eukaryota > Metazoa > Chordata > Actinopteri > Clupeiformes > Engraulidae > Engraulis > Engraulis encrasicolus. The sequence continues at coordinate 11,761,445 of NC_085858.1, forward strand.
TGATGTCGTCATATCGATGACTCCCAGCAGAAAGGCTATAGAATGTTGGGTCTCCAGTCCCAACGTGATGTCATACACTGCTTAATGGGGAAAGAATAACTACCACTTTTTCATATAATATTATGTTTTGTGGTACCAAACCAAGTCAAATACAATGGATAATAGATTAAATGTGTACTACTATCAAGAAAGTGGTGAAAAGTATTTTAAATCTTAACCTGTTCCATCCTGGCTCATTGAGTGTGGTTATGTTGGTATGACCATCACAAGGGTTGTGGGTGCACCATGACCATCATGTCAAGGACCTAGGTATTTCTTGTAGCGGTCAGGGCACACATTTGGTGCCTTTGGGGGCCTTTGTGGAAAGCAATACAGGGTAACTCTACTTCCTTTGCTGAAATATGTTGTGATATTGGATCATTTTTAATTAAATACTAAATGTTTGTAAACCAAAGTTTCACGTGAGTGAGCGTTTGCTCATTGGGGTGTTGCAGTGCTGTGCTCACCCTGAGCGGCCGGCGGTTGCAGCTGGTAGCCGGTGAGCTGGCACCAGCCCACGGGGTAGAGGTCTGGGGACTCGCAGTCCACCCACTGGTCGTACTCGTCCTCCCAGCCGTCAAAGTGGATCCTCAGCAGCCGGTGGACGATCCGCGTCACCGTGGCTACGCACACCAGTCGCGGCTCCATCAGGTCTACCGCCTCCAGCTTCATGCCGTTGCGGAAGCCGTGGTTTGGAACCTCCTGCAGCGGCGGATCAACAAGGAACAAAAGGATCTAGCCATTATTGTTTCCCAGACAGATACTTGATCTCAAATGGCGCACTTGTGCACTTCCGTATTCATGTTTTAGTGCATATGGCGCATTAGTCACGCACTGAAACATAGTGCCCGAAGTGCACAAGTGCGCCATTTGAGATTCAGTGAGAGATTAGATTAAATGTCCAAAGGTTTGAAGAACCTCCTACACCGCCCAGCACCGGGCAGGAAGGAAAAAGAAAGGACGCAGCGATGTTTCGAAGACATGTTGCTTACCCACCAATCTTACTGGGCTTACTGGGTCATCGAATTGTTTCAGATGAGGCAAATCACTGTTACATCTCCAAACTGTTAAATTGTAAAGCAACAAGACTCATCCTTGGAGCTTGAGGACGTTTTGATCCTTGTTCAAGGAGCTTCATCAGTTATGGTCGATGTGTGAAGAAACGTGTTCTTCTCTAGACATGGTCCTTCTCCACTTGACAGAGGAGTCGCATGGCAAGGTGTAAAGAGTCGTTATATTAACCAGAGTTGATGAAGTTCTTTGGATGAGGAACAAAACATCTTCAAGCTTCAATAATCAGCCCAGTTGCTAACAACTTAATTGTTTTGGCTAATATGACCTGGATGACTGTGAGTCCTCACAAATATAACTGTTTCTAGTTTCAATTTAACTTATTTGAGTAATATGGTAATACTGCTGTAGCTTGAGAGCTCGACATCCCATCCTTCATTTTTTTGTGAGTAAAATGCTAGTTAATGATAGTTTTTACACCTCTTGCCTCTAAGAATGGATAAATATGACCTAGTCCAAAATTACTTGAAGGATGAAATTATTACATTACATTGCATTTAGCTGACGCTTTCATTTATTCAAAGCGACTTACAACTATTATTTTTCAGGGTATTGGTTACAGTCCCTGGAGCAATGTGGGGTTAGGTACCTTGCTCAAAGGCACTTCAGCCATGGATGGAGATGTACAGATGTCTGTAGGGAGAGGTATGGTGGGATTCGAACCGGCAAACCCTAGATTGAAAGACCAACTCTTTAACCACTAGGCCACGGCTGCCCCAGAGAAGTAATTTATGAGTTGAAGCATTATTTCTTCATTGGACATAGGCAATGAAATATGGCAGGGGAGATAGTGTTCTTAAAGCACACTCAGACCACACCTTCCAAGTTTTTGACTTTGACTGTCAAGCAAATTTGTGGCATCTTGTAATTTGCACACCATACACCACAATTCACCATCATCCTTCTCTAAAATTTTACTTCATTTACTATTTACAATTTTACTTCTTCGACTTATTGGTGATTAATTTTTGGGGTCTTTCTGCCATTTGCCTTTTAGTCAGCTAAGCAAGGAGGAAAAAAGAATGATGAAAATGGACAGGAGAGGGATGGACTTGGTAATTCAAAACCTGGGTGCCCTTGTTCAGGAGGCTGCCAATTGCATTAAAGCATCTCTCCAGTAATACACTCTCTGTTGTGCTCTCTTTTCTCCACTCTCCAATTCTGGTGATTCTCCTAATTACATGTTACAGGTTTTATTACAAAGTCATGCACACACCATATCAGCAGTCACAGCTGGACATTCCAAAACAGGTAAAGACAGGGGTGTTTTCAGATTACTGTAGTCCAGCAAACGTAAATAACAATCCAACCCACTAACAATCCAACCCAATGTTTAATCTTTTTTGTCATAACTAATGAAAAAAATAATAAAAGGTTTTGTGCTTGAAACACAACCAATACACATAAGCCTGACAAATATCATGTGTAAACCTCAATCACGTCCTCAGAGAGGGAAGGTTTTTCTGAACTGCTGACAGCAGTTAGAAAACAGTACGCTTCTGATACGATGTACTGCTGCACACACATACAAATTTACAGGCATATGCCTTAAATGACAATAACTTGAGTCTATCTTGGCAACAGCAATAGTATTTGCATAACACATTATCATAAACAATTGAATTCAATGTGCTTGAGAAAGAGAAAGAAGAAAAATATTACTGATAAACAGGGGTGTCGTTCAGGGGGGCAAAGTGTGACTGAGTCACCAGGGCCCCATGTATATAGCGAGCGAGCCCACACACAGTCCGATTTATGTAGATATATGGCTGGGGGGGATCCAATGGAGCCAAGTGTACAAGTACATAGGGCCTACAATAGGAGTATAGTATAGTAGTATAGGATCTAATTTCAACAGAAAAGCTTGTTCCAGTATTTGACAGCTTTATGGCTAAATGTCATTTCACCCTGTCTGGATTTAACCCTGGGCACAACCAACAGAGAAGACTCTGAAGACCTAAGATATCTTTTAAGATGATATTGCTCTAGCATATCTGCAATATATTTAGGGCCTAGATCATTGAGTGACTTTTAGACAATGAGAATAGTTTTAAACTCAATTCCAAACCTTACTAGTAGCCTGTTCAATTACCTAAACACTGGAGATATCTACTGCCTTGGTGGTAACAGAATCCTTTCAAAAAGCAATTTCATACTTGAATAAAAAAGTAAAATTATCAGCCACCATCTGAGATATTCTGTAATTCTGCAATATATGCAGTACAAAGCAATAATAAGAATGTGGTATGGTCACTCACAGTAGAGCAGAAGCTGGTTTTACAAGGGAAAAATCAGAAATGTATATCCGTGTTGGCAATCGAAAATGTTTCACAATTCACTGCAATCATCTTACCAAGCCTATAAAAACACATCCAATTATTCAATAAGCTTGCACTAGAAAAGTAATACCGAACATTAAATGCTATTCTTCATCACAAAAAGAGACTCCAATAATTACTGGTAGGCTAGGCCAGCTGCAGCGGCAAAAACAGACTCACCTTGTTAAAGAGCTTGACAGGGGCTGCCACAGATCCCATTTCCCTGAGGTAGTCAAACCATTTGAAAGGGAGTTTTGTGTACCCTGGCGCAGAGGGAGAGTGAAACACTGTGAGAGCAGGAGAGACACTTGCACCCCCCTGAGCAGGCCACAGACACATGATCGCCACAAGCAAAGGACTCAGCCAATCAAGCCAGAGAGAACTGCCGTGCTGATGCCCTGCCTGTGTGGGGGCTTTGGCCGATGCCAGCATTCGGGAGAATACATTACATTTCCAAATGGATGATGGGGCTTTTTCCCCAATGGTCAATCGATAATGTTAAACAAATGCCACAAAACAAATACGCTCCGCGTGCAGAGCAAAAACTAACATTTTCCACAAATATCACCACAAGGGTAACAGACAGCAGATGATGGATGGCCATACCTCGGGGAGGGGTGAGCTCGATTGAGTTGATCTCACAGAAGCCGGCGGGGAATATAGACGGCGAGGTGGAGTGGTAGCAGAACCAATCAGAGCCGTCTGCCGCCTCCGAGCCGTCGATCCCGATCATGAGGTATCCGTCTGCCAGCACCTGAGACCGGAGAAGATCACAAGTGTTAACTCATTAAGACCTATTTTGTAGAAGAAGGTACCGCACACTCTTGTCCATCGTGCTGCAATTTACTAACAAAACAACGTTTCGGCCTGTATGGCCTTTCTCAAGTTTTTACAATTTCAATTTTTTAACTCATTAAGACCTAACAGGTTTAGAAAGAGTAAGAGTTGTCAACACAGTTAAAGGTCGATATTCATAGATGCTGCAGCCGGTCTAAAAAGGTACCCACAGATGGGGCTCCTGCTTCCGTGAAGGGTTAATATACCACACATACTTTTTGAAGTGGAGAGAATAATTTGAAACAGGACCCCCCAGCAGACGGAGAACAGCCCAGTCCCGCTAGGCCTTCATCAAATCAAGGTGAGGAAGGGTGTAGGAACGACATGTAGTCATAGGCAGGGGTGTGGGCTAAAGCATCGTCTTTCTGCATGCAACAGGGCAGAAACTCAACCAATCTGCGTAATGAAAAGGATGACGTGTAGCATAAACTGCACGGCGATTTGTTGACTACTCTTGGGAGCGCCAACTCAAAATCTCTATGGATTGTCTCCAGGGCACTGAATTAACTTTAGACGTTAATGTTACTGGCCAAACACGCACTAACTAATGGGTCAAAGTGGCAAGTAAGTCTTCTTTTCTACCAGCCAAACTGTATTTTCACCAGCATTTGGCCGGTTGGCAGATGTTAATTTAGAGTCCTGATTGTCTCTAGCCAACTCCTCAGTGACAGTCTGTACAAAGGATAGCGTTGCAGTTGCTGGTGTACATTCCAATTTCATATATAAAAGCAGCTGTCCAATAGCAGGGTTTCAGTCACATGAACTACACAAAACACAAACATCCGAGACTGCAGATCTTCAATGCTTCCCTCTACACCATCTGATTTTACACGCAGCACGCTGTACAGTAAAATTAGTGCTGTATCTTTCTTGACTAGTGTTTGCCACATTACATACGATGACTATTTTTGTGCACATTGGTACATTATTTGGGCATGTGCGACTTGTTGGATGAAAGAAAAGTTTTCCAAATGTAAAGAAACATTGAAAGGTTTCCTTTTCTACAGTATGTCACATTTGTCTCTCACACAAACCACGTCTATTCCTTACATGCTCGTCATACGTAAACCAGAAAGGCCGTGGATATGTTTGTAACAGAGCTAAGAGAAACGAGCAGAGTGTGCAGTCATCAATCTATATCACATATTGTTTTGCTAGCCCACCAACCAATTTGGTGCACCAAATTCCAAATACAGACAGACTGTGCCTCAAGCATGGACAAGAGAAATGGCACATTCTCTAGCTTCGATTTAAGGGAAAAACATACTGCACACTAAAATCACAAGATGCCACAGAGACGAAAATGCCTCACACCTGGAGTGCATATAACAATTGAATATGTATGAGAGGGAACACTAGCATTGTTAAATTGGCAGAGAGCAATAACAAATAGGGCAATAACAATATGCTCCAATATAAAGAAGCATTTTATCATGCTTAATGGGACTATAACAAAACGCTTCAATATGAAGACTGAGACAAGAACCATTATTTAAGTTAGGGGCTAGAACAAATACACAGTATGCAATAACAGTAAGTAGCAATATATGAAGCACACACAGACAACCATGTAATAAACAGGTAAAGCAGACAGTGAGTAAACATGGTCTGGTGGAAACAAGAGAGGAGAGTATATTGGCGGAGGTTGAGCTTGTGCTCCACTGAGAATAGTGTTGTGAAGTCTGACAGCAGCGGGGAGAACAGACCAGACAGACCTGTACAGTGACTCATTTCCACAATAACGGAGCTTGGGAACTTCACCAGGCAGAGGGAGCACTGAGTAGAAATGCACTATACTGGGATAGTGCACACAATAAAACATCTAGATGGAGAACTGCTCTTTTTTCCCAAAAGGCATCCAAAGGCAAATGAGGCTTTCTATGCCAAGCACAGTATTGCATATTATGTGTTTAGAGGCCACTTTACATCTATACACAATGTACAGAAGTAAATGTGCTGAAAAGCCATGCATTATTTCACTACATGAAATGAGAAATTGAACAAGGAGGAGACATAAGATGAGGTGTGGCTAAAAAGTGTTATTCATTATATCCACTTGTGGAATTCACACAGACTGTAGTTTCTAGATGCAAAGGCAGTGTTGGTGTGTGGTGTGGGGTGTGAAATATAGAAATTCGATTTGGCAGTCTTGTGATGTTCACCAAGACATTGTGATAAATGTGTGCTAAATATTGTTTTAAAAAAATGCTTCTTTACATTATTGATCTGACATTACATTTACACTTGGAAATGTGTTTGGCTTTAAATATTTCAAAATACTGGAGTTCGTATATTGTTAGGGTTTTCTGTGTCATGTTGTCTGGTGTCTGTTATTGTAATGTTTTACTGTGTTGTACTGTGTGTTCATTCAGTGGGTGCTGGACTATGTTTCATGTTCAGACATTTTATTTCGTGGCAATACAAATACTGCCATTTTGCCATAGTTCAACAAATTCAGAAACCCATGTTCCAAGCTAAAAATACAGTGTGTAAAAATTCCCACCTTTTCTTATAACTTGCCAGGACAGTGACATCTGGCTGAGCTTGCCAACTCATAGTATGTAAAATCCAATACATTTGGAACAGCTCTGGTTAGGTGATAAGTCACCTTACATTATATTTAGCAGACTCTTCTATCCAAAAAGACTTACGCCGCCAGCCAGCCAGAATCCTGACACCCCACCCCACTGTACTGTGACTGCACATTCTACCTGCACTAACTCAAAAACACACACACGCACAACTGTACTGTTGACTGCACATTCTCTATCTGCACTAACTTATTAAAAAAAAACACACACACACACCGCACTGCACATTCTACCTGCACAACTCAGTGCACACGCACCAATACTACTACCACTTTTAGAATGTCATACTAAGAGAATGTAAATATTGCACATTACAAATTATTTACTTAACTATTTATCAATATTTCACAATGCATATCACTGTCAGAATTGTCACAATGGGACATTATTGAAAATGAACAATAATACCTCTTTTTAATATATTTTCTCTCTGCATGTCTTCTGTTGCCCAGTCTTGCACTTTAAATGTCTGCATGTGTATTGTGTATAGGTACTCTGGGTGCACTTAATGTGTACTGTCTATGTCTATACCTAAAGTTTGTCTATGTCTACATGGGAAAGTAGGAAACAAATTTCAATTCTCAGTATGACCAGTGCATGTAAAGAAATTGATAATAAAGCCGACGTGACTTACAAATAGGACATGAATAGCAAACACAAAGTACAGCAGTATATACAGTAGGTAGTGAAGAGCAAAACAAAGTGTGGCAACATAGCAGTAAAATTGTATGCCGTTCCAGACTGAATGATATGGAGGTTCGACCCTCACTTGGTGCATAAACAAAAATCACATTTAAATGTGCACTGTGCAATATTTTTAGTACTTCATTTCCCAGAATTCAGGCTGCCTATTCACAAATGCTACCTTATTCATGAATACTTGCTACCACAATCAAATTCTAAGTATTAATTAATATGCCAGGGAAAATTGCACTTTTCACAGAAGATGGATCTTCTTCATGGGCTAGTGAGGATAATTAGGATCCCAATTAGCTGATAGACATATCTGCTACTCTTCCTATGGTCCACACAAAACATACAGCATCAACATACAAAGAAATCATCAACATACAAGACTAAATACATATATATGACAGCAGGAAAATAATATTCTTGCTCTGGAGACTACACACTGAAATGGACAAAATTAACTGTATCAAAAAGTCTTTTTCATGAATATTTGCCAATTAACACCCAAAATGTTACAAGACGGATATTGAAATCAGCTACCAAGCTACAGGCTGTAAAAAAAAAAAACTACACCTGGTGCCACCAACTTTATATATTCCCAAGTAGATAAATGCATCATCATGATGTCCATCACACAAACCATGCATCCATGATCAGCACATCAACCATACTCATGACGTTAATGATTCACAAATGTGCAATCATAAATAAAAAATGAAATAGAGAAATAAAAGAGGTCCCACCCACCTTGCGTACAGTGGCGACACAAATGGCGGAGAGGTTGAGAGGATCAATGGCCTCCAGCTTCATGCCCTCTTTGAACCAATCCCCGCTCTGGTCCACATCCCTCACCTGAGGGACACATCCAAATGGACACAGGGCACAGTGAGCAGCAGCAGCAGTAGACATTTCAGAGTCACACACACTCAGGCAGGCAGGCAGGCAGTCAGTCACTGGCTCAGACAGACAAGGCCTTGGGCAAGGTTAGCTCACACAATACGGCTGCTGGGGAGGTGAGGATGATGTCAGCTGCATCAGCCCCCCTCTACCCTCCTCTCCCCTCCTCTCCTCTCCCCCAACCACATCTCTTTTTTTAACCTCAATCACATCTGTTATATTTGACAATTACCTGATTACTTATGAGGAGACTAAATTCAAAAGCTTTACTATTTCACACAAAACATAAGGATGTAATAACTATTTGTATGTACGCCTCAGTGTTAAAAAAAAACTTGGCGTTTCAGAGAGAGCAGGAACATTACTGAGCTGCTAAACTTGACTCATCTGAGTGAGTAAGATACCAAGCAATGCTGCCCTGAAAGCAAAGCTCTTCTCTCTTTGTGGAAGAGAATACCTGACTGCGTCTCAACCAGTAAAGGAAAGGTAATCATTGAAACAAAGAACTCAAATCATTTTGGTAATAAATGAGTTTAATATGGTGTAAATAAACAAACTGTCCGTGACTGACTTAAAAAAATTGCACTTCATTTTTTCTGTTTGGTGTACCAAGGAATAGCAAGGAATGAGCTTCAGGCAGAACAGGCTATTCAAGATAGTCAGACTAGTAACTTTGTTAAACATGTTATAAAATTCCGAGACATTGGTGTTGTGATTAAAATGTCCAAATCATGACAGAAGCTTTTGACTCTCATTTTTGTCATTTCTATTCATCACAGACCTCCCAAAAGCACATAAATTATGCATTGAAGGGTGTAGATTCAAAATGTAACGTTTAAACATATGTATTTTTACCATTTGGTACAATGCATGGGAGTGAAATATTTACTGTCTTGGCACTCAATGTGTTAAATGTCTCTTTATGGGGTTTTTTTTTTATTTTTTGACTGGGAGTCTTAAGCTTCTGATCAGCTGATCGGTAGGGTATTCCTGTTAAATAGTTTTCAATTAATTGCCCGTTTAAAACCTTTGGCGATATTTCTTTCCATTTCTTCTCTTTGCATTTTGAAGCTTATACCAAACTTGTTAAAGGGACAGTTTGGTCAATTTCAACATGCAGTTGTATTGCTCACGCTACCCTTGACTTGTCAGTACCTGGTGATGCCACATTTTTCGGCACAGCCCTTTCCGAGATATGAGCAATTCTAATGGGGGCAGCGTTTGTTTACATTTTTAAAAAATGAAACATAGGCCAACTCCAAATATTTTCCCAAAAGGTACTGCTGTTTGCTAGTTGTCTGCTGATGTTTTATAACCTTTTGGATGTTTTTGGGAATAAATAAAAATGTTTTTTTGAAATGTAAACAAAGAGCTGCCCCCATTACAATGACCAGGATCTCGGAAACGGCTGAAGAAGAAGAAAAAAAAATATCAGGCACTGACAAGTCCAGGGTAGTGTGAACATTACAACTGCATGTTGAAATTGACCAAACTGTCCCTTTAAGATCCAAAAGTGAATTTTGTTAAATGATCTTCAGATTTTGAACAGACAAACCTAACCAACATAGATTTGTTCTTACCTTTACAAATAGCTGCCCTGGGGCGTCTACGGAAGTCTGTCCTTCCAACCTCTTTGACACATCTGAGAAGACAGAGTCACTGAGGTCATGCATTACTCAAGATGTACATCGGAATCAAAACCATAAGCTTTGGCCTTTGGCCTTCAGCACTTTATAGTTTAGGCAGTCACTTTAACAACCAACACCTCCCACCTTGACTATGCTAGTTCCCCTGAAAAGATCAAGCTTTTGTATAGCAATGCAATTTCTAAAGTTTCTTTGCAAAACATGGTCATGTTTCAAATGAAAATGCACAACATAGTATTTCCAATGATTACAGTCACTTGTCTCCGATACCCCCAGCCACCTCAACTAGCAAATATTGTGCGAGAAACGCGGTCTCTGTGCTGACCTGATCGCTTGAAGCGGTGGCCGATGCTCCGCGACCAGCCGATGGAGTGGATGAGGGGGCTGAACATGTGGCACCAGAAGTCGTCCGAGCCGTCCTCACTCTCCTCGTAGACCAGCCGCAGCCGGCCGCCAATCACCTGCTCCACCAGCGCCACGCGCGTCCGACACAGGTGCGTCTTGTCCACCACCTCCACTCGCATCAGCTTCTTAAAGGGGAACTGCATGCTCTCTTGCACCTGCCAATGGATGTCCATATGGAAGTGAGCAGACAAAATCATTGTATCGTTGCATGTTCACAGTCGTTCATGTAAGTGTCAGCAACATAATTACGGAATGTGCGTGAATGTGTGTGAATGCAAACTACTTCACTAGCTTCTCAAAGGGGAAGTGCATGCTCTCTTGCACCTGCAAGTGTAGTACGGTATTGTGGGTGAGGATGTGAGTGTGCAGATACACTCGTGCACTTCAATATATGAATGTGCGTTTTACTGAGGTGTATATCCCGGATTCAGAAAGTAAAAGCCCTGGCCCTACTGTGGCGCAAATGGTAGGGCACTCCTTTGCTATGCAGCAAATAAAGGCAAAAAAAGCCCAAAAAAAACATTTAAAAAGAAAAAAAAAGTAAAAGCCCTGACACAAATTTGATCCCACCAACTGATCATAATCGAGTACTCTTGACAGGTATGACAGGGCAGTCATGGGTAAGCGGTTAGAGCACCAGACTTGTAGCCCAAAGGTTGCCGGTTCGACTCCCGACCCGCCAGGTTGGTGGGGGGAGTAATTAACCAGTGCTCTCTCCCCCATCCTCCTCCATGACTGAGGTACCCTGAGCATGGTACCGTCCCGCAGCACTGCTCCTTAAGGGCGCCATTGAAGGCTGCCCCCTTGCACGGGTGAGGCATAAATGCAATTTTGTTGTGTGCAGTGTTCACTTGTGTGCTGTGGAGTGCTGTGTCACTATGACAATGGGAGTTGGAGTTTCCCAGTGGGCTTTCACTTTCACTTTAATAGTACCCGCATCTGTATTGCCAGTTTGGCTTTACAAGAAATTGAATGCCTCATCCTCTGTACCGACATCCATACATCCTTTTTCTTCACATATTCATACAGTCTTTTAATGGGCGTCAGATCGCAAATGGGTCTCAGATTCCACACAACCTTTCCACAAAGTCCCTCCAGAGGATTCTCAAATTGCAAACAGACCCATCACATAGACGCAAGCATGATCCCACAAGGGCAAGTGGCTTTACCGTTGCGAAGCTTTACCAAAACCTTTTATTTCCCCATTCAGAGAGCAAACCACCAACAAACTGGGTAGTGAAAAGATCGATGAAGGGATATATTTGACACAAGCCATGGGATGGAGAAGGGAGGAAAGGAGGAAGGGAGGGAGGGAGGAAGGGAGGGAGGTATAGTGGGCAGTCACCTTGCTCGTGAAATCCGGGGGGAGTGTCTTTGCTCCAGTCAGACGCTTCACCAGGAAGGCCTTCCAGTTGGCGACCTTGTGCTGTATGGCTGCATAGGCAATGACAAGGAAGAAGGATGGAGCATTAGAAGAAAGATGGAACTGGACCTCTGCAACTGACAATTGACAGGAGTCTATAGAAAGACTGGATGGAAGGCATATCTTAGCATATGTAGTTTCGGAGAGAGAGGTCCGCACACTTAAAATCCTTTTCGTTTTCTTGTATTATTTCATGTCTGAATTATGTTTCGACTTCAACAGTCTTCATCAGATATCTTAGCACATATGTACACAATATGCACAATGTGTAATTTGCCTCCGATAAAATTCGGAAAGAAAAGAAACAAAAAAAACACTTTTTTTAATCCAATATTTATCCAATGGTCATGAATGGCAATTTAGTAAAAGAGCTATTTTTACGTCTCCATTTTAACATACTTATGACCTTCAAGGCAGAACAAGCAAAGCCTTACCCTCAGGTGGCACTAGTGGTTTACTCATGGAGGCGCACCAGCCCACAGGGTGGATGTCGGGCACGCACAGGTTCCGCCAGAAGTCCTGTGCCGCGTCCCCATCGAAGCCCTCGTATCGCAGCAGGGCTTTGAAGCCTGCACACAAACCAACGAGACAGACCAGGCCAACATTCATGAAGAATGTGTGTAAATATTTTTGTGCGACAGAAAAACAAACACAAAGTCCGAGGCAGCATTTTTACACTACCAAGTTTTTTTTTGCCTGAATATTTTATTTACTACACAATACAATTATGAAACTGACCTGAGCGTTGTCCCACCAGGTACATATATTTCAAGACACCATTTCACAAACACATCACCTATACATGGGTTTCACATTTGAAAACAATCCCTGGCTGCGTGACCCTGGCCGCGCACTATTCAACCTCTTGTTGGAACCGCTGTCGGTCAAAAAATGAGCTCACGTGGTTTTACAGCTTTCTACATGGAAATAAATCATACAAATAGAAACTGAGTAACTGAGTTTTCTCTTAAACTTCTACAAATAATTGATACAGAAGGGGCAGAGTGCAGAATATAGGCTATTCCTATAGGTCATACCATAGAATAAGCTACCTGCCAAATTGGTCAGTGACACTGAAATTATTACCAGCCACAGCCACCAGCATTTGGCCGGTTGGCAGGTGCCAGTGTCAAGCCCTGCTGGCTACCCAGTGTACTACTTGCCTGCAAGCTTAATGATGCTGGCTATCCAGTAGACCTTCGTGGGCAGGTTGCTGTCTGCATTGGCCACCTCCACGCGCACTCCTTCAGTGATGTCACCCCAAGACGTCCCCATGGGAACCTAGAGAGAGAGAGAGAGAGAGAGAGAGAGAGAGAGAGAGAAAGAGAGAGAGAGAGAGAGAGAGAAAGAAAGAGAGACCAAGAGAGAGACAAAGAGAGAGACCAAGAGAGAGACAGAGAGAGAGACCAAGAGAGAGAGAGAGAGAGAGAGAAAGAGAGAGCGAGAGAGAGAGACAGCAGCTCAGCTCGCGTTCACACTCCCCACCAGCTGCTAATGGAGCACACAAGGTCATGTGAGGCTCTCCATTCCCGCTCGCAAAACACACACACACACACACACACACACACACACCAGCCCACTATGTCTACACCTTACACTCACTGATGCAAACTCAATGTACATATTTGCATTGTTCTTCATACACATGTATCTATTATACACGGCAGATATATGAATTACTACTTTCCGAAACCTGTAGGGATGCACCGATACCACTTTTTTGAAAACCGATACAAGTACGAGTACATTAATGTGTGTACTTGCCGATACCGAGTACCGATACTGATACCTTTTACCACCAAAATACAATGAAAATAAATGCATGGCCTTGTTTTTTTCCACCTGTGATATTTTTATTGTCCATTTCCATGTAGATTTAAATGTTAGTAAATGTATGAGGTGGCACTTTTTTCCATGCTGCTTTCAAGTCCACAGAACGTGACAAGATTTTGCATTGTTTTGTGTAATAGCAGTATCGTTCCTGGTATCGGCAAGTGCTTGACGAGTACGAGTACGAGTATAATGAGCAGTATCGGGTGCCGATACCGATACCAGTATCGGTGCATCCCTAAATACCTGTACAGACTTTTTTTCCCCACTTGCTCATTTACTGTACATGCACGACACAAAAAATGATTTCAACATCGTTTTACAATAAAATTCAATATTACTTCAAATATTTTTTTAATCGGTTGTATGTGTGCAAAGAGCACCGACATAAACACTCACAGCACACTTCATTAGGTACACCTTGCTAATACTGGGTTGAGCTAGCCTGATTATCATTGACGTTCAAATCTCTTCGAGACTTGGTCTGACCAAGAGCATAACAATTATCATTTCCCAAACGGCATGGTTGACCCGTCTCCCTTGGTTTGCTTATGGTTGTTTGCTTCCCGACAAAGTGAAAGGAGTTCCCATATTTTCGAGAAATCATAAAGTACTTGCATTGCTCTTGACCTGGGCTGCGTTTCCCAAAAACTCTTAAGTAGTACTTAAGCTTAAGTAGTACTTAAGTATGAGGGGCCACCTAGGCAATATACCACATTACTAAAGGTTTATGAATACAATCATTTTATAGGTCTACATACAATATTTTTCTCTCACAAATGCAAATAAAATGGTTGCGCCAAGTGCATGTGTGAGGTAAAATAGTGTATGTATAAACCTTTAGTGATGATGTGAGACCTATTTCTGATATATTTCCTAGGTGGCCTCTCATACTTAAGTATTACTTAGGCTTAAGTACTACTTAAGAGTTTTTGGGAAACGCAGCCGTGACTAGTTGCAATGGCGCTGAAGGTGTTGCGTCTCTAGGAGGGCACGGCCTGGCTAGGGTTGAGCCCCCTCTTGCCTTCAGAACTGCCTTAAATGCCTGCCGTAATACTCAGGTAGGCTGTGGCATTGCCACAGCACTGAATTGGTACTAGGGCACCCCAAGTGTGACAAGAACATATCCTAAAAAACATTACACCACCAGACTCAGCTATTGATGCAAGGCAGGTTTGATCCATGTTTTCATTGTGTCGATGACAAATTCTGACCCCATCATCCAAGTGTCACTTCAGAATTCGAGACTCATCAGACCAGGCAATCAATATCAATCTTCTATTGTGCATTTTTGGCGAGTTTGTGCAAATTGTAGACTTGTTATATGTTCTGAGCTTACATGATTGGCACCCAGTGGGGGAAATACTTAGACCAGTCCGTCTGGCACCCACAACCATGCCACTTTCAAAGTCACTTAAATCACCTTTCTTCCCAATTTTGATGCTCCGTTTGAACTCTGTCTTGACCATTTCCATCACGCACTTGTGCGTTTCGGGCACTATGTTTCAGTGTGTAGGGTGCTCGCTTTTTTTTTGTAAATTCAGTGCACTGAAAGTGCCTAAATGCTGCTGTAACAACGGCCAAAAACGCAGTGCTTGAAATATGGACACTGCACACACCAAGTGGCCACCATGGTATTAACAAAACGGAAGAAAAGTGGCGTGCAGTAAGGTTCAGTAGAAGAGTTTGGTCAAGAGTCTGAGGAAACGGTCAAAATCCACCGTCGCATTGAGATTCCATTGCATTCCTATTCCTATTCCCATCGCATTCCTATCGAGTACTAAATGGCTAATTCTGTGAGTAATGTTGCCGAGACACCAACCTTTTCATGCCATGCCAAGTATTGTATGCAAGATAGTTGCCATTGGGGGTGAAGCATATGTAAATACAAGTACGAGACGCTGTGCAATGTAAACAGTAGCAGCAAACAGATTTTTGGTGAGCTAATGCTATGCTTGCCTGTCACTTCCAGAGAGAGCACAGTGCAGAGTGCTTAAACTTTTCCACAACACTATGCACTAAAGTGTGCGATATGAGACACAAAACATGTCTCTCGTCATCCCTCTGTCTTATTTCAATGCTACAATTGAACAATACAGCCAACAAACCATAGGATACACGGAAAAATGTCATGAGCATTCACCTGTATTTAGGCTAATATTTCGTGTAGGGATGTCTGCTGTTCTAATATATTGTGAACAATACCTTGGAGTAAAACAGTACTTAAACCCAAGAGGCCTACAAACCATTGAATTAAGAGCCGCCATGATCTAACAAAATTATAAAATATATCCTCCTGTATCTTTCACCCAATTTCATCTGCTTCAACAATACGCCTAGCCTCCCATCTACAAGCTTCCACTGTAATTCTCATTTCCCTTCTGTGCGCCTACATGTTACCATCAATCTACCATCGTAAGATGGTATGGTAGGCTACACCATTAAGGTCATATACAGTTAAGAAGAAAACACGGGCACAGACGCTGCACTAGCATTATGACTCCAATGGTTGTGCATACTATATGTACCTGAAATGCAATACAGGACACACGGAGGTACCCTTAATGAAATACATTATTTGTGCAGTGCTTGTTTCAGAACATGCTGATATTATTATGATCACTAAGATGAATATACTACTAATAGTATTAATGAGCATAGTGAATACAGACTGTACACAGTTGTTCGACACAGAGCTCAGTAGGTACGTACATGTTTAAAGCAGCTCACGGGAGCTCCGGACATCTCCCCAGTGCCAATGTATCGGCCCCAGTCAAAACCCTCCACTGGAACATCTGTGGACAAAGACACGCGCACGCACACACTACCTGTTTTAGACCATGTGAATACATCTATACAGCATGTGTACCTAAACAAAATATTTAGAGGGACAGGTTCAGGTAATGTCTGTTTAGATGTTTAGTTGTGGTAGACAAAGCTTGCCATTCCTATTTATCTCCATCAGTGGGATACTATATCACAGCAATTAAGACCTACACAGACTGAAAGGAAATTACCGTACCTAATTTGGTACAAACATCAATTAAGTGACTGAACACATAATTCTGTGTACACATAAGGTTTTCAGTGTATAAGGTGGTCAGTAGCTAGTCCAATTCATACTAGTGATGGCAGAAGGCCGATAGGGAGCTGTCCGTGCATGACTTCACTTCTCACCAACACATTAAGCTCTGCCTCACCGATTCTTCACATCTTTTTTTTCATTGCTTTTTGTTCAGTCCTTTATAAGACCCTGAGCATTCTAATGGGGACATGGTTTTGTTCAAAACATTTTTAAAACATCTTAACATACTCCGCATCCCAAAAATTGTATCACAGGTATGACAAGTCAAGGGTAGGGCCATAACATTAGCAATATAACTGCATGAAGAATTTGGCAGGAATTCTCCTTGACCGCCTTGCAATGGGAAACAAGAGCAATGTGGCACCAGAGCTTCACATCATTGGCTATATACAATGGCAGTTCAGGCAGAACGTCTGCACTGGCACTCACCTGCTTTCTTGACCTGGTTCTGCTGGTTAGCTTGGTACTGCGCGTATGCAGCTAACTTGGCCATGAGAGGTTGCTTCTGTAATACCTTTGCCTTCTTTGTCGGGGGTTTACCCTTTAAAAAGATAGGAAATACTTGTCATTCCTTTTTCATCAATTACTCACCTCTATCCTAATGTCGGTAATGGTGCAACAGTGACCAAATGCTGTAGTGGTGCAGTCATAACCACATGTGTTAACACCTTTAATCAGACCGTGCCACACTACAGGGAGGTTTTTTTTTTTTTTCAATCAAAAAAATGAACTGGAATTAAAATGCATTCACCTCCTTCACCTTGAATTCCAAATCCAAGTGGCCAAACTGGCCAGTTATTTCATGCAATCTTTTTGTGTCTTTGCTTTTCTATGTATGGTCAGAATTTAGACTGCTATTTTATATGGAATGGAATAAACACACGAGCAAGAAGCGAATACTATAGTGGATAAACAACAAGAAGTGTGTGTGTGTGTGTGTGTGTGTGTGTGTGTGCGCGTCTTGGTGTACCTGAAGGCGGGCCAGTATGCTGGCCTTCTTTGAGTTGGAGGAGTAGCTTCTGGAGCAGGAGACGCTGCAGAAGCGCTTGGTTTTGGAGTAGAAGGCGTCCCGCACCCCCACCATTCCACACATCTCACACGTAGCTGCAAACACAAGTCAACCCAAGTCAAGTTTATTTGCAAAGCACTTTAACAAACAACAATGACAGTTGACCAAAGTGTTGAGCATGCAGGTGAAGGCAACACGAGGACACAATAAAAACACCAAGACAAAAAAACACAACACACACACACACACACACAGACAGACACGACCCTATGATCAACCATGGAAAGACATGAGCACAAAAGCTATACAGCTGCACAAACTTCCGTAGATTTCAATCCGGTTAGCTAGCTACAGACTTGCCATCACCTGCAAACAATATCCAGTCATGAATAGAAGCAAACATACAACATAGGCCTGTGTTTGTACAGCTTTACTAAAATGTAGATGACACAAGGCAACCTGCTTCATCGAATTGGAAATGATCAACACTTTAAGGTCAGTGTAAGATCTTCTTTTCCTTCTTGGAAAAAAAAACTGGGAACTGTGAATGTCACTACTCTGGCAGCATAGTTCAAGTTGGTAAAATGGTAGAATGTCCATAAGAATATAAAATGAATTGCTAGAAAATATATATATACAGTATAATATGTAAAATATGAAAAATATAACAATGAGCGTCATAATGTATGGCACAATGGGCTTTATGCTTTTGAAATAATGATAAAATAACAGAGATGCCAAGCACTGTGAAAAAATATGCAATTGAACAAACATTAAATGTAAGCTTATGCCCATTTTGGTTCCGTTGGTAAATCAGCACAAATTCCCTATACCAATTGCTTGGGGCAGTCGTGGCTCAGTGGTTAGAGCACTGGGTTGGCAACCCAAGGGTTCCCGGTTCAATGCCCGACCGGACCATGGCTGAAGTGCCCTTGAGCAAGGCACCTAACCCCACACTGCTCCCCGGGCGCCGCTCAGCAGGCAGCCCACTGCTACGGACTAGTGTGTGTACTTCAATGTGATTCACTAGTCCAAATGGGATAAATGCAGAGAAAGAATTTCCCCTAGGGGACCAAAATTGGCTCCAATTGGCTTCGTTATTATGTTACCAAGAAGGCACAAGTTCAGTTATGTTCCTAACGCTTGCTAGTACTGATGATTTCATGGAGGTGCACAATGATTAATGCAGAACTAGGCAGCTTTGAAGAGGGACAGCACAATGGGGAATGGCTTACCCTCATGGTTATGTCTGTAATGGTACCACTGTGGATACACTGAAGACCTGTTCTACTTATGGCTCACCTTACCTGCCCACAACACTCAAGTTACAGTAAATGAAGAGAACTCTAAGCTTAGCCTAAATCCTGACTTCCGAGGCTTATGTGTGTATGTCAACAAAAACTTGGGTTGCTTCAGACAATCGTGTATTCTGAATATACTGCATACTGCCGTATATCCATGTATTGTATTTTACAGTAATATAGCCTGGCATTGTTTGAATGGCTGTGATCTATAAGAAATACAGCATTTATGACACCAACAATAACAGAAATACTCACAAATGAATATCAGCTATTGAGGGAAATCATACATGTTACAAGCAGACAAAATAGAGGGCTTTGATTTTTTTCAGACTGGGATCTCCACATATGGATTCAGTTCTGCAGAAACCCGATTGATCATCTGTGTAGTGTGCATCACCTAATGTAGTGCTTAGTGTGCAGAACCTTCCTCCCATGTGGTGGTGTCCCTACAGCCTCTCTGGTTTTGCTAAATGTTGTCTTCACTTCTCCCTCGCACAAGGGGCTAGTGGCATTCTGCCCACTCAATTTACAGTCACTGAACTGTGATTAAAGCATTTGTCAATACCAGTACACGACCAGGGGGAGGAGGAGGCGGAGGTGGATGAGAGCTTTGCTGGTATCAGACACATGCGACTATCATGATTGGAAAGGTTATGTTATGCAATTTCATTTGAAATACAATATGAAACCAAAAATTGAATAGCTTGTAACTTAAAATCATTTAGGTAAGCAACTTCAGACATTTCACTCGCAATGCAAAATCTTCATCATTACAGGGGACCTAGCTCAGTTGGAAGGTGAACTGGGCTAGACTGGGGCAACTTGACATTTTTTTCCCACACACCTCATCTTGCAGGTACGATGGAGGTGGCCCATGGGTTGCTGATCAGAAAAAAAACTATAAAACCCACACACATTGACAATTTCGCCGTAACTTTATTTGCAACGTTTTGGTGTTAAGACTTTCACTGGGCCAAAACAAGCATAAAATGATTGTGAAATGTTGCATGAGTGCGCATGAGTTTTATAGCTTTTTCTGATTAGTGTTGGGGGAAAGACTCAGCTGGCAGTCAAATCTTACCCATGCCGGCCTTGCCATCGGGGTAGGTGTAGACCTGGCCATTGGTCTTGATGATGGGCAGGTTGGCGGGCAGGGCGGGCACCTCCTCATCGCTCTCCTCGGAGCTGGAGCTGCTGCTGGAGTCCTCGCTGCAGCTGTCGTAGCCGTCAAACATCCCGAACGAGTCCCGACGCTTACGCTCCGAACGGGCGCCATGCTCCGCCTAAAGGTCAGAGGGCAGAGGTCACACAGGTCAGGCTGGCACTAGGACTAAATGGCTTTTTTAACTATTTACTGAAAAAGAAGTGAACATCATCAAATCACAAAACATTACTGTATGTTTTACACCACTCCTACCTCCAACCTACTTCCTACATCCACAACCCATGACCAACACATTTGTCTGACATGGGCATTCACAAACATAACACCGAAACACTGGGGAAAATAACCAATTCCATTTTTTAAAAAGGAGTGCACATGAATGAGTGAATGAGTGAATGAGTGAATGAGTGAATCAATCAATCAATCAATCAATCAATCAATCAATCAATCAATCAATCAATCAATCAATCAATCAATCAATCAATCAATCAAACAATCAATCAATCAATCAATCAATCAATCAATCGGCCATTCTTCCATGCACCTGCCTATTGTGGCTTTGCATTATGTTTAGCAGAGGCAAGCTGCTCTTTGGCTATACAAAGTTGGTGTAAACCAGAATTTTATTGCCAATATGGGGCACGACAGTGAGTCAGAGTAGGGTTTAAGGTGTAATTTGCTCAGGAATGTCCTGTACAAATGTCCAGTATAATATAGCAAAAATGTAGATACATGTGAATTAATAGCTATACTTGTCAGATCTTGTAGTGGTTGAGATAAATGCAGGTCATTGTATTGTCAGTCACTTACCTACCTAACACCTCCTACAACGAGAGATACTACATATATAAATCATATAAATTAGTTCCCCTGCCAACATTTGAGTGGAATTTCGTAGCAGTGTTGTAGATATGGATTTCCTAAGCAAAAAATAAAATGCAAGAGACTGCCAATGCCTTATTATCTTGGTTTGGCAGATAACACAACATATGGGATAGAGAGGGGCGAAACAAAACTCTCTACTACGGACAAAAAATTATCATGAACACTTCCATCCCGCGCGAGCTGATAGCCAAGAGAAATGCTTTGTAGACTACGATTAGAGAGGAACTAGATACATGTCAAGCAAATCCACAATGTTATTGTAGCGATACTGTATCAGCATAGCGTGAAAGCTAGTGCCTTTGCAAAGCTCACACCGAAAAAAACAATAATTCATACACATGCCCATAACACCTGAATGTGCCACAATGGCTGTCTCCCATTACCACGTAAAAACAATACTGACAGCTGCAAAGCGGACAGAGAAAACACAAATGTAGTGTTCACAGACGGGCTACGAGTGCGCTAGCAACATCCTCTGCACTGCGGTTCACTCTATGGGCCCCGGTTTGAGTTAGCATTTGGCATTTATTTTACTTCCACCACCGAACTACAGTGTCAATGTAAGTGCAGACACTTGGGTTACGCAGTTGGATAAAGTACGAGTGTAACCCATCAGAAAATCTGTTGGAGCACAAATATCCAGCAGTTGGAGCTAGCTACACATCTCCACTTTGCGGACTAGCATAGCCACTGCGGAGTGACACTACAACAAAGGCTGAAAATAGGATTACATTTAGCTTTGCTGGATTCAAACTAAAACAGCTCTCCTTACTCACCAGATCCCTAGCGTTTTCCATCAGCCCTTCATGCAGAACACTCTAAGTAATCTTAACGTGTAGCCAGAAGTCAGGAAAATTGGATACAATTAGCAAATTTAACTAAAACCCGAAAGGAGAAACTCCAGAGCATATCAACAAAATTATCATATTCCCAGGGCGCACGCGCAAAGTCCTCCTACTGGATAGCGATTGGTCAAGGGTTGTTTGTGTTCTTCTCGAAATATTTTCCAGGGCTGTAACAAAAGAGTGTGAAGTTCACAGCGCCACCCTTTCCTTGGGATGAGAAAAATACCCTTGCATTCCCCATACACAAGATGAAGGTGACGTACAAATCCCTTCCACCAAACGCCAAGTGAGGCCTGGGCTTACCGGTGCACAATTTGCCATAATATTTGTCTGAAAAGCTATATAAAAAGTCTAGTAGGCTATATCTGCTGTGCAAATATGCTTCATAATTCATTTTAATGTACCGGTATGTCTTTTTTCTTTTGTCTTATCTTTTTTTTTTAATGCAAACTATGCCTATTTTGCAAATAATAATGTCTAGGCCTATAGCCTACTCTGAAATGTAGCCTATATTTTTTTCATACAATTCTCAATACCGGCCTTATAACATCATCAGAGCTTTTTTTACTGAACAGTGTGTACTGTAGGCCATATAATAC
The DNA here is from genome assembly GCF_034702125.1 of Engraulis encrasicolus. Lineage (NCBI taxonomy): Eukaryota > Metazoa > Chordata > Actinopteri > Clupeiformes > Engraulidae > Engraulis > Engraulis encrasicolus. The sequence goes on from NC_085858.1 coordinate 11,784,084, forward strand.
ATGGGCAGTCATGGGTAAGCATGCAGTTAGGGCGTCAGACTTGTATCCCAAAGGTTGCCGGTTCGACTCACGACCCGCCAGGTTGGTGGGGGAGTAATTAACCAGTGCTCTACCACACCCTCCTCCATGACTGAGGTACCCTGAGCATGATGCCGCCTGCTGCACTGCTCCCTTGGGGCGCCATTGGGGGCAGCCCCCTTGCACGGGGTGAGGCATAAATGCAATTTTGTTGTGTACGGTGTTCACTTGTGTGCTGTGGAGTGCTGTGCCACAATGACAATGGAAGTTGGAGTTTCCCAATGGGCTTTCACACTAACACATTTATTACATTACATTACATTGCATTTGGCAGACGCTTTATAACCAAAGCGACTTTCAAAAGAGGACATAATCATAGCCAACATCGCTAGCAGATACAAGGTGCATAGGAAATACAGAACAACAAGTGCAGATGATGCTGACATTTATGCTGGCAACTTATGGCACATATTGGCTGCTTAGCACCTTTCATACCAGGTTGGTGGGGGAGTAATTAACCAGTGCTCTACCACACCCTCCTCCATGACTGAGGTACCCTGAGCATGGTACCGTCCCACCGCATTGCTCCCTTGGGCGCCATTTGGGGCTGCCCCCTTGCATGGGTGAAGCATAAATGCAATTTCGTTGTGTGCAGTGAACACTTGTGTGCTGTGGAGTGCTGTGTCACAATGACAATGGGAGTTGGAGTGGAGTTTCCCAGTTGGGCTTAACATTGAGCCATGGGGATATCATGTCCACCTCCACTGTAGCCTATAGCTGCATGCTGATGGTGATGGGGGTGGTGTTGGTGGTGAGGGTCAATGGCTGCTGAAGATCTTTCAGACATTCTGGAAAATTGTGTTTTTTACCAGCTCTGAACAATCAAGCACTCCCCAGTATCGAACGGATGGTGTTTATCGGTCGTGGTAGGTGACATTGTTTTATCTGATTAAGTGAATAATTCTCAAACACAAATTGTTTTGAGAAAACACACTGTGCAAATAATCACAGTCAGGCCCCACTTTAATGTTGTCTTCTGGTGAACTACTGCAGGCCTACTGAATTTGTTATTTCCTCTAGGGGGCCAGCATCTACTGCTGATGAAGTGTATGTTTTGGTACGGTAGGCTATAGTCTGCATGGCTTCTCCAAAGACACATGAGTCCATGCAGAGAGTGTTGGGGAGGAATGCAACCTACACACCACTACAGGACAGCTAAGGGTTAAATACAACTTGACAATCTGGTGCAACCACAGCAGGAGGACTAAATAAAATGTTCCTTTGTAACCATTATTTAATGTTTGGATTGTGTTTGTTGGATTGATTTTGCTTGCCATACACTTCATAATAACATACAGTATATTGTGACCTGTGATCAACCTGAAATCCGTCTGTTCTTATTGACAGTATGCCCAGTCATTGTACCATTGAAACAGCAGCATTGTATAAAAGCTGTGTTGAACACGAATGTATCAAAGAGTTTGGGCATTCTTGCATGCTATATACAAGCAACAAATTATTTGCAAATTACCTTTTTTGTAGACCTCTAGCCGCATGAAAAGTGGTGTTTGCCTGTTTTACCTTCACAACTCCATGTTCAGCAGACATCTGAACATGAAATACAGAATGCTCCAGAAATTACCCACAAAAATGGATTTATAATGCTCATAGAAAATCGGCCTCAATTTCCCTGACCTTTGACCTGTGTGAAGCTTTGGTAGATCATTTTCATTCCTTTTCTGAGAACAAATTTTGTTTACCATACTTTAAAAAATATTATTAAAAGGAAGATTGTAATTATGTATTAGGATTATATTACTGTATGTACAAAGACCATTGATCAGTAGTACAGAGTATTACAAATATTGATTGAGATCAAATCAGGTACAGTGAAGTTAGAACCACATTTCAGCACATTTTATGTTAAATTTATTACATTTACGGTTACATTTATAGGTTTAGAAATTATTTTACATTACATTACATTAATTTGGTAGGCGCTTTTAGCCAAAGCGACTTGAGGACAAAATTAGAGCAAACACCAAGTAGGGTTAGTGGGTTTAAGTACATTAGCACAGGGTTAAGTGGAGTACACACACCCACACCCCAGGTCTGAGCTACCTCTGGCATTAGTGCAGTCAATAATTGAAAGAGAAGTCTTTACTTGCTTCTTGCAGGCTGAGAGAGATGACCCTAGTCTTGCTGCAGTTTGTTCCACCACTGAGGGACAATGGCAGGGAACAGTTTTGTCTGGGATTGTTTAGAGTGAGCAGGCGGCACGGCTAGATGGTTTATGTTGGAGGAGCGTAGCTCCCTGCCAGGGACATATGGCCTCAGTAGGCTATGTCCTTCAGATAGCTGGGACTTTTCTTGAGGTGGGTTTGTAGGCAAGGGTTAAGGCCTTGCAGTGGTAGCTGAAACAACATATTCAATGTGATCGTTCAGCTGAGTGGGTTCAAGGGGGGGCCCACCTTTGTAATGGCTGTATTATCTCCTCCTCATCTGGATACAGCACAATCTTGCCTTGTGGCCCTACATTTAATCAGTCTCTCTGCCCTGCGCATCCTACACAAGGCCTGTAATCTTGGACAACAAACTCAATTCACTGCATCTCTGGAATTGGGTTGAACTGTATGACATCAATAGCATTGAGTTTGTAAAGGGTTAACTTTTTTGTGATACAGAAACATGTCTGAGAGTTACATCTCAGAGTCTTTTAGTGCAAATGTCCTTGTTGGTTGAAAGAAGTCAGATTGCTATGCTGCTCTGGACTCTTTGCTTATACTTCACTGTTCAGAGGTGTTCTAGCTGACATGATCCATCTGGCTTTACAGTATGTCATCATCTGCCTAACATTCTTTGTTGTTTTCCTGTGATGTCTTGTTTTGTGGTTTAAAAATGATCTGAAAAACACAATATCTTAAAAATATACAGTGTATGGCTTTGGCAACTGCCACTTGAAAAAATGTTGTCAAAGAGTATTTCTGGGCTTTTGTTTAATTACAAGCATTTTAAAAGGATTTCTTGCTCTTGTGTCGAACTGGAAAACTTTGCACACTAATGACTAATCACATCATCTAACACAGGATGAGATAGATTCATAAAGGATTTCAAACTGAATCATTTACATGTCACATAAAAGCGGTAATGATGAAAGCCAAAATGGTATGAGTACTCATTATGTCTTGATCATGCATGTTTAAAAGGGACAAAGTCATAAGATTTTATTTAACTTTATTTTATTGACTCACCACCAGGCTTTGCTGAGTTAGTTCAGGTAATCCTCTTGTGTAACGATTACCACCGTACTACTGATGCATCCGCCAGTTTTTTTCACTTCGTAAAAATCTAGTTGTCATAGCAAAATGGAATTGAGCGCAGGCACTAGGGCAGTGTTTTTCAACACTGGGGCCGGTATCCCATTTGGGGTCGCCTGGAATTCAAATGGGGTCGCCTGGAATTCAAATGGGGTTGCCTGAAATGTCTGAAAGTGTGTGGAAAAAAAGAATACTGATAAATGTTACTAATTAATATAACATAACTATTCAATATTCTCTTTGAAACACCATTTACGATCTTAGACTGCCATAAATATCATTAATAGGCCTACCCTACAACTTAATATGAAAAGTTCATAAACACCGCACACTGGATAGCTAACTGTTCTTTTTTTCTCTTTATTTTTTGTAGCGAACGACGCGTTTGACAGCGAACCTGAAGACGCACTAGGCGAAATGCGTTGTTCGCTACAAAAAATAAAGAGAAAAAAAGAACAGTATCCAGTGTGCAGTGTTTATGAACTTTTAATATTGATCACTTTTTCCTGCCTTACATCTGCACCTGTACAGCTGAAGGGTTGTGCACAAGGACTTTCTTGCACTTTGAACCATACAACTTCATTTGATTTGATTTGATTTGTATCTCAGTCATATTTTATTTTGTTGTCTTGAAGAAATATGTATCGGGTCCCCAGAAATGTGGGGTATCAAAATGGGGTCCCATGCCAAAAATGGGAACCACTGCACTTGTGGGTGGCAGCCTGGCAGCGAATCTATAGGATCAAACAGAGAATTGACAGACAGTAATAATAATGCCTATTAACACATTTATGCTGGCTACATATTCAGGGGCAGTCATGGGTAAGCGGTTAGGGCGTCATACTTGTAGGCCAGAGGTTGCCAGTTCGACTCCCAACCTGCCAGGTTGGTGGGGGGTGTAATTAACCAGTGGTCTTCCCTCATCCTCCTCCATGACTGAAGTACCCTGAGCATGGTACCATCCTGCCACACTGCTCCCTTGGGTCGCCATTGGGGGCTGCCCCCTTGCACGGGTGAGGCACAAATGCAATTTCATTGTGTGCAGTGTTCACTTGAGTGCTGTGGAGTGCTGTGCCACAATGACAATGGAAGTTGGAGTTTCCCAATGGGCTTTCACGCTAACACATTTATTACATTACATTACATTGCATTTGGCAGACGCTTTATAACCAAAGCGACTTTCAAAAGAGGACATAATCATAGCCAACATCGCTAGCAGATACAAGGTGCATAGGAAATACAGAACAACAAGTGCAGATGATGCTGACATTTATGCTGGCAACATATGGCACATATTGGCTGCTTAGCACCTTTCATACAGGGACATAGCCAATAAACATAATATGGGACCCAGACAAACACCAGGTGGGCCTAACCCAAAACACTTGGTCATTTGCATCATTACACCCAAAACACAGAGGTCGTTTGCATTACTACAACAGTCAATCAAGTGTATTGTGACTACAGATTGGGTGGGCTTGACTGACAACAAGGTGCACAGGCCCACCCCTGGCTACGACGCATACACTATACCAAAAGTATACGCTCACGCATCCAAATGATCAGAATCAAGTGTCCTAATCACTTGGCCTGACCAAATCTGTATAAACTAAAGAACATAGGCATACAGACTGTTTTTACATATAATTGTGAAAGAATGGGCAGCTCTGTGAACTCCCGTGTGGAATTGTCATAGGATGCCTCCTGTGCAACAAATGCAGTCATCAGATTCTATTCCTCCAAAATATTCCATATTCAACTGCCAGCTTGGGAACAAAAAATCAACTTAGCCACAAAGTGATAGGCCACGGATACTGCCAGAGAGGGGTCAGCGGATGCTGAGGCGCATAGCGCAAAGAGGTAGTCAATTTCATGTGACCTTCAGATTAGCCCAAGTACAACATGCAGAGAGCTTAATGAAATGGGTTTTGGGACAAGCAGTTGCATTCAAGCTACAGTATACATCCCCAAGAGCAGTGCAAAGTGCTGGATTCAGTGGTGTAAATCATGCCACCACTGGACTTTCTCAGTGAGATTCAGAATTGAGTTTAAAACTCTTCTGATAGTGTATAAGTCACTGAATGGCTTAGATCCTATTGTAAATATGAGCAATATCATCTAAGATGTCTTAGATGTTCAGAATCTCCTCTGGTTGTGCCTAGGGCCAGGTCTAAACAGGGTGAAATGGCATTTAGGCATTATGCTGCAAAATGCTGGAACCAACTTCCTGTCCAAATTAGAACTGCCCCAACAGTATCTTGTTTTAAAAGGAAATTAAAAACAGCTTTATTCTCATCTGCCTTTGGTGATAGTTAATTACACTATAACACAATATCATTTTTTTCTTCTCTTTTCTACATTCTTTAGCACATTGATGACATTTATGTATAATGTGCTATATTTGATTGAATGATTGAACATAGTCCTGACCTGGACTTGATAGAGTACCTTTGTAATAAATTAGAGCGGAGACTGAGAGCCAGGCCTTCTCGGCCAACATCAGTGTATGACCTCACCAATGCGCTTCTGGAAGAATGGTCAAAAGTTCATAACACACTCCTCAACTTTGGGGATAGCCTTCCCAGATGAGTTGAAGTTGTAATAGCTGTATTAGGTTGACCAATATCATACTGAACCCTATGGGTAAGGACTGAAGTGAAAGTGAAACTACCATTGTCAATGTGACACTGCACTCCACAGCACACATTGCTCACTGCACACAACAAAATTGAATTTATGCCTGACCTATGCAAGGGGGTAGCCCCAAACTGCGCCCCAAGGGAGGTGTGCAGGGGTTTGGTAGCCCATGTATTTTAAATGATACCACACCATAGCATCCTATCTACACATTGTTGGCGTCTGAGTGAAGCTCTGTATCCATTACGGATCAATCACCCTGTCTATCAAGAGTCACTTTCACCAGTTCATGATGCCTTTGAAAACTTTGAAATCAAGCCTTGCCTTAATAATCCTGTTGAGTGGGTGTCTGGTGTCAGCCTTTTCTACTTTGGCTCTGAGTGCCGAACCTTGTTCTTCTGGTCACTTGATGTAGATTTTAATTCTGGAATATGACAGCACAGATAATCATTTTCTTGTAGTTTGACCTTTAATTCTTGTAAATCATTGGCAGTTACATTTCTTTGTGACTCTGGTGGCTTTAAACCAGTGCGTTTGATAGTTCTATGATAACAGGACCAAAATCTTTGTAATTTCAAGACAACCACATCCCTCTGGAAGCCATGAAACTTGTAGACATTCCAGAGTTTCTTAGATCTATGTTGTGGCCTATTTTCTCAGAGGAAAACAAAGTTGCCAAATAATTAAAGACATTTGATTCTATGACTCTGTGTGTGTGTGTGTGTGTGTGTGTGTGTGTGTGTGTGTGTGTGTGTGTGTGTGTGTGTGTGTGTGTGTGTGTGTGTTTGTATCTGTGCGTGAGAGAGAGAGAGAGCAAGCATACTAAATAATAATAGTTATGCACACAGTGTAGGCCTACATATGAACAGTACATACTGCATACACACACGCACATACATACATAACGGATGCCAACTAGCAGTGTTTAGCAGTAGAACATTATTATTATTATTATTCTTTTTTTAAAAGCCTCTCTCCAGAAGCCTCATACAGATGCAGTAGCGCTGAGCCATCAGCCAAGATCAAGGGTGGGGAACCTTTTTCATTCAAGGGGCCACTTCAAATTCCTCCAAGGGCCGTAAAAGTCCGTCAAGGGCCGAGCTATGAACACAAAACCAGGATTTCTCCTCATACTTAGGCCTAAATGGAAGGCAGCCACCTTTAAAACAGACCACACCTTCTCTAGGTCCCCTGAATATAACTAGATAGATAGATAGATAGATAGACAGATAGATAGATAGATAGATAGATAGATAGATAGATAGATAGATAGATAGATAGATAGATAGATAGATAGATAGATAGATAGATAGGCATTCATAACAGACATCAAAACACCAAACACAATTGACATACTAGACATTGATGACAGTCACATACGAGATACATACCCACTCAGACATTGACAGACAGCACAGAGCACAGCATGATGACAGACACTATGTACACTCCAGGAGGGTCAAATGCAGGGGGTCACAATACACAAACTTAACTCAAATGTTATTTACTATTACACTGTTACACTTGCTACTCTTAGGATAAGTTATGACATAATAGCTCTCATGTGCTGTGCTCTTGCCCTGACGATCCTGTCTCTGTCTGACACTAGTGACACATGTATTTTCAGTTCCTTTGTATAAGTCATGCAATTTGAAGACACTGACAATGAAACTGGATTTGCATTTTAGCCTCAGACATACAGTACATTGTTTTCCCATTAAAAGCAATATATTAAACAAATTAGCCTACTATTTGAGTTCAAATTCCTTCAGTTTCATGCAAATCTTTTCCCCTGTCCAAATCTATTCCCTTGTCAAATTTCATCCATCTTAATCATGTATGTTATTACACCTGGCAATTTCCTGTAGTTAAACATGACTCTTTTTAACACCAATTATCTAAACTCACACTCTACAACATAAAAGGCAGCATCATGGTAAACCAATTGTCAAAGGTGGGCCAGAATACATTATAACAATTACTTGCAGCAAAATAAGTAATAACAAATTATTGCAATGTAAGACCACCTGCAGATGTCCCTGATGAGTTTCACTGCAGAAAGATTCAAAAATATGTAAAACAGAAGATGGAAGATAATGGATATTAATTATGGTAAACCTCTTTTGATACTGTGACATAGGGTTGTGGGGGTGCTGTGGCTGTCTCACAGCCAATTCAGAGGTGAAGATTTCTGGTTACAAACTGGCCTATGACCTATAAGCACACTTTCTTCAAGTTGATGGTCCTAGAGTCACAGCTCACTGCTTGTCACCACCCAGTTCTGAAAAATATAACTGATCCACACAGGAAAGAATGTCTTGGGCGGAAAAGAAGTATTACTTACTTGGCTGCACAGTTGAGTTAATGAGTATAAGCTGATTTGTGAATTTTGCTACAAACATGTGGCATGACCTTTTTAATCCGTAAAGTAAGATATCTCTGACCCAAGAATGACTTAACACCATTATCATTGCAATTGTGTTTGGCCCTACGTTTCATTTTACTTGGGCCCTGTATAGCATGCATGTTCTGCATGTTTCTCCTATACATGCAAGGTTTTGGTAAAATAGGCTATGTAAAAACAACTTCTGTGTATATGTCTTATGCCCATATGTAACTGATCCTGTGAAAGTGAAAGCATGCACCTGTGTCATTGTGGCACAGCACTCCACAGCACACAGTGCTCTCTACACACAACAAAATTGCATTTATGCCGTAGCCTCTTACTGCAGATGGGGTCGCCGGCGGGCCTGTTCACTATTTGGTAAAAATACTCAACTACATCAACATTGCTATGACAGTACAGAGAGCCTGAAGTAACAGATTAAGACATATCCAGTACGATTTTGGTGACAGTAAGGTTATAACATACACTGTAAGAAGATTCCCCTGCAAAATAACGGCAGTTACTGGCAATTATATTTACCTGTAATTCTACTGTTATTTCACACCAAAAATCAAATACAGCTCATTGCTGTTTAATGTATCACAGTATATAACATTTTTTCAGCAGCAATTGAACTGTTAAATAACAGTACTCTACAGAAAAATAACAGTACATTTCAGTTAAAAAGTTGAATTGTACTGTGTGATGACAGGCAAATACTGGGTCATAGTTGTATTCATGAATATGGCCATGGCAACTTCCCACCCCAGCCATCATTCTCCATAACTGTGGTACCCTGGCCATGTTACCACACCACCCTCCCATCGTTCACCATGACTGGAGTGCCTTGAGCATGATACTATGGCGCAATGCTGTATTGAGAAAATGGTTTGCGGTGCTCCTTTGAAAGTGTGGGCATAAACAAAATGTCAGAGTACGCAGTGCTATGTTACAATGATAGTGTGCAAGGTGGGCTTTTTACTGTATCTCTTGATGAGCCAATGATGAATATAGCATTGGTCAGTCTTTAAAAAAATATTTTGCACCAAGTAGCACAGCAAACAAGCAGCACTACAAGCTAGCTCTCAAAGCAATGCCTAATTTGCAGCAGGCACATTATATGCCACAATGCCACAAATGATGCCACATACAGCAAGCTTTCGCAAAGAAGAAAGAATGCAAGCATGTAAGCAAGCTTGTAGGCGAGCTTGTAGGCAAACAAGTGCTATGCTGTGCCATGCAGGCCAGCCAGCAGGCAGGCAAGCAACTGAAGTGTTCATAGTCCAGATTTATATACAGGTGCAAGAGTACCATGTGACCAGAGTCATCAGGCCCTTGGCAGGTGACGCCCGTAATTGAATAATGGCATAACAGCCCTACTCAGGTGAGGCCAGGCACTGATTAGCAGATTGGTTTAGATGGGGCTGCTTGTTGCAAGAGTGTTACAAGTTTTTAAAATGTTTCAGCCATTCACACTTTCATCACTATCAAAATGCATGTGCTACTCACACTTTGCTGCATCAAGCACTTTTTAAGTATTGCAGTTTCCATGGATATTGTTTCATCATGCTTGATAGTATCAAATAATCTTTAACCAGTCAGAATGACTTCAGTTCTTCAGGTGGTATTGAAGTTTGATGGTGATCACGGACAAGTGGAGGATGAATGGGTTTCAATGGTGCTGCCTAAAATAACTTGTTATTTTCTAGAGATGCACCGGATCCGGTTCCGGTTCCGGATCCGTCAGGATAATAGAGTTTTTCACAGGGTCCGGGTCCGGCAGGATCTTAAGCAGTGGATCCGGTATCCGGCATGTTACCTAAAAATCAGGGTCTGGTGCATGTCTAGCCTAGGCTTTTCAGTCTTTCACAACCCCAATCACTGCATGGAGTGAAATCCCTTTGGAAGCGGCTATTGAAGGCAGTGTGGCAATAAGCCAATGAGTCTAAACAATAGTTTGCGCCAACGTAATAAAAAGGGCCCACGTGTGCGAGTAGACTATATGTTTCAAACCTTTTGTAGGATCCGGTATCCGGTTCCGGATCCGGCAGGATCTTATTCAGTGGATCTGGTATCCGGCAGGATCCTAAAAATCAGGATCCGGTGCATCTCTAGTTTTTTCAACAACGGCGAATACTGCTATTGTGCAGTACTTACTGTTTATGCTCAATATGTGACTCAAAGTAATATTTTCACAGTAGTTGTCTGTTTTTTCGAAAAGCAGTAGAATGCTGTTGCAGAATTTCCGTAAATAAACAGCTATTTGTTACAGTGTAGGCTCTGCGCTAAGGGGTTAAGGGAGCAGCCCCGAACAGCACCCCGAGGGAGAAGTGCAGCAGGACAGTACCATGCGCAATGTCATGAAGGAGGATGGGGGACAGAAGGAAAAAGAAGCCCAACTGCTAAACTCCCATTGTCATTGTGACACAGCACTCCACAGCACAGAAGTGAACTCTGCACACAACGAAATTGCATTTATGCCTCACCCGTGCAAGGGAGCAGCCCCAAGTGGCGCCCCAATGGAGCAGGGCGGCGGGATGGTATGCTGAGGGTACCTCAGTCATGGAGGAGGATGGGGAGAGCATTGTTTAATTACTCCCCCCACCAACCTGGCGGGTCAGGAGTTGAACCAACAACCTTTGGGCTGCAAGTCTGACGCCCAAACCGCTTACCCATGACTGCCCTTGAGAGCACCAGTTAATTACTTCCGCCACCAACCGAGCGGGTGAGGAGTCGAACCGGCAACCTTTGACGGTGCCATTCTATTCCATTCTGACTACAACAATGCCTATATTATCACATGTGTAAATGGGTCTGAAACAAGTTATTGATAAAAAAAAATCTGTGAGAAACCTTGCAAACCCCAATTACTTTATTGACTAAACCTTTGAGTAACTTTGCAAGTGTAATTTTAATCAGGGATGCCGAGAGAGGGGGTGAAGGTCACTTGTCCCAGCACCAGGGACATAGTGAAGGGCCCAGAATTCATTCCTCATTATTGGGTGGGGCTAGCTGTCAACCTGCTTTTAATTATTTAGCTCTAGAGGTTGATATTCCTAATCCTTGGGTTCGATAGAATTGTAATAAAATGTATTTTTAATTGAGCTGCACCATTTCTCATCATGTTTGTCCTTGGAAAGTCAAGAATAAAGTATAGGCCAACAAAATAAATGGATGTATACCTTATTGTTATTATGTGGCATGCTTATGCTTGTGTCAATATACAGTAGACTTCTAGTTGGTAAAAAACAATGTTTCTCAATACAATTTTAATTGCTTAGGGGTTTAGAAAACACATTTGCTTTTGTTGTTGTTTGTGCATGTGACTGGCCATGATGGATCCTTAAACCTAGAGGCATTTGGCCAGCAAGAGCTAGCACACTACAACATAGTTGTTAAAATAGTGTAATGAAAGAGCAATTACAGTCACTATAGATATTTACGACAATACATTTGTGAGGACCACCATAGAATCAAAGCCTACTGTGATCGATACAGGAAAAGACCAGCAATTCACAAAATGTGATCTTGAGAGCCATAAAATCTGCATTTGGGGAATTCAATTCATTCTGCTGTGAATTTAAGCTATAGCCCTGTCAGAAAATTCACTTGTGCACTTGAATTTACACAGCCCATGTAACTTATCTTTATCCTATGCTATCTCTGCAGTTAAGGTTTTACCCAATTGACGGGCACTAAAAATACACTGTTAAGCTGATGAGAAGCCATATTATGGCTGTTGCTAGTGCTGCTGCTGCACAACTGCTTATGGGGGTGACGCACAAAAACATGCCCACATCTCCCCCAGCCCTCGCATTCCTCAGAGGCCTCTGGGCAGGGGAAGGCATTCTTCCTCACAGAGGGGCTGGTGTTAGAGCAGGTTTGCTCTTGGGCTGAACAAACACATGCAGAAAGATACACACACACAGAAACACACACATAGAAATGCACACACAAACACAGCTGACACCACTGCTTTTACCTGGCTGGGTCTATCTTGGAGGTCCACGACTGGCAGAGATTTTTCTAGCTCTGGTTCACACATGTGGAAACTACAGCCATAGCTCAATGAGACAAAGATCAATCCGAACTTGCTCTTGCAAGTTTGGCGGGTAAAACTGCTTGGCCTCTACCCAGAAATTGCAAAGCCCTACGACAGGACCCACTGAGGGTCTCAGATATCACCAGAAGAAAGCGGCTCAGATTTCCAGCCACTGAATCTGAGAGGCTGGAGTGGGGGTGGGGGTGGAGGGGGCTTTCATTCTCCTCTAGGAGACTGGGCATGGTGGCAGTGTGGCACAGAGCAACACAACTATTTGACCACCCTTTAATACTACTGGGCCACAGAAAATGTACAATAAGCGGGGGCATTTTTCCACCATAGCCATTAAAATAGCTACAAAAAGGCAAAGTACAATTGAATGGTGCCGTTTCCACAGCAATAGTTAGCCTAAATGTTTGGGCAGATATTTTCTGATTAGTTAGTTGAAGATGTGATGTGCTGAAGTTGTTTGCAATCTGGAGTCTGGCTGAAAAAAAAAACCTGTAGAGCTAAAGCCTTGGGAGTTTTGCACTGAGCAACATGTCAATTTCACTTTATCATAGAAAGGTGTCTGTCTGGTTTTCTTCGGATTAGGCCTAATTCATTCAGAGATCAACAGAAGGCTATCATTTAATTTGTGTCTGGAGAAAATAAGCAATGATTCCTATTGTTTGCCATACAGCTACAACTGTTATAGAGGTGGGGGTTAGGGCCTAGGCTGTGCATTTTACATCTTGGGCTACTGCATTTACATTTTGATAACACGTCCACAATGCTTGATGGATAAAACCAACTGCACCCCTTCGGTTTTTTGTTCTTTTCAAAATCAAACCTTTGGGGGGAAATGCTGTCGCCTGATGGGTGTGGCCATACAGATCCAACTCGGTAGCGAACAGATCACAATGACCGAACTGTTAAATATCTTCTTTTTTGTAAGCATTTAGGCTGGTATCCGTGAACCTTAAAATTAAAACAAAATGTTCTGCAATACCACAACGGTGGGATTGCCCCATTATCCGCCCCACAAAATGCATTAACTTACTATTCATTCCTAAAACACACATTTACATTGTATATTCAATTCTACTGTTCTTGTACGGGCAATATTATGCTGTGAAACGGTCCTTTTCAAGCAGAGACCATATTACAATACTGAAAGGCTGACCAGAGCCATTAAACAGCCTAGGATGTGACCTCATAATGTCATTTCCTCGAGGTCCACGAAGCAATGGCTGTGACCACGGCGAGACGTTTTTGTGCAGCGCATTGAGATGGAGATGCATTCCCAAGATGGCTAAGGTTCGTGTGAGTATAGTTCGTGTATTTTGATAGTTTATGTTCTTATATACAGGGGAGAATTATTTTCCAACAAATATTTTATAATAATCAATCGTACACATTGTTTAGAAACGTTACCGACTCCGACCCATCCTGCGCAGCGTGACGCGCTAAAGTACGTCTGCAGCCTCATCTTCATTCGGCTAGCAGGAAGTATGTTGAATAGGTGGGAAGAAAAAAGACCCGAGAAGAACCAAAGTCGATGGTTGATCTAGGGGAAAAAATCCAAATGGCTAGTATATGAACGTGTTAATTTCGCGCGCTCAGATAGGGTTTCGGTCACCACAATCATTAACGTCTCGGAACGGGTAAGTTAAGGAAGTTAAAACGTCTGTAACAAGATGATGTTCATCATTCGTTCACCGCTTATTTGCCGTGATCTTTGTGTTGATTCCGTGCTAACTAGCCTACTAGCTCCGTTAGCCACAATGCTAAACGCCGAGCAAATATAGCAATATTTTAAACGTATCCCTTTGATAAACATAGGCTGTTATAGGCGCAGAAAATCAATTGCAATTATATCAACAAAATATCGCTCTTCAACATCTTGTATTTGCAGAAATATCAGTAGGGCATCGTTTTGTTTGTGCTTGCAAAATTCATGGTTAGCTATTCTCAATGCAGCAACTTCCGTTTTCCTCTCGTTTAGCATCGTGGGGGGTAGCTAACTGGTTAGCACTGCTAGTTAGCTTCACACACAAAACCCAGAGCAAGTTTAGCTACTCCGCTAACGCTAGTGAACGCATCTTGGATAATTCAGGCGCGCTATCCGGTAATGCCCTTCTTCTCAAAATTTCGGCTTTATATCAACGGCATTAAGTTGTGCAAACTGGACTTATGTTAAACTGTTATTTAATACTACCAGATTGACTGCTTTTCACACTTGACCTAGCTAGCCCTTTAGCCAACCAGCTAATGTGAGCTAGTTTATGTTTACACAGCTAAATGGCTATCAATGAATTACAAATATGCTGTTTTGATGATAAATAGCTGTCGGTGTTCTATTTGTTGCCGCGTATTGTTTGTTTACATCGTTGGATTGCAAGTCAATCTCGAAGATGCTTGCATCTTTTAGTAGGAAATTTTCGAACGACGCGAGGCGGCTGCTCGGTCCACCGGCCTTGACGTTGCCTAATTTGGGGAGTCGTCTAGGGGAAAATAACACGGAATGTCGCGGGGAACGGCGGCAAATAGATCCTCATTTGTCGGAATAAATCTATATTGTGATAAATGTGGTGCCAATACAAATTGAGGTCGCTTCAAAATTGGAAACGAGCGCACCCTTAATTTCGGATGGCTTTAAATTCCAAAATCGCCGTTTGGCGAACGCGCCTTCCATTTTCATTGTCGAGGTGTTTGGCCAGCTTCTTAGCTGTTAGCCATTAGCTAGGTCGTTCGGTAAACAGACATTTCGTCGAAGGTAGCTGTATTTCATGATTGAATTTAGAGACTGGTAACTCGCAAAATGTCGGTTATTACTTGCAGATATCAAATCCGATACTTGAAATATGCAGAGATCGTGAAATGAATGGAACTTTTTATCGACCGGAGAATTTACATATGAGCGCGCCGAAGATCCTGTTACATTGTGTCACCTCGCGGGAAATAACATTTCTCAAATAAATGAGTGGAAACAGTTATTCGCAAAGAAATGCAACTATCAACAACGTGTTTTCAAACGCTACAAAGTCCATAGGGGTATTGTATGCGTTTTTACCAGTTCACTTTCAAATCGTCGCACATCTGGCGTTTTCAGGTCTTTGCAGCCCACACAACAGTCCCTGCACTATGTAAACATCTCTTAAAAAATAAACGGCCAAGCTCGCAAACCCTTCACACGCGCTTTTGGCGGTAGGAGTGTTTGAGTAAGTTGTTGGCTACATGGTCCGCGTATATAGTAAAATGTTCAATAGAGCATTTATAGTAAAAAGTATGTATTCAATGGCAAGGCTAAGTTAATCCGTTTGGGACCGCTTAGGTGAGGTGTTTTTTTGTTTGTTGTGGGTTTTTTTGTTCAAAAGTGGAGCTAGTGAGGTTTACTGGCAAGTATTTCTGCAGAATATGTGTAGGCCTAAACAATCACATTTCACAGTCAGTGTTGACTTGAAGAAGAGAACAAAACCTGATTATTCTGTTAAATCCATGCATATCAGCAGTATTTTGAGTAGGATAAATAATTTATTTGCAAAATAGTTCAATTTTACATTTCTGACTTTGAAAGGATAGAATCAATATGAACACATCTGTTCACAGATACTAATTTAGTTGATGCTTTAGAGATGTACTTTCAATCTTCAAACACTCTCATAATAATGAACAATATAAACTCATGCCACACTCTGTATGTATTTCCATCATTTCCAATGTTTAAAGGAAATAAAAAAATGCTAAAATTACTACAATTGAAATTATACAATCTCAATCCTAGATATTAACATCTGGAGGTAGCATAGAGCAACTGCTGCCCCTCCTCAACATGCCAAAATAAATAGGTAAAACAATGCTCTCAACATGGAAAGGATCTGCCTCGCCAGCCATGAATATGTTTGCCTGTGAATGTAAACAACAGCTGACAGACAAGCGTAGTGGAAATGCAGGGTTTTTTCCCCCCTTTTCCTCTCCTCTGTGCGTGCGTGTGTGTGTGTGATGCTGGACCCATCTGGCATTTCGCTACACAGTTCTCGGCAGACTCGGTGAGGCTAACGCATCCAGATGGCCCGGCATTGGTGCCCGTGGGTTAGGGTACCTACCCTGAGGGCACGGCGTCTCGCTCTCATTGGTGCAGCAAGACTCCCCCGTGTGGGATGAAAGGGTAGTCTGACTGAGGTGTCACCCACACCTCACGCCATAAGAAGGGAATACGCAGTGCGAGGGAAGGAGGGGGAGGGGTGAGGAGTGGAAGGCTGCTGGAGGCCTCGAAGAGCTTCAGTGATCAAAAAAAGGAAAAGGAAAACAAATGCTTGCTGACTTATAAACTTTAAATCTTTTAGCACCTGCCCCGAACAGTGGCTCGTTTTTATATTTTTTTGTATTTTTTATTTGTTAATTTTATTATTTTCGTGCACATTTCCCCTTAAATTTGAATAATGGCCATTTTTGTGCAGAGCCATGAAATTTGAGTCACTGGGCTGGAATAATGCTCAATCACACAACATAAGTGGGGCAATTGTTCTGCTTAGTAAGTCAATCATTTATCATCTGAGCAGACGTGAATCACTGACCAATGTGTGGTCTTTGTGGTTGAATTGACTTGCTCTGGATGAACGTAATAGAAATGGGAAGTCATCCTACTCCACCCTCAATTTTTTGTATTATTATTATTTTTTAAATTAATTTCATTTGTTACTTTTTTCCTTTTTGACATTTTATTTGTGTAGATTTGAAACAGGCTAGAAATAGGGTTCAACAAGGTCAAAGGGGAAACTGCATAATGGTATTCCATTCAGACAGAATGTAGGTGAGTGACCTCTACCATCATTTTGACATAGCTTGTAATTTCTTAAGGTAGGTTCATACTTTGAATTCCTGTTGAATTATTATATTTTGCTTGATTCTAAGACTTTTATTGCAAAGTAGACCAAACTGGCTAATTTTAATCATATTTTTTGTTCATAATCCATTCAAACATAGAATCTGCACAGATTGGTAATTAGCCTACTTAATTGATTTTTTTTAATGCATAACTAAATCAGTCTACTTTCGGTGAAAATGAACATTGTTTTCCTATGAAAGGCTATTTCATATGCATTTCCTCTTTTCTTTTTCCTTTTCTTTTTCTTTTTGAAGGTTTGAGGGCCAAATGGTTAAAAAAAGGAGAGTAACTAAAAGTTGGTTGGCATTTAGAGCCAGTTTATTGAACAACATGCACAAGTGTGTTGACGGGAATAACAAACCTTGGTTGTCTGACCGCCCCTATTTGGACAAGCAGGTCTAGACAGGTTGAGTGGCTGATGCACCAAACAATGAAGAAGCATATACAAAATGAGCTTCAGTGTCACATTTTACTTGTCAGTTTGGGGAGAAATCTGAGCATTTGTCGTGTGTATAAATAAGTAGGCTAATTAGCATATCAATATCTGATTGTTCAAAACCCTGTGATCAACAGGTTTTTTGTACATGATGTCCTGGTTTATGTGCAGCTATCTATATGCATATTCAAATCAGTATACATACATTTGCATGGAATTATGGTAATTGTATTTGTACTTGGATCATTATGACTCTCATCTCAGAATATTAACCTATTTAATAGGTTTTAAGTTTTTTGTACATTTGTTTATGGCATATACAGTTAAAACTTCTGGCCTTGAAATGTAATTGTAAATGCTGTTAAGCTGTTTGCAATGGAATATTAACATGATTGATGTTAAGTTTCATATATCATTTTTCTGGATATTTTTCCAAACAGTAACCACCTCTGTATCTCTCTCCCCCTCCTTCTCTCTCTCTCTCTCTGTCTTTCTCTCTTTCTCTCTCTTGTGTGTCTTCACAGGTCTGCTCCAAGTGACCAGACAGGGCCTGGACGTTCACACACATTCTGCGCTTGAGGGGTTGGAATTGAATGGCCAAGAGGAGAGAATATCTGTGAATTCAGGTAACAAAATGGCTGACACCACAGGCTGAGGCTGAGAGCTGAGCAGTCATTCGTTGCCCCCCCTTTTGTTCTTTGTTTTCGAGGAGCGTTTTATGTGGACTTCTCCCCCTTCCCATTTCAATTCACTGAACATGGCCATGCATGATATCAGTCGCGCCAAGGGGTTTCCTTGTAAAGAGTGTGACATGATTTGCCCCAGTACCCCCAGCCTCTTGGAACACATGAAAGCACATTATCAGCAAGAGGAGAGCGGTAGATTCGATTGTGAACAGTGTGGACGCGTCTTTAAGAACGCCAATAGCCTGGCTAGCCACAAGAAGTCCCACGAGGTGGGCTCTTTCCAGTGCCCTGTCTGCACCCGTACTCTTCCCAACGCTCTGGCTCTGAAGAATCACCTGCGTATCCACACTTTGTCCCCCAGTGCCCAGGCCGAGGAGGACAACGAGGACCCGATCGAAGACGAGAGGGACTACGGACTAGCCCAGGACCTGTCCGACACGGGCTTCCGGAGTCACCTGAGCAACAGTGGGATGATGGGCCACGACCACGACGGCCAGAACGACAAGCAGAAATCCCCGCACGGAACCGAAGACGCCTGGGACCGACCCTTCAAGTGTGACCAGTGTGACCGCACCTACAGACACCACGGTAGTTTGGTGAACCACAAGAAATCTCATCAGGAGGGCGCATTCAAGTGCACCATTTGTTACAAGCAGTTCAATAACTTGGCTGCTCTCAGCGCGCACGAGCGCACCCACTCCAAGTTCAAGCCTCCGGGCTTGATGAGCGACGGCTCTCTAGACCAGTCAGATAGCCGACACAACGACGACATGGCCTCCTGCTTCTGCCACCTCTGCCAGGTAGCCCTGCCCAACAAAACTGACTTTCAAGAGCACATTCTCTTGCATAACGCAGCCTCCTCCTCCCTGGGGCTGACCCGGGGCTTCCCTGGCATTGTGCCGCATAACCTGAGCACCGTCCGGTCCCCCGGGGTGCACCCATACACCCCCGCCCTGGGCGACCCCCTGCCCCTGCCCCCACTGCCCGACAAGCGCTACGACCAGATGCTAGGCCCCCCAGTAAACAACCCCATATACACGTGCGCCTACTGTGGCGCAGGCCACCCAGACTTAGAGAGCCTCAAGGTGCACTACCTGACCCATGACCCACACCCCCCGCCCCATACCCAGGACGGCCCGTCCATTCTCAACACTGACAGCCTGGGATCTAACTCCCAGCCCTCTGTGTCCTCCCCTGGTGCAGGTGAGTCCCGTGGCGGCGGCGGCAGCAGCAGCCAGCAGCAGTCGTCCTCAGCCGACGACGGTGACCGACGCTTCAAGTGCAACGAGTGCGGCAAGAGCTACCGCCACGCCGGCAGCCTGGTGAACCACAAGCGCTGCCACCAGACCGGCCACTACCAGTGCACCATCTGCTGCAAGCAGTACCCACACCTGGCCGCCCTGCACAGCCACCTGCGCAGCCACAAGGGCCGGCCCGGCTCCGGTTCCGGCATGAACAGCGAGGGCGACTGGCTGTCTCCCGAGCCCCTCACCCTGGACTCCCAGCAGGGCTTCGTCCAGTCCCACGACCAGGGCAGCGGGGCTACCACGCCCATCTCCCTGCCAGGCAACCTGGGCGACGCGGCCCACTTCGTGTCGGACGGCGGCCACAGCAGCGGCCTGGACTCGCTGGAGTTCCACGACCGCTTCGACGGCGCCTCCCTCTCCGGCAGCGGCAACCGGCAGGCCGACCGGCACATGTGCGCCGACTGCGGCGAAATGTACTCTGACATCTCGGGCATCAAGTCCCACATGTGCCCGCAGCGGCGGGGAAGCGGCATGTCCAACGGCTACATGGGCTACCACGGCCAGGGCGGCTCCATGCCCAGCGGCAGCATGAAAGACTGTGGCGGCCAGCGCGGAGGCCAAGACCAGATGCAGTACAGCGGAGGAGGAGGAAGCAGCGGAGGCCGAGGAGGAGGCAGCCAGTCCCATGGAGGAGGACACGGAGGCAGTGGAGGTGGCGGCGGAGGCAAGCGCATGGACAACAAGGGCGGTGACGACGAAGACGACGGCGAGGTGTACCAGTGCTCGGTATGCGGCAACCACTACGCCAGCCTACGGGCGCTCCGCAGCCATCTCCGCAGCCACGGGAACGTGCCGGGTGCCGGGCAGGGAGCCGGGCCCTCCAACCTGTCCCCCACCAGCGAGCAGGAGTGGCGCCGGCAGCGGGAGAGCGGCGAGAGCGGGGGCCTGATGATCTGCAGCACCTGTGGCCAGAGCTTCAACCGCAAGCAAGACCTGGTCAATCACCAGCAGCTGGTGCACGGCATCACCCCGCGAGAGGGCTCCTCCGGCATGAGCGGCTCGGGCTCCTCCAGCAACGGCAAGATGGACGGCCGCAACATCTGCATAGACTGCGGCAATCTGTTTGCCGACCGCCACCACCTAGTCACTCACCTGTGTCCGGGCAAGCCGGCTAGAGGCGGGGGGAAGGGCATGAATGGGTCAAAGGGCATGTCAGGGGGTGCGAGCACCAGCAGTGGGCTCCGGTCGATTGGCGATGGAGAAAAACCCCACAGGTGCGACCAGTGCGGCAGATGCTACCGGCACCCCTGCTCTCTGCTTAACCATAAGAAGTCGCATAAGACTGGCGTCTTCCGATGTCTGGTGTGCCAGAAACGCTACTACAACCTGCTGGCCCTCAAGAACCATCAGAGGACCCACTTTGACCTTAAAAGGTTAGCCATCTTTGCATGTGTTTCATTTTTTTTTTGGCTTTGCTTTTTTTCTTTCTTTTTTTTCTTTTTTTTTCTTTTGGGGTTCTTTGTGTTAAGTGTGTATGTGTGTGTACGTGTTCTTTGTTTTTTTCTTGTTTTTGTTTTTTTCATTAAGTTGTTCATATTGCTCACCTTTGGTTTACATTAAGTCTTCATGTAGAGCTTCTAATCTTTGTAGGAATGGACGTGAAACAGCCACTAAAAACTGTTTGACTGTTGCTGAAATTCTGGAGAGGGCAACGGATGTTTTTGTTTATGTGACTATGCAAAGGAAAAAAAACCGCTCATGAATGGTTGTTGAGTTCCCCCTCCTCTAACATCTGTATCTTGTTGGTGATTTGTATAAACATGGCGTTGAATCTGTTTCCCCCCTTTGGTAGTACACAGCTTCTGCGCCTAATGCCTTTTTAAACTTTTAACTTTGAAGTGATATCATTATATATGAATGTGTCGTGTTTTTTTCTGTGTTGTGGTGGACCCTACAATTTTATCTAATTCCAAGCTGCGCCTGTGTTTGACTCTGTTGCAGGCACAAGTGCGAGGAGTGCGGCAAGGCTTTCAAGATACAGAAGCAGCTGGTGAACCACCTGAGATTCCACGAAGAACAACGCGCCAAAGGCATGAATCCCAACGGCGGACGCTACGAGGGAGGGCAGGGCTCCCAGATGGGCAACATGGGCAACCAGGGCAAGTACCAGCAGAACCCTGGCAAGTACCACCACGGCGGCGGTGGGGGCCATGGCGGGCACAGCGGGCACGGCAGCCACATGCACCACGGAGGTGGCGGACACCAGGGCTTCAAGAAGCCCTACGAGGGCGGCCCGGGCACCTCTCGCCCCATCAACCCCGACGATCCCGAGGGCCGCCGGCCCTTTGCCTGTGACCAGTGCGGCCGCACGTACCGCCACGCCGGCAGCCTGGCCAACCACAAGAACCTGCACAAGACGGGCGAGTACCACTGCAACGTCTGCAACTCCACCTACCCCAACCGCCTGGCCATGAAGAACCACCTGCGCATGCATTTCGCCATGAAGAAGTTCACCTGCCCCGACTGCGGCCGCGGCTTCCGCACCCAACGCCAGCTGGAGACCCACACCACCAACCAGCTGTGCAAAGACCTGCCGGGCCCCAGTGGCATCGCTGACTACGAGTGCGACGGCTGCGGAGAAGGCTTCAGCACCGCCACCGAGCTGGCCTCCCACGACTGCCAGATGCCGTCCTCCTCCGCCATGAACATGAGCGGCGAAGGCGATGATCCGGACGCGCGCCCGTTCGCCTGCGACCTGTGCGGCTGCAGCTACAAGCACGCCAGCAGCCTGCTGAACCACAAGAACACCCACAAGACGGGCGACTTCAGCTGCACCTTCTGCGACAAGCCCTACACCAACTACATGGCCCTGCGCAACCACATGCGCATCCACACCCAGAAGAAGCGCCACATCTGCAACACCTGCGGCAAAGCCTTCCGCCTGGCCCGCTTCCTCCGCAACCACCAGAGGGTCCACGAGGAGGGCCACACCCGTTTCGGCTGCCCCAGCTGCGGGAAGAGCTTCCAGGGGAGGTCGGGCCTGGCCAGGCACCGCTGCGGGGACAACCAGGTAGGCAAGGAGGGCAGGAGGAAGGCCGCGTCAAACGAGGGAGAAGAGTGCCGGTTCACGTGAGTTTTCGTCTGTTGTTCGTGATTCTTGATGTTGAATAGAAAAGATCACAGGTCTCTACATGTCTTATTACAGGTATATGATCTCCAATCCGGCTTCCTCGGGACCATACGCGTGCCGGAATTCGGATTTTTCTGAAGTTTGGACAGTTTATTAGTGGAGAACAGATAAGTCATCCCCCCTTTGCTTTCAGTTAGCAATATGCATTAGAATACTAGGTTATCGTAACAAAACAAAGACAAAGCAACAAAAGGTTTTTAAAAAAATTGAAATGTTTTGCATAGTCAAATTGTGTTTTTTACACTTTTACACACCTTTTTCAACTCCCAAAGTAATCAATCCCTCCCCAGCCCCATTGTCACTCCTCAATTCATGATGTTTGTTGATACCAAATTTGAATATGTTTGTAGTGTGCTATTTTTTGTGTTGTAGGCCATTGTTATCTTTTTTTAATTTTAAGCATATGCAGAGCTGTTGGTAGTCTTGGGTAGTGGTAGCAAAAATGCTGATTTGAGTCGAGGGTTAACATTGTGTGTGAAAGTCCTTAGCACAGGTGTTGTCATAGTGCCAAACTCAGTCATTTACCACCTATTATTATGTTTGAATTCTGGCATTGGGCCCAAAAAAAGAATCAAAATGGTTAATTTGAAGGAAAAAAATACACTGATTATTTCTGATAGTAGAATATATAGAAATTTGTTGTAGCATGAAATAAGCAATCAATATTCATCTTGACTGTTATCAGTGAATTCCATTTTGTAGCTCCCTCAGGTTGAGAACGAGAGCATAGACCAAGCCTCGCGCACCTACCTATGAAGGCAGTGTAGTGCCATGCCCATATAAGGACAGACTGCATAGAGCGCCATTACGATTAGCCAGAAGTGAATCAGTGTCGCCACCTGCTGTCTAGGATGGTTAATGGCCAGCCGCTGATCTAACTACAGCCATAAGATTATCAGTCAAGCCCCTGCAGCTGCTGCAGCAGGTTATTGGGCTATTTTGTCCCCGCTTTGTGGACACTTAAACAAATTGACTTTTAATGTTTTCTATTTTTAACAATTTAGAGAATCTCCCTTATGTCCATGTTTAGGACTGTTGGAGTTTTGGGCAGCTGGATTCAAGATCATATACCTGTACTTGTGCATATCTGAAACGATACCCTCATAACTCTTATTGCTGACACACCGCTAGGTTCACTAAAAAAAAAACTTTTTAGTACGACTTGAGGATGACTAACCTGAGAAGAACCTATGTAGATAAAAGGAGGTTTTACTAACGCACTCAGACAATTCAGTTGAAAGGGTAGTGAAGACCATCACGAACGTCTAGTTAATGGCCTCTCTCTCTTCTCTTCTCTCCCCTTCTCTCCCCCCTTTCCTCCCTCTCATTTCCCTCCCCCCCCTTCCCTCATTCCCCCCCCTTTTCGCTTCCCTTCTCCTCCTTCCACTGTGCCCCACCCCCATTATGGATATCCACAGATGTGATCAGTGCGGCCGCTCCTACCGTCACGCCAGCTCCCTCCTCAACCACAAGAACACCCACACCGTCGGCATCTACCACTGCGCCGTGTGCCTCAAGACCTACTCCAACCTGCTCGCCCTCAAGAACCACCGCCGCATCCACTCGGAGACGCGGCGCCACCGCTGCCCCGAGTGTGGCAAGGCCTTCCGCGTGTCCTCGCAGCTGCAGAACCACCGCAAGGTGCACCTGAAACAGCGCGAGCTGGTGTGCACGCTGTGCCAGCGCAGCTTCACCAGCCAGGCCAGCTTCCGACTGCACCAGGAGATGCAGCACGGCATCGCGCGCCCCAAGCCCCAGCACCACTCCCACCACTCGTCCTCCCACGGAGGTAGTGGGAGCGGAGGGGGCAGCGGGGACCTGGGTTGGGGCTCTGGGCTTGACCTGACGCTCATGCAAGCCCAGGGCCTGGACCCAAACGGGCTGCCCAAGCTCACGCCTTCCCTGCACGGCTCCGGAGGCAGCGGCCGTGACGGGGAGGCGTCCATGCGCGGCAAGGCGCACGTCTGCAACCAGTGCGGGCGCGCCTACCGGCACGCCAGCTCGCTGCTCAACCACAAGAACAGCCACAAGACGGGCACCTACTTCTGCAACTCCTGCCAGAAGGAGTTTTCCAACCTCATGGCGCTCAAGAACCACCGGCGCATTCACACGGAGCCCAAGCGCTACCAGTGCCCGGACTGCGGCAAGTCCTTCCGCGTCTCCACGCAGCTCATCTGCCATCGGCGCATCCACACCAAGGAGAAGCCCTTCTCCTGCCAGCAGTGCGACAAGCGCTTCTCCAGCAAGTCCAACCTGCGCCACCACCAGAAGGTGCACTGGAGCAGCCCGGCGCCCACCTCCAACACCAACACCACCAGTCTCAGCAGCATGGGCGCCGCCAACTACCTGGGTATGCCCTCAGGCCCCTTCATATAGCCCAAACACACAGATATTTCTATAAATACACACAAACGCACGCACACAGAGCACTCACTCACTCACATGCAACATGTGTCTGTGGTGGATGGCTGTGTGAGTGTGTGAAAGCGAGTTTTTTAATTTTTTAATGGTTGCAGGGAGAGATGGGGGAGAATGGAGCGTTGTGTGGATGTCCGTTCTTTTCTTTTTCTCTGTGGGTGGATATCAGTTGTGTTTTTCAGTTACTCTTGCCCGCCCTTCATTTTGTTCTATTTAGTTATTATTTGACCATTTTTTTGTCTTTTTTTGGGAGGTGCCAAAAGTCCCTTTGACCCCCTCCCCTCCCCCCACCTCCTCTTTCCACTCTCCTCATCCACCACCACACATCTCAAGTAGCAGCTAAAGCCTTCCCAGTCTCACTGTAGGACTCTCACGGTAGAGCACAGCATTCTGTGTAAAACACAGCGTGCACCAATTATACCCACACACACATGTTCATACACAACACCCAGGAGAGGCAACCATGGACTGTCCAAACAGAAAACAGAGAGGGTTGGGGGTGGTTGCGCGCTTGTGTGCACGTGTGTGTTTTGGAGAGGGCAAAAAAAGGGGATTACGAATACCCTTTAGGACTCCGGTGGCTTAAATAAACTCAGGTTGGACCTGCATGTGCCGAGGCACACACGCACACATCTAAAAAACCTCATCCCTTATGGTGGCGACTGACCGACTTTACCTCTGCATTCCCTTTGCCTGAGGGGCGGCCGCCTCGTAAGAGGCCCCCACTTTGGATAAAAATGCCCCACGGTCGGCTCTTTGTTTGCTTTTTCTGTAGGGCAAGCTTTAGACCTACATTTGGGGGCCCTTAATATGAACTGGGTTTTTAAAGCTGCACACGGTTAAAAACAAAAACGCGGGATAAAGGAGAAAGGACTTGTCGGTTTTGTGACGCGACACTGGCGTGAAGCTGGTCTTGAGAGCCTGACTTATAACTGTCAGCAAAAAGGGGGACAAACCCCCAAACGTAAATGCCGATGCCTTTTTATTTTGTTTGTGTGATGGTGGAGGAGGAAGAGGTGGAAGTGACTTCACTGTTAGCATCTCCAAGTCTCAATCAATGAATATTACCATGGAGTTAAAAACGAAAAATCACCTCCCAATCTGATCAGGTGTACAAAATATTTCCGTTTGTAAAACGTTTCTTGTCATCACATTTCATCCCACACTGTCCAATTTTACCTTGACAAAAAGCCTTGTGCATACTGCGTTTCCTCTGCGTACATATATAAATATATAAATATCTATATTACGAAAGAAATCATGGTAATGACTAACAACTTCCAAAACGATGAAAAAAGGAGAAAAAAACATGTAGGCACTAGTAATGTTATTTGACATTGTATAGTGTTCTTTCTTAAAAAAAAAACAGTTGTGGACAGAGGTTATCGTATTATGTTTGTGTAGAACTGTACTGAGGGTGGGGGTTGGTTTTTTTTTCCTTTTAAGGGTTGTTCTTTTTTGTTTAGTTTCTTTTTTTTTCTTTTTTGTAATCCCTTTGATGTTCTAATTTTTTCTAACTTGTGTGTTTTTTGCAGCACGAAGATGAGCTTCAAACCTTATAATTCTGCAGATGACAGCATTGCGCTTATTGGGTTCGACGTGTACCTTCCTTTTATTTACATTTGTTGCTCTGAACCCATACTTCTAAAACCTGCGCCAAAACTAGTTAGTGTATAGAAAGGATAGGTTGTGCTACAAAAAAATAGGAAAAACTACAAAGGAAAAAAAAAGAAAATGTATATTGATAGGCCTGTGCCAGCATTTGGTTTTACCTTGTATTGTATCGTACTTCTCACTGTATTATTTGCAGGAAGACTTTTATATAAAAAAAAGGATCACTGTAGTACGCGTTTTATTTATATTAACACTTTGAACTGAAAAGAGAAAAAAACGCTAGTTTTAGATCCCCCTCTCCCCCTCCCTTGTTAGGAGATGTGTCGTACCAGATCTTGCCCCGACCCTCAACCCTCCCCCCTGCTTTCTTCATCTTAGCTCGCTTCCTGTGACTTGCATACTTCGTATACACATGACACGGAGTCGGAGATGCCGGACTCCTTATGAACACTCGTTACAGTGACTGTGGCCTCCATCCTCTAAACTCTTTGTTATGCTTTTAAAGAAGAAGAAGAAGAAGACGAAAAAAAAATGTTGTCTGTCCCTTGTACAATAAATCAGGGGAGCGTTATAATGTGTGTTTTTTGATTGCAGTACGATGAGTATTAAACGGATCACTGTAATGTTTTCTTGCCTTTCTCACACGTGATGTCGTGGCGGTTCTATCCCCCTCTAATATGCCCCAGTTCCCTACCCTCCCTGTTAAAAAAAATACACCAGCCCCCAATCCCCCTTGTCAGAATTGGACTCTCTGTTCCACGCTATAAGCTCACACTTTTAAGGGATGACTTTGTGAACTATTGATAAAGAAAAAAAGAATCATTCAGTCGACCATATTCTAGGTTTTTTTTTCTGTTTTGTTACACCTTTTACCGTATCCCTTGTATTTATTAGTATTTCTTTTATTTAATTGCGTTTGACTATTTGAAGCTTCACGTGAAGAGCTTTTGGACCTGGGAGCACTGGTGCTAGGAAGTCAATTCTATTTTGAGTGGCAGTGATGTTCAGAGGAGTTTTGTGAACACGAGTAGAGCACAGGAAGATTGTATATTTATGTACTCAAACCTTCAAAATTTGTTCCCATTTGGATGGTTCAAAAAAGAGAAAAAAGAACGTACAAACGCTTCCAAGTTGCAAAAATGGCTAGTTTCGAAAATGGATTGGGACTTTGAACGAATATAAATATGTATTTTTAAGTTTTAACTTTTTTTTTCCTCCTTCATGCATATATATATGTAATGCTGACTATACACTTTTTTTAAACTACATTTTGATAATTCATTTCCTAACAGAACCTGTTTGGATTATAACCTTAATGCTCTCAAGTAATGAAAATAAATAGCTAAAAAAAAAGTCTTGGCCAGTTCAAGTGTCGTTGCTGAGAAGTTTGTCACCCACTCACCACCCGTCAACTTTTGGCTGATAATTTCAGGTCAACCACCAAATCTGTTAATTCCTATGCCAAAGTTGTCATGAAGGTTCCTCTGATGGAGCCCTTTGCTCTATCTATCTGTTAGGCTTGTATTGTACTGGCTTGGTGTTTTGACCCTGATGATGTCAGATCAATATTTGGTACGCTCATCTCTATTTAAGAACCCACCTGCCTTCCAAAGTAATAAAGGCCCAGAGCGAAAACAAGGTAGGCGGTTACCATATTCTACGGGATAAATCTGTTTAAATTGGTAATTTTTTATTGTTCTGGTAAAGTGTTCATAAAGCTCATTGGATAAAAGTAACAAGCATCGCTAATGGTTAATGGCAATGTCACACTTTGGTTATTTTTCACAACTGTAGATAATGTTGATGTTTTTTTTTCGGTATGCAGCATCTTAGTAGAATTGGGTGTTCTGCAAGGGGATGTTGAAGTCATTTATGGAAATGGTGAGTGAAAAATGTCAAGATGTATCCAGAATGGTTGGTGAATACTAAACCAGGACTAGTTTGTAGAAAATAGTTGTGTGTGTGTTTTTATTTGAAGTATTCCATGTCTTTGCATACAGTGCTTTAAGTGGGCCTGTAGGCACCAATGCTGAGTACTGGCCGTTTTTAGTTTTAGCCTCTATAGTACTGGGGCTTTTTATTGGCGAACATGTGCTTCTGACATCAGTCACTTTTGTTTTGAACTTACAGCACTGTTTGCATACACCTTGCAAACTCTGGAAATATCCATTAAAGATGCACTGTGTAGGATGTGGCCAGAGTAGGTATTGCAACTATGCTGCTCACTAAAATTGGACTGTCTATTGCCAAATTAGATCTTTTCTTCAATATTTACTAAATAATGAAATAACATTTACTAGTATGATCAAAGTAAAATGACGCTTTCCAGCTAAAAATTTTAATTTCTGCAAATTCCAAATTGCAGACCATGGAGAAGATCCCCCTTTTCATTTTCTCAGTCATAACATTTGCTTAGAATTTGATGGTGGTGGTAAAAATTCATGAACAATGAGACATTTGTGAATGGGGCAGCATGAATTCTGGAAATAAACAACTAAAAATCTTACACAGTGCACCTTTTAAAGAGGGCTATTTGTTCTGAATCAGACAAGGTAGCGTGAAGCATCACTTGAAGCAGTGGGCACATTTACACCCTTAAATGTGCAAAGGCAAATTAGAGTTCCCTGTCAGAGATGCTGAGATGTAGCCTAAAATCATTGGTTTTCAAACTGGGGCCCTGTGGGGCCACGAGAGGGTACTAGGGGGGGGCGCAGCAGGATGGAAGGAAAAGTACTGCGAATCGAAATACGTCATTGAATAAATGAAATGACGAAAGTATACCGAAATAATAAAAAAAGCCAAACAATATCCTTACTGGTTAAGAACCACATTTTAAGTCCACTCTGTGAAATGGCCCAATTCATGCTATACACGGCTATCTTAAATATTTCCTGCTGTATTTTCATGGATTTAATAATGCAGAGACTACATTGACTTGTGAAAGGTGGTACATAGGGGGGGGGGGGGGGGGGAGTGTGGTACAGCCCATGTTAGAGGGGCTGACATTTCATCTACTGGTGTATTGGGGGGGTAAACTTATGAAGGGAGTATTAGAACATTGATTGGTGATAAACCTGGTGTAATTAACCTACACGAATAAATAGCTTATATGTCATGTCATTTTAATTAAGGATATCACACCAGGCTATTCTACTAGATGATTTAGCGCTAACTCAACATCAACTTTACCCGACTCACTGTTGAGTCAGGTCAGGTTCTTGCACTACTCGTTTGGAAAGTGAGTCAAGGTGTGAAGCTGATTAAAAGTCAGCCAGAGTAGTCTGTCTATTTCATAGGTGGTCAGATGGCACAGATGCACTTCCTGGTAAGTCAAACAGATGGCGTCTCACAGTATATGTGGTTTTGAAAACGTGAGGTGACAATTTCCTGTCCAGGACATAACCATTTTACAAACGTGTGCTGCATGGCCTCAGAACATCAATGTGAAATGACACCCTCATCCTGATCTGAACAGAAGGCACTCCTGGAAGAGGACTTAATACTTTTGACTGATTTTCAGGGGTGCACTTGATTTGGCAAGAAGCGTGTCTATGTTCCCACAGCCCTTTGGTCCCACCTCGCGAAGATTTTTAACATTAATTTAACAGCATATTCCTGCCTCTTCATGTTCACACATTTCTAAGAATGTATTAAAAGTTAGGCCCTGGCCTGTTCCAAACTCATGTTCTCTTAGTTTACTCGGAAATGTGGGAACATTGAGTTGTAGAACATAGGGCCTATATTTGAGTAGTTTCTTAAAAATCTAGGAACTTGGAGCAGCAGGAATAAGTTGTTGGACCAATGGGTTGTGGGAACATAGATCTGACAACGATTTGGCCACCAGGCCTATCTGTAACTGGGAGTGAACCAAGCAGTTAAATGAAAATGCTTTTTTGTGCATCATGCCATGTGTTACTTGGTACTCAAACAGTCTTGGTGTGCTAGATATGCATATCATGTCAGCTTCCGTTACTTGAGGCCTTGTGTGCCTCAGTATCCCTAGTTGTTTCCTATGGCCCCCTGCCTTGGTGTCAGCCAGGGCCGGCGCCACGGTGGGGCATTGGAGGGCATTGCCCCCCCAGCCAAGCTGTGAAATAATAAGTGAACAGTGATCCTTTGAAATAATGGCATTGTCCCATATTTAGAAACGTACTGTTCCGTAGAGCTGAGACTGAGCCCACAATTTGGTTAAAATGCAGGAAATTGCATCTAAGAAATACAAAATGTTCTGGGCGAGGACCTCCATACCCCCCGGGGCCAAGGTGCCCCCCCATCCTCCATCAAATGCCCATCCAAAGACTTGGTTCTGCAGCCGGGTCTGGTGTCAGCCAGCCTTCATTGGAGGAAACACAGGAGGTATTGAGGGAGGATGGAGGAATCAGCCACCACATGCGTGCCCACTTTTCACGCTTATTTCCTCTGCCCTTTTCCCATAATAGCTTTGTGTTGTTTTAGACCTCGATGATACCAAAACATTAGGCTGGAGATAGCAACTGTAAGAGGGACATTGATATTGATAGAGACACTGAACAGTAAAATTGCAATTTGCTGTTTAAATTGCAGTGGTTAAGACTTCCTGTGGTAACTGGTGTACTGAGCGCTGTTAGAAAAGTGCTGGTAGGCTATTTATTAGGATAAAATGTTGGTTGGTCTGTGTTGTGGTGCGAGTGAAGGCCTGCTAAAGACCCATTTACTGTTTGTACACAGATGTGATGTAATTGGATTGCACGTGCATTGGTGGAGCAGAATCGACCATGTACCGCACATTTGTAAAGAAACTAGCCCAGTGTTTTTTTCCCCCCGGAACAAGAACATGGATGGTCACGATAACTTCAGATATTAAGTGGCCACCATAGACACGGGCATTCCTGATGATGTCGTCAGTCCAGGGGTCAATTATAATTGGTTTAAAGGTGCACTGTGTGGGATGGTGGCCAGATGAGGTATTACAACTATGCTGCTCATTGAAACTGCGGTCTACTGCCACCAACTTTGACATTTTCATGATTATTACTAAATAATGAACACCTATTTTCTAGTATGATTACAGTACAGTAAGTTATACAGGTGAACAAAATTCAAAATGGCGGACAATGGTGTTCCCCTTTTCATGTATGAAAAGTGCAATTGTCCAAATAATAACAAAGGCCTACTTAGAATTTGATGGTGGTGGTAAGTATTCATAAAGATGGTAACATTTGTGAATGGGCAGCATAAATTCTGAAAATAAACTACTAAAAATATTACACAGTGCACCTTTAACATAGGCTACACAAAGGCCTACTTAAGGCTACACAAATAAGCTACATGACATCTTCATTTGATTGTCCAATTAGTCATTGACGGTGAATGATTTCATTTGAAGTCAATCCGTTAATCTGCTTGGGAAATTCCCCGGGGAGTTCCTTATTTAAAATGAGGCTAAAGCTTTATCAAGTGCCGCACCCTGTGATCTTACTGAAAGTGATGTCTAAGTTCAGACGCTTGGCTGTTAACTTGTTAGCATGAACAAAACCCTCATAAATGCACACACAAGACAGGGTTAAAGCAGCATTATACTGTACAGACCTACTAACAACCTACATAGTACACAATGGCCCTGTCAATGTAGCCTGGTGGATGTTAATAAGCTTCCAAGGCACGAGAGGTCAATGTATGCTGACAAGCCTTAGGAAGGAAAGGAGTGGAGCAAATGGCTAATGAAGGAGAGGAAATTCCGCTATGAGACCAGTTCTGGGACTGTGACATGTGGTTCCCTCTCGCACTTGTGTGCTGAATCTATCCGTGGAGGCCTAGCTGCCTCTGTGTCTGGGGTGCGCTGTCTTTCCATGATTTTCCGTCTTCTCCAGGGGCCAAGCACACTAGCTCCACCACCGCTACAAACCACCACTAGAGGTAATGCACTGATCACATCCTGATGGAAAAAAATGAGTTAATTTGCCAAATTGGTAGCTCCCTATTGTTTTTTACATTCATCTTTTATTTTTCTAATAAAAAAAAAACAAAACGATGAATTTGGGTCATGGATTTAATCACTTATTATTATAGGTTCTAGCTCTCTACAAAATGGCTTCAAATGTTAATGCCCTTACATCTGCTTAATCCTTTTAATGTGTAATTAAAGAAAACACATCCCTTTGATATGTGGGGGGTGGGGGACATTTTTAGGAATACTATAAATGGAATGAGAGAATGGGGGAGTACCAGGAGTGCACTGGGACCAAAAAAGGCCAGGGTGAGGGAAAATAAACAGCATCAGCCAAGTACTGCCGGTCCACCGGGAAATGCCCTTTGTGCCAGATTACCAGTCCCGGCCTGGACCCCGTGCCTAGACAGTATCTATCAATGGGAAAAGGCATTGCAACTGTGCAAGTTGCTAACTTAGCAATGACACTATCAAGAAATGCACCACTGGTGAGTACTGTTGATGTGTTCAGCTTGTCCAAAAGCACTGTTATCAGAAGAAGAATTGTGAAAGAATGCTAAGGTCATTTGTCTCAGGGAGCGTGGGGTGGCAACCCCTCTCATCTCTTGTCTTCTAGGTGTTGTATGTGCATTGCACATTCGTCTGTTGCTGGAAATCCCTACTGGGTGGCTGTCTTGTCAGTTTCGCCTACAGTATGTTGACAATCTAATCGAGGAAGATAAGTAGGCTACCTGCATGCATTGCAAGGAACTAATGGCTGAACACCAAATTAAAAAACACAAAAATGAGATGTTCTGGTCTTGGGTCAAGCGAGCATTGGCACTTAAGTACGTAGATCATTCAAAATAATTGCTGTTGTTATGAGTTCCCTATGAATAAATTAATAGTAATTGCATCACTTAGCCCGTAGCAATGCACTGTACCTCAGCACCACCTATCTCTGTGCCACTGTGATCATTGGAATCCATTATCTCACAACACTCGGCGGCCCCACTGTCTGTGCTGTGAGCAGCACGCAGGCAAGATGGCTGCCTGCCCACCATAATGGCCTTCCCCAGAAGACTTACTGCTCAACGCACAGTAGGGCTCGATGTGGTGTGGCCTTAGCCTGTGCTTGCTTGCTTGCTTGCTTGCACGGCACAGTGCATCACCCCGACTGATGATGTGTCTGTTGCTGTCTTGATGGATCTCTCTGCACACAAAGGCACAGACATTGCTGAACAGAGATGATTGCATATCTTGGAGGCACACAACACAAAATGCAGCCAGTGTGTTTGTGTGTGTGTGCGTGTGCGTGTGTGTGTGTGTGTGTGTGTGTGTGTGTGTGTGTGTGTGTGTGTGTGTGTGTGTGTGTGTGTGTGTGTGTGTGTGTGTGTTTTGTGTGTGAGTGAGTGAGTGAGTGATTTCATGTGTTTGCGTGTGTGTGTGTGTGTCTGGGGTCCGTGCTGCCTGTGGGGACAGATGCCGCGCCGAGCCCTAATCCCCTCTCTCTCAGCACGCCACATGCGTTTGGCTGTCAGAGCAATGGCTACTAATGTGAGGTGACAGCCTCCAGTGGGTCACTCCCTCCTCTCCCTTTCACCCTCCCTCTCTCACTCAGGGTTGCCAGATCGGGCAGTTTCCTGCCCAATTGGATGGTTCAGGATTACCATCTGCAGGTAAAATAGTTATCATAGGTTTTCTGTAGATTTATGGGCAAATATATGCCCAAACCGAATTTAGTTCAAATTTGGCGGGATTTAGCATTTGTTGTGCGTGACATCGTCAGTCGCATCTGGCAACCCTCCTGTAACTCACTAGGTAGCATGCCAGCTAGCTCGCACGGTTTGGTGTGTGGTGTGTTGTGGCAAGGCGATAGTGATCTCCACCCCTCCCTCCCTCCCTCCCGCCGCCCCTGTGTGACGGAGTGACCTGAGATGGCGGCATGGGCGCCCGATGACAGCTGACGCTTTTCTCACATCACACCACACAGCCCTCACCACAGAAGGAATGACGCCACAGCCGATGGCATTGTCATAGCCTGATATCTGACTGAATAGCCGTAGAAAATCAGGTTTATTATTTACCTTGTCTGGTAATCCTTTAGATAATGCTAATGCTCAGATGACAGATAGGGATATTTCAGAAGTAATAGCCATAGGGTTTCTTTTTTTTTTTAAATTACAGACAGCACTTCAGGTGCATACAATCTTGCATGCTGCTGTCTCAACAGCCACAGTGAGGCCCAATCACAAATTTGGTACAAAGGATCTGTGTGTACCTATGTTCTGTTTGTGTTATTGCATATTTCAGTGTGTGCAAGAGTTGAGTAAAGCCCATTTAAGACTGTGTTTGGAGAGGCACAGAGGAGAATGTGTAATTAGGGCTGAATCAGTGATAACTAATAGCTTCCTTGTCTAGCAGAGTCTAGCAGAGAGCATAGCATAGCTTATGAATTGAATTCAAACAAGCCTCTCGGCATGTTCAGAGAACAGGCCTGTCACAACTAGGCAAGCAAACTAGGCAATGCTGAAAGGGCCCCTATGAAAGGTGGCCCCCTCCTGTCAATGGCCTCATTTACACTCAATTTAACTCAATTTAATTCTGAATAAAGCTTAATTCCGCTTTGAAAACGCCATATAAACACTTTACAATTCGGAATTAAATGACAGTTCAATGTTAACTTGATGAAACTATTTAAATCTGAATTATTGATTCGGAATTGAAAATGTCATAATGTGGGCATTGACTAGTTATGCACATGTATTCAAATGACAACAGTGACAGCTGTGAGAGTGTGGCAACACCTCCCTAAATGCAGTGACTGAAAAGTGCAATGATAGCCTGAGTATCATCCTCCGTAGTGACCGCGCTGGCTCAATACTTTCGCTTGCTGACCACGGAGTCTGACCCTGCAGCCACCCCCGGCAGTTGGAATTCAGATATTCGTTCAGTATCTGAACAGCCAATAGGCTCGCTGATAGTCTAAGCCCCTCCCCAAGCCCTCTTACATATTCAACTGAAATACAACAACTTGATGATGGCGATGTGATGTCTGTAACCAGGACATTTGATAGTGCTTGGTGTAAACTGGGACATTGCCGTCCGCCAAGACCTTTGACGGGCTTTCGGCACTGACACTGCGCAGCTCTTGGGCAGTCACACTGGGCGTTTCTCTTCTGTTCACTTTAATGGTTTTAGTTGACAGTTAATATCTTCATAACAAGGTTGGAACAAGCGCAGCCCCATTTCAGTGTTACTTTTTTTGCTGTCACACTCGACGCATATACACAGACACATTCTGGGAAGGAGAGAGGGTGGGGGCTGCTCCGTGGGCTGTGCATTTGGCGCATATTAAACAACGCAACTAGTAGTTTCCCAATAAAATTTGAATCATAATGCCGTGGATCCAATACTATAATATCATATAATATTGTCCTTAAGTCTGAGCGATGCATTGATTATTTGTTTAGGGTACGTTTTCTGCCAGCTAAATGCAAGGGGGAAGGGGGCTATATTAGCAAACAAGACGATTGCACAGTTAGCCTGCTAATTTTAAATATGATCACCTGGAGCTAATAGCCTTCACATGGCTTAATCCATCCCTGTTATCAGTCCGCTTGAGGTTTTTGCTTCGGGAAAGTGAAAAAATGAGGTCCTAATTAATCTTCAGATGGTGTCGGACCCTGACGGTGCCATAGGCACACGTTGTATGTCTCCCTGAAATCGTAGGTTTTTGACGGACCTCGACAAGTTCTACACTCCTTAGTTACCGTTGCTGAGCTCGGATTGGTTGGCGGCCGTTTGTGGGAGGGGTTTTGCGAAAGGCTAATTCCCTCATTAAGTGAGATAATTTCCAACTGCCGGGGGTGGCTGCAGGGTCAGACTCCGTGGTCAGCAAGCGAAAGTATTGAGCCAGCGCGGTCACTACGGAGGATGATACTCAGGCTACTGCAATGATGCTGTTATGCCCAATATTTTGAAGAGAAGAAAGGGCCCCCCGGGTCATTCTTTACCTAGGGCTTCCAAACACCTTGAACTGGCCCTGTGAGAGAGCAAGAGTCATGTCTGGTTTATAGTCATTGTGCTTTTACAATAGATACAGTTCAAACAAGAGCATAACAAAATGTAAACCCATTTATTTATCTTCAGAAGTATTATAATACAAAGTGTTTGACAGAAATTGATAATCGTATGAGGGACTCTTTGTTAAATGTTTATTATTATATTCTTAGTGCTTGTTATAGCTCATTTTGTGTCCATAAGAACAGCTGTGTGCAACCACCTTCAAAAGAACTTGCTTTGACATGAGATAACGAAACAAGAGCAAGGGATTTCTATTCTATGTTTTGCGTTGGAATATTTGGATAATGTTATTGAGTTAGGAGCCATCCTATGATGTAAAAAATGGCATACTGTGTACAAGCATATAACATTTCTCTAATATGGCGGAACACAAAGTATGCATGCAATTTCACACTATAGCTGGATTCACAGCTCACATTAGTGAGCATAGCCGTAACTACTGTTGAGGACACAGAGGTCATGTCCTCTGTATTTTTTTCAGTAATGTAAAATGTATCTATTGATGAAAAACAATATGTGATCAACAATGATGAATTCAGTCTATATACGCCACCCCCATTTATCCTCAAAGCAGTGATTAATGAAAACAAAGTTAACAGTTTGACTGAAGTGTTTGAAGCATTCTAAATGTACAGTATGCACAGCACGCAGTATTTGACCCCGGTATTTGAAAATGTCTGGTTACGGCCCTGTTAGTGAGGGCATCCATTCCTAAGCGTGCCATGCCATACCTGCCTCAGCAGCAGCAGCAGCTGTGAAGCCCACAGGGCCCCAGTTTGTGCAGCACACATCCCCAAGTCATTAAGCACTGTGCACTGGCACTGAATTTGCATCAACAGTCATTTTTGACAAACTGTCATTGAAGTGACATTTTTACTGTTGCGTCTGTAGATTATGGATGGCTCTTGGGCCTTGGCTGCATGTACAGTACAGCTGTTTTTTTAATCAGAATATATTTTTTATCTACTGTATTAACATATAAATACAGCATGTAGATAAACAAAAAAACGCACTTGCCACATAATATACAGTATGTACGCCTACACTGGTGAAATTACAAATGTGCCTCATCAGCGCTAAATTACTGATGAACTTACTTGATTGGTGATCAGGGACTGTTGTAATGCATGTTCCTCTGAGGATTTCCCTTAGGAACATTAGATTTAATGGTCTACTGTATTGTATTGTATACAGGCCTGTCACAACCAGGCAAACAATCTGGGCCATTGCTTAGGGTCCCCAAGTGAATGGTTATGCACTTGTATTTAAATGACAGCAATGACATCTTTGTGAGTGTGGCAGCACCTTCCTAATTTCAAGGATCAAAAAGTGGCCTAGTAAACTAGCCCCACCCACCAGCGGCCAAAATTATTTTTGCCTGCGAGTGGGTCTGGCCTCAGACAATGCCCCAGGCCCTGAAACTGGCAGACAAATCACAACGCAGGAGATTTGTTTGGAATGTTTGGATGCAAAGTGGACAGGGTTTTGAGGGAGTGACGACAAAGCGTTGGCCAATAGGCACAGACACGGTTTGAAAAACAACGGGTTGTTCCCATCAAC
This sequence comes from Engraulis encrasicolus, assembly GCF_034702125.1. Taxonomy (NCBI): domain Eukaryota; kingdom Metazoa; phylum Chordata; class Actinopteri; order Clupeiformes; family Engraulidae; genus Engraulis; species Engraulis encrasicolus. The sequence goes on from NC_085858.1 coordinate 11,822,496, forward strand.
AATCCTTCGATGTCTCATTGATTGGGGCCAGAATAAATAGCCTATTTACAATAAATCTCACGTTTAATCTGGTTTGCCCAGACTAATCGAAAAGTGCTATCGAAATCTCTCTCAATGGGGGCCCTCCACTAGTCTGATTATCATCGACTTTAAAATCTCTTAAAGACTTGGTCTGACCAAGAGCATAACAATTAACATTTCCCAAACGGCATGGTTGACCCGCCTCCCTTGATTTGCTAATGGTTGTTTGCTTCCTGACAAAGTGGGAGGAGTTCACGTTTTTTCGGGAGCTCAGAAACGATAGATTGCTCTTGGCCTGACTAGAAGCAACGCTGAAGGTGTAGTGTCACCAGGAGGGCACGGGCTGGAAAGCCCTCCACAGTAGTTTGAAGAGAGGAAAATGGCCGTCTTTGCCTGTGGCCCCCAAAATACCTTGGAATGTCCCTGATTGTATATATAGCAACACAAGATGATGATGACCCCTGTTTTCTGTTTCCTCTAGAGTTCCTTGTTCAGGTCCAATTTTGTGGCAATGTTCATCTAAAAAATGACCAATTCTGATCACTGACCAGTGCGTCAAATGGGCTGCCCCCTGTCATTATGCTTGTGAGTATGATCTATGTGTATGTCTTCATTTTATCCCATGAGCTTACTGTGAAGCTCATTATAACTGCTTTAAAATGTACGACCTACTGACCTACAGCTGGACCCTGACCCTCTGGATGGTGAGACTAAAAATCTCTTATAGTGAAAGCCCATTGGGAAACTCTCCAACTCCCATTGTCCTTGTGACACAGCACTCCACAGCACAAAAGTGAACACTGCATACAACCAAATTGCATTTATGCCTGACCTGTGCAAGGGGGCAGCCCTCAAGGGAGCAGTGCAGTGGGACAGTATCATGCTCAGGGAACCTCAGTCATGGAGGAGGATGGGGGAGAGCACTGTTTAATTACTCCCCCCACCAACCCCAGTGAGGGCTTTGGATTTGTTGGTGTAAACTGTGAGAAGATAGCATGTTTTATCCCCAGGCATGTGTATAGTGTATATAGAATGTGTAGAAGCGTATGGAGACAAATTAGAGGGGAGCTAAAGTTCAAAGGTCAGAGGAGGGAAAAAAACAAGCAGACAAGACCAGCAGGCCACTGGAATACACTGAACAATCCTTTTTCTTTATTATTTTTTGTTTCATTTCATTATGTCTGTTTGTTGGGGTTTTTATTTTTTGTCATTTTTTGTTTTAAATTAAAATTTTTGACACACTTATAAAAGACAGCATCTGCATAGAGTTGTCATCTTAAAGATCATGGAGAAAAGGGACAGAGAGAGAGAGAGGAGCGAGAGATAGAGAGATAGAGAGAGAGAGGAGGGCAGGGGAGAGATAGCAGGGCGGGGATGGGCAGAGGGAAATACTGGCACGTCACACTAACTAAACAGAACAGCAAACAGTATTACAAGAGAGGGAGAGAGAGGGACAGATAAGTTCATGTTTTTCCTTTTTCTTTACAATACAGTACGCACACATACACACACACAAAAAAAACGGGACACAAGTTGCAATTCCAGTCCAAGTTGCTGCACAGCCATTCAGCAGTTCCATTTGCACTCCACTCTGAAAACTTTCCACTAATAGTCGTTCACCTTCACAGCTTCTCTCTGTCCCTATCCAGCCTACCCTGGCCATTCCCCCCTCCTCATCCATATGCACTGTAGTGGAACAAAGGGTTGGGAATAGTGCTGAGAGTCTGGTTGACGTTTTAAAGCTATGTCCACCATGGTTTCTCCACTGCCACCGAAACTGCGAAAGTGGACACACTGTCTAGCGGTGCGGTTTTCCTTCTAGTTTGAGAAAGCCCTTTTTCTTTGTATTGCACAGATACCGTACGTGAATTTGTTTATTACTTCAGAGTCATTCTCATCCGCTGCTTGTCTGTTTGGACATGGCCAGGCCTGACCTCTTTGGGTTGCCTTATTGTCAGGTGACCTTGCCCATCATCACAAGAGGTGTTGTTGGGGAGGTCGCCGGGCCACGCACCCCGTTTCCTCACAATGAAGTCACAAGAAAGACTAAGCTAAATATGCAACTACTGTTTTTGATTTATAAAATAACTGTCTTTGATTAAAAGCATCAGAAAGCCATGATCTGGCGATAAGCTATCCTCACTTTGCACTACTAGCACAAGACCTCCTGCTTTGCTGCTAGTCTCTGCACCTCACTTCACACGCTCTGCCACTCACATGGCAACAGACACTAAGATAGGGGACGGAGGGGCCATTCTTTGGTCAAACGACCGAAACTAAACATAATCAGATTGGGCTTTACTCTCAGGCTAGCATCGAAGGTAAAGAGACAGTTTGTGATCGGACTAAGTCTGCAAGCTAAGAAACCACAACGGACATGACACAACGTGGTGTGTTACATCTGAGAGCCTGTTTTTTTTAAAACCTGTGTATGGAGGGAAGCACTTTTTCCTCAGAGGCGCAGGTGCCCAAAAACGGCACACTCTGAGCCTCTGAGCTAACATAAACGTCACATTATTACTGAGCAACTCTGTCTGTCTGACTGACTGACTGACGTGGTTGGTCGCTCCTATTCTTTGTCGGCTGACTGAACACTCAGACACACAGAGGAAAAATAAGCACGGCACAAGCACAAGCACAAGCTGTCCAGCGTGCGGTGTGTGTGTGTGTGTGTGTGTGTGTGCGCGCATGGTGGGGAGGTTGGAATGGCCAGGCCAGCAACTGAACGGCTTCACAACTTGGACCGGAACCGTTTTTTTTCTCAGTAGGTTTTATACATGGACATGCAAGTCATTTTTCTCTCTTTGAAGTTATTTACAATAATTACAAGACACAAAGATCCAGTCAGTTTGACAAAATTGCGAGCATTCAATATTCAATATTACTACTATTATTTTTGATAACACAACTCCTCGTGATTTCATTTCATCATTGCAGTTACATAAGTCCCTCACCTTGCACATACTTTATTACTCAACATGTTGCACTTTCACTCATTAATTCCCCCCCCCAATTCCGTCAACATTTCAGCATTTAATCCATAATTTTAAGTACTATGAAATAATTGTATTCTATTTTTGATTAAACAGCTGCCCTGGCCATTGCAGGTCAACAGCAAGCCGTGCAGTTTTCACTCTGGGGTTTCAGTGGTAGGCTACTCCTCCCGTCACCCACCCGGACTCCCCCCCACCAAATCATAACACTGATAGATAGAAATCAACACTGTGGTGCAGCATGGTGTGGAGTGTCATGTCCCCCTGGATCTCATTTCATATCATGATAATAATAATAAGACAAATACAAAAATAAAGTCAAAATTAAAGTCAAGACAAACTTTTTAGTGGGTGATGTTGGAGGAGCAGGCTCCAGCAGACGATTCCAAACAACAAGAAGGCTGATGCTTAGAATGTGCGGAGGATGCGGATGTTTACTGGTGCTCTTATAGTATTGGTCTGGTAGGTTGTTGTCTTAGCATTGTGGGTTGTGTGTCATTGCTTTGCCTGCATGATATAACCAAAGATACTTGAGATGTGAGACAAAAGACCTGTAACGAGGCATTCCCATAAGGCGAAGATAGCCTCATTGTGCCACATGATAATATAACTCCTCTGGCAGCCAGGTTTGCAGGAATGGCAAACTTCCCACCAAGCCAGACTCATTCTTGAGGTGATTTATTTTTCTCTTTTCTCTGAAACTTTGTACGTAAGTTGTACTACAATGGCTCTTGGCCTCGGCACGGAAAACATCCTTTTTGCACGATGCTGACGCATCCTCCTCCTTTTAAAAATGTAATATATCTAACCAATAAATAATAAATAATTTCCCTTTTGTCCACATACATTTCCTCTAAGCCTATACTAAGCAGTTTGCGATAGATTTTCTGGCATTCAAATAAATAAATAAATCATAAATAAAAAATAACACAGCACGTACAATAACTTTGGTTAATCCAGGTCAAGGCCCTAACCAAAGTTGACAATAGTAGCACACAGGCTTGGTGTTAGGCAAACATACACATGGCTCAGTGAGCCGGTCAAACTACAATGTGTTTATGGGTACAGAATGCAAAAAAAAAAATCCATACACTTTGTACCAACATAAAATAAGCATAGATAGGCCACAAACATAGTAACTCCTGAAGTCACAGCAATAAATTAAAAAAACATTGATAATAAGTACAACACCATATACAGTATATGAATGGTGTGTGTTGTTTAAAATGAGATACCAAAACATCTATGCTACAAGTGTAAAAAAAAATATCAGAAGCTATTGGGTAAACATGCCACAGCTATGTTTTTTCTCTAGATAGTGGGAGAGGGAACACTTATACTAGTGATTGTGACAGTAGTGTCTCTAATGGGTCAAATTAGTTTTCCATAGGTCCCTTGTATAAGGGCGATGGTCCGTGACAACCTAACAAACAGCTTTGTGCTCTTGGACGCTTCGCTAGTGGAATTGCACTGAGGGAGTGGGTGGCGGGAGGGGACGTGGGGCTGGGGGAAAGAAGAATGCTTTGGCTTTTTTTTGTTTAAAAAAGAAAACGCTTATTCATATGTTTGACTTCTTGTTTCCGCGCTGCACTCTCGTGACACTGAACTGAAACTCGGCCATGGCCCTGTAGACCTATACAGTAGTTAATAGTCCATATGCCCGCTTGCTTGCTTGCTCGCTCTGTGGTGCAACGGCACCATCATGCCTTAACAGCGAACATGTGTGCACACCCACACATACACGTCACACGCGCAGGCACGCACACATACACACGCACACAAATACCTACTCACGCACAGGCACATACACTCACACACACACACACACGCATAGGCTCATGCATGCACATATACATACAAACACTGCTTTGTTAGTTTAGGGAGTTTTAAAGAAGGAGGGGGCTTTTGGGGGGGGGGGGGGTGATGGGCTGGGGCGCACAAACAAAAGGCCTCACAGCTCACAAATCACAGTCGCAGCCCAGGACTCACAATAAAGAGACTTTTTTTTCTCCGATTTACTTTTTTTTGTAGTTTTTCCCAAAATTTTTCAAATTCTTACACCAGAAAAACGCACACGTCACCAGAAAAGCACAACAAGCACAGGTGGAGACTGAGAGGGGGAGGTGAGGGGAGGATGGCGGGTGGGGGTGATCGACGGGGGAGCTGAGTGGAATGTTGTATAGTTGTTATTGTTGTTATTGTTGTTTTGTTGTTATCTGTGGGGCTGTTACCTCTGGCATTGTATGCACAGCTGCTGGTGGTAGAGGTGGGGCTATGGACTCATAAGCTACGCACCAGCTTTCCAGGCCCCTAGCTCAACACACTGAGACAAATACCTCAACTGAGCATCTAAATGTGTCACACACACACACGCACACGCACACGCACACACACACACACACACACACACACACACACACACACACACACACACACACACACACACACACACACACATGCGCACACACATGCACTCACCCACACACCCAGAGCTCTCTCTGATACGCATACTCATTGTCATACATCCACTCGTGCTCAGGGGTTTTCACGACTTGTGTGTGTGTGTGTGGATGTGAGGTGGTTTGTGTGTAGCCACAATGATGTCTAAAGAGGCTAGTGAGATAGAGAGATGGTCACCCGAGTGAAAACTACAAAAAATAATAATAAAAAAGACTCCAAATAATAAAAAGAAAAGAAGTCCCCTTTCCCATTCCATCTCACCCTTGAAAAGTAAGTCTACAGCCTACAGGAATGAACCATCCCCAGTGCACCAACGACTGTGGACCGGATCACGGCCGAATGTGGGATGTGTCCGGTCTGAAGTCGGGCATGAACTGGGTTCAGAATAAGTGACAGTGAGGGACAGTGTTTTCTTTGATTGTAAAGTGCACACATGATCGAGAGCAGAAACCATCATGCAAACTCACAAAGCCGGAAGTTGCATGCCTTAACAAATAAGGGCTCTCAAGCCGTAAAATCCTTTTTTTCTCACAAAATCATAAAAAAATAAATCAACCAACCAAAAAAAAAGGAATTCCAAAAACACACCAAAAAACAAACAAACAAACAAAAAAAGAATCCCACGACACAGATTAAATAGATATAACCCCATTTTAACCATACACAGAAGTGGCTGGACACTAAGATACACAGAAACTTCAAAGGAAACATGCTTTCCCTGTGGACAGCATGACAGAGGCAACAGTCTGGTGCCTACTGTGTTGATCACTGTTAAATGTATTCACTGTTAAATGTATTGAATATAATACTCGTCTTTCCTCGTCTACGGGCCTAATTGGTCTGCCTGGGCTCATGGTTGGTTCTCATTGACTAAACTGTTGTCTGTTTCGCGGGGAGGGCTTCCATTGTAGGATCATTTTTGAGTAAGGTACTTGCATTTCACTCTTTGAAGGATACAACACTTTGGAACCTAGTCATAGCTCAGAAATAGAGGGTATTTCTCAGCATGAATAGATTTTTGTTTGTTTGCTTTGTAATTAGCATTCATTTAGGATTTTGGGCACCACAGACAAAACTCTGAGTTCTGCTATGGTTAATGTCATTAGGGGTTTGGTAAGGAATTTCAGCCCCTTGAAATGGCTGTGAATAGTGCTGGCTCTGAGTTGTACGATATCATCCAACAAGTAAACGCCACGATTAACTGATGTTGATATTCTCAACGCAACATACAAAGATGCACACATTTTGTCTCCTCTGTTATGACGAGCCACATGCCAGCAGTTCATTTTGTATAAGTGATGGATATAAAGGTTCAGCCATGCTGTTGGTGATGCTATGGCTTTCAGATACATTAACATCAATGGGAAGCACAATCTGTGAAAGAAATTGATCTAGTTACTAGAGGTTTGTCTTTCCAGAAAAAAAAACGATATATATACGTATCTATAGATATTGCTGGCATTGTTGTTTTCATTCCACTCCTTGAAAACATCTTTCTTGTGAGTGAGCATGCTAGCCTGTGGGAAGTACAAACTTTTCGACTCACACCACTGCCACAGGGAGGGCCTGTGCGGTGGTTCAGAGTGGACCTAAAACGAAATGGCATGCCTCAGCTCGCTCAAGCCCCCACTCCATGCCATGAGCACTCGGATGCAACAGCAGTGAATGTCCTCACTTCACAGTGTGCTAACATAGTAAGTAGTCCTTCATCCGTCTGGTGGCCGAGCATCATTTACGGGCTGGTCACTGAAGGACTTGCTTCCCCATTCTTTGTATTCAACCCGACCTCCCTGCCCAGGCAGTCAGACACTAAGACTCGCCATGAGACTTTCCCTTTTCGCATGGTGTAACGACCACAGCCGAGCATATTCGTTAGTGTCTTTGAGGCATCTGGACGATTAGAGGTGTTTTGCAGGAGCGGAGTGGAGTCGGCACATAGGGAACACTAAGTAGCACCAAAATGTTGCAAGTCAAACAATCGTCAGCCCGATAAGGAATACGGAAAGTCGCTTTCTTAAATATTTTAACCATCGCTCTAAGGATGTGTGTTCATTTGTAGGCCTACTGTGACATTAAATTAGATCTGTTTCAAAGCAGTATGGTTGTGTCTTAAATCTGGATCTTAGTATATTTAAGTACTGTAGTAGGTTATACCTCTGCTAGGAAAAATAAAATTTCATTGGATTGGTAATGTTATATTTTGTATCTATATATGTATATATATATTTATCTATTTATATGTATTTTCATAAATATCAACATCACTTTCAGCATCCGTCCAAGAGGTACTATGGGTAAAAAATA
>NC_085858.1:11835273-11867773 GCF_034702125.1 Engraulis encrasicolus
ACACACACACACACAGACGTAGTTTGTAGTACATGTGCTAAACATAGCAGGCATATTCGCCAGATCCCCAGGAGCTATTCCATAATTTAGGCCATTCTGATGGATTACGCCATGCCGAGGAATTTCGTGTTCGAGGCACAACAGATATCTTGGTGCTGCCTGCTGCCTCAGCAGCCTACATTCAATTAAGATACCACTAATAGGCATTCTTACAACAACACCATTAGCCGTCTCAGTTAATGGCTGGAGCATTAGAGACCAGTCATAGTACATTTTGCAGTCTTCATTCAACGCTTAGAGAATAGAACCAACTAGATGAGTGTTCAATTTGACTCTAAAAAGTGTAGAATTAGCACTAGAAATGTATGGTGTGCTTCCCTGCCAGATCAGGATCAGATTTTGTAGTGGAGTGACTGGATCTATCCATCCACATGAACAAACAATGATAGAGAAGCAGGGAGTTGGGTGGTTGGGCCTCACTCGTAGTGAAGGGAATCTCTCTACGGGATACCGAAGGGGACACACTGAACCAAAACTGGTTTGTAATTATCTCCGTGCCAGTGGATATCAGTGGAGGCCTTGCTGAAGGGGCACGAGGCAGACTGGGTGGTGTCCTCACGGCTGTGTGTAAGCTCATTGCTCACATTGTTGGGCTTGTTTGTGTGTGTGCGTGTGGGATTTTTTTGTGGACGAGACATTCAGGAGAGTGGGAAAAAAGAGAAAAAGAACGGTGAACTGTTGTTACGTGAGCTATCACCTTGCTAAAAAGAGGAGAAGGCAGGAATGGAAGTGGCTGTATGTAGTGTACGTATGTGTGTGAGCCAGTTTTCAGAATCCATTAGTTTAGAGCCCATGTTCCTCAGGCTCCAATCATACTTACTGCTAGCTTTGACAAAATGGCTGCCCAGAGTCAATGACAACAGAGCAAGCATGTTACATAAATCGGAATAAAATGTGGAAATTCTTCAGCCGCACATAATTTAAAAGCCTTTTTGATGTGTACTCCAAGTGAATTAACAGGATCTTAGCATTTTTTATTCAGACCGTGTGTGTGTGTGTGTGTGTGTGTGTGTGTGTGTGTGTGTGTGTGTGTGTGTGTGTGTGTGTGTGTGTGTGTGTGTGTGTGTGTGTGTGTGTGTGTGTCTGTGTGTGTCTGTGTGTGTGTGTGTGTGTGTGTGTGTGTGTGTGTCTGTGTGTGTCTGTGTGTGTCTGTGTGTGTCTGTGTGTGTGTGTGTCTGTCTGTGTGCGCGTGTGTGTGCACGTGTGTGTGAACTAGTGTGTGCATGTGCATGCGTGTTTGTGCGCGGCGCGCATGTTGGTGCATGCGTGCCAGAGGTGCATTTACCTGGCTCTCCACGAGCATGGCCATGTCCAAGAACATGTCGTGCAGCTCGCGGATGCTGTTCTCCAGTTTCATGATCTCAGAGTGTCTGGTCTCGATCTCGTTGAGAGCTTGCTTGTCTATCTGGGAATCCATTTTGATCTGCAAGGACCCAGACGCACAGTAGTGAAGTTCGGCGAAACAGACAAAGGTGAGTTCAGATTCAGATTCAGATTGAGACCGCTTTATTGGTCCCAACATTGGGCAATTATGTTTGACAGTCCAAGTCTCAATACATGAAATGGGGAGAATAAATACCACAATAAATAATAAGGTAGGCAAAAAGCTGTCAGCTGTCATAAAGATCCCACACATTCAACCCACATCACATCCTATCCTACCTGAGGGCATACTCTTTATTTGTTCAGTAGGAATGAAAGAGTGAGAGTACCTCATTGTTTTAGCTGAGCATTCAAATAATGATGACTTTTCGTTCATGTTGACAACTCTGTTAGAAACGATTGGGGAATTTAACAGTTTTCTGTTCAAAGATATTTGTAGCCTATATGAGGATGGCAAAAAAAAGACCTGCGCTGCTCCAAGCAGAGTGTTAGCACACAGCCAATCAATACATCATGTGGATCGCCTCCAGAAGTGCTTGTGCAGTTTACATGAACACCTCTGCAATTAAGCACCTGTGTTTCAACACAATAGTCTACGTACGACATGTCTATATGACAAACACGTGTAAGGCAGAGGAGTGTCTAGGGTAATTTGTGTGAGTGTTGTGAATGGGATGAGAATGGTTGCTGTGAAGGGGCCATGTTGAGTGTGAGCATATGGTGGTTAAGTTATAGAGATGGCTCTCACATCATCAGTGAAGATGGCCAGCTTGCCGCTCTCCAGCATGTCTTCCAGCTCCTCATTGGTGGTTGTTCTCCCAGCTGTGTGAGCAGGCACGTGTAGACACACACACACACACGCACACGCACACGCACACGCACACGCACACGCACACGCACACGCACACATGCACGCGCACACACACACACACACACGCACACACACACAAGGTTAGAAGCAGTGCTAAAATATACTACACATCTCGAGTTGAATTCATGCTGCTCTTGACAATGATGCTGTCACTTCTCCAATATACGTACCTATTACATGTAAAATGGATCAAGATTAAGGATAAGAGGCTTTATTAAGGTCATGTCCTTTGTCGTACCATAGATAGATGTAGTAGTAGATCAAAGAGGCACTAACAACATGGAAATTGTGTCTCTGGTAAATAAGAGAATTGTTGTCCAATTGTATCAGTTGGGACTCACTAATTCGACGCCCTTTCGGTACTTACGCCTTATGTCATACGACCCTAAACCTAAACCTAACCCTAACCTTAACCCTAAACCTAAACCTAACCCTAACCCTAACCCTAACCTTAACCCTAAACCTAACCCTAAATTGCTTGTTTGAAATGTTTGATTACCATGTGACGGTACCGAAAGGGCGTCAAACTAGTGGGTCCCGTATCAGTTACCATGCAGTATTCATTCTCAACTGTTTTGTCCCTTACACAAGTCTTCAAATACAGGACGAAAAGTGTGTTATAAGGCATATTATGCCCCAAAATCACATTCTTCAGTTGTAGTGATGCTGTACACCACACACATTGCAGTCAGGCAGTATCAGTTTGCGCTCTGAAACTGAGGAAGTGCTCAGTCATAAAATCTAGGTGGACTGTCAGTCATACAGTGTACATGGAGTCTGGGCCCGGAGGTTAACTTACACACCTGTCCACATTTATCACTCCTGTCACGTGTCATGTTTAAAGAATGGTCTGGGAATGCCACAGGAATGCTGGAAAGTTGACCTTTCTTGGTGTCTTACTTGGTGTCTGGAGCTATTTTCATTACATGGCGAGTGGAAAGGTGTGTGTGTGTGCGCGTGCGTCTGTCTGTCTGTCTGTCTGTCTGTCTGTCTGTCTGTCTGTCTGTCTGTCTGTCTGTCTGTCTGTCTGTCTGTCTGTCTGTCTGTCTGTCTGTCTGTCTGTCTGTCTGTCTGCGTGCGTGCGTGCATGTGTGTTTTTGTGTGTGTTCGGTGTGTGAGTGCATGTGTGGCAGGGAGAGGGGGTGTCCACTCACTGATTTCCAGCTGCCTCTGGATACGGTCCTTGCAACGATCTCTGTATTTGGACTGCGTGGTGTTGTACTCAGTCATGACCTCCACAAACTTACGCGACAGCGTCGAGTGCTGAGAGAAGAGGGCAAACAGGCAGATAGAAAAATATAATTTTAAAAACGCAAATGCATCTGAACTTATGTAGAAATAATCACACTTTCATATGCACATTTTCCAAAAAGATTAAAAACAACACATTCTGTGCAATGATGGTCATGGATTGCTGCTTTGTGTGCCAGAGAAGACAGCTTTTTCTGACATCACCGCCATCTTTGTACTGCATTAGGGATTGCCAGTGCACTTCCTCCAGCCACCAGAGAGGGCAGCAGTGAGCAGTGTTGGAACTGTCACTGCTCACAGGGGTCAAACCAAGGATGACCACACAGCCACAGCCCTTAAATCTTTCAGATCACTCAACCCATGGGCTACCACATGACAAAATATATGTGTGTTTATGCAAGCCTGTTGTTGTGCTTGCGTGAGAGAGAGAGAGAGAGACACAGAGAGAGAGACAGAGAGACAGAGAGAGACAGAGAGACAGACACAGAGAGAGAGACAGAGACATAGACATAGAGACAGAGACAGAGAGACAGCGAGAGTGACAGTGAGAGAGAACTAGAAGGTGTGAGAGAGAGACAGGCAGAGAGAGCGTCCAACTGCATTTCTCATTATATGCAAAGCCTGAGCCCTTGACAGATATACGTCCTGAGGTAGTAAAGTCCGGGAATGTTCCAGATTTGTAGCTGACTTGTACATACATCGAGATCAGGATCTACAGCAGTATTACCCCCTCAAGGACATGTTTTCATAGGGTTCTTTTATTCTCTTTCAAAATGTATGTTTCACTGTCAGCACAGGCCAAACTACTGATCATATATACTACACGATAACTCTTATGATGGGTTATAAATGAATATGGGTGAACCAATACTATCTCGCGCTACCAGTGGCATTAAGGTGAAAGATGGCTCGAAGGCTAGGCTTGTGTCACCTCACCACCTCTGTTGTGCGAGCGTGAGGGATGATTGCCGAGCTAACTGTCTAGCGCTAGCTATAGCTACTGCAGTGAGACACAGAGATAGGAAGTAATGATGGCGATGGCTGCTGTTGTCTAGTATAAAGAAAGGCCCCATGAAGGAACCATTCATTCTGCTGAGGAGATAGGGAGTACACAGCAGCAAGATGAGGAGTGGTGCAGGAAGCAGGAATACAGTCGCTTATCACTCCTCCCGAATTACTGTGAAGAGCAGGCAGAAGAGCTAAAGGAGAGAGTGAAATGCACAACAATACTGCACGACCAGGTTGGGGAATTGTGCAAAACATATTTTATTCTGTCTAACAGAATCGGTTCTCACAAGAATATCGATGTTTTCAAATCTCCACGTGTTTAAAAATAGCTTGCTGCTATGAATGAATTATGTAAGAGCATTGCAAATGAGTGAAAAAAATTGCAATATGTCACATGGTCAGTATAGCGGAGCGTGGCATACAAAAATAGCTGCCACACATAAGATCAAAGGCGACTGAGGGGATTTGAATCTTGAATCTCTGGCCTACTGAGTGTAGGACTCAAAGGATGCCACTTGGGTCAGAAGCACAGGGAGGAAAGACATACAGGCAGATACTACATCAGGCATGGACTTGGCACTATTTACTTCATTTTTATATCTACGTATAAAAATCGGAATATTTCATAACATAGGCCTACTAATGTCTATCCTCTTTTTAAGCTCAGCAACATAGGAAGTGACATTCTTACAGGGAAAGGTGTTATGTGCAGACTTTGCAGTTTAATTGAATTAAAAATTAGATTTTAGAATGTATGCATTTATTTCTCAAAATTTATAGTCTACATTCTCTGGAACAGCCTGGTCAATACTGAGAGACAGTGAGGCATAAAACCATCAAGGCCTCTATGTCACGTGCTGTCGTCCAAATACAGTAAATGTGTGGTACTGTCCTTTTTCCGGGCTGGAGCTGATTGTGGAAATGGCTGTGGGCCTGATTTGGCATGTGTCCCACTTGAGAGTCAGTTTCTGCCTGTGTTAACAGGGGGACCCCCTCTGCCTCAGAGGACAAGATTAATGTATTTCTGAAAGCTGTATACCTATGATTTGATGGTGTTTAGGCCAGCAGCCAAGGATAACTTGGTGCTTGTAAAATACAGCTGAATGTTTTGTATTCCATCACATTCCAAACAAAAAAGCTCACAAAAAAAACGTAAACATCGATTTGAACATAAAACGATTGCTCATCTTTTCTTGTGTGATGTAGAAACCAGATATTTTGCAACTTGTGGACTTTGGTCTAATGAATGCACATACAGAATACACAAACTCGATTCACTCCTACTCAAGAACAATGAATTCTACTCATGAACATTTAAACACAAGCATTCATTTTCTTTCCTTCTTTTTCTTTTTTTACTGCATTGAGTATACAGAATAAGTCATGACTACTACAGGAGTAAGAAGTATTCTGTCATCAATAAAGCATTTATAACATTAAAATAATAATAATTTTACCAGAACATGTTCTCTCGTCTGACTTAAAAGTAAAGAGGAGGAAGCAAGAGATAAAAAAACGAAGAAAGACATATTGATTAAAACCCTCCATGTGACCCTGTGGAACGTCTCCGGTGTAAGTGGTACACTTACAGAGCTTCCTGCGTACCATATGCAACCTTTACATGGAAGATAATTAGAGCACTAAGCCAGTCGTGAGCCACTCCTAATGCTGGAGGATGAGGAGGGTGTGTGTGTGTGTGTGGAAGTGTCCCACCCTGGCACATGGCACAGGCCCAGATTCTAGGACAGTTTGGCCCACGAGGGGACCCGTGACTGACCCCAGTATTGGAGAATTGCAGAATTAAAGAATTTTCCATTAACCTTTTTTCCAGCAGACTCTTATGTCTTGGGAAGTGGAAGAGGGCATAGGGCTAAGTCTTTCAATGGTTTAATCGCAGGACATAATGAGTCCTGGTGGCCAAGCACAAGATGAATCAAACTTGACAGTTAATCTGACTCCACGGCTCACTTTTTTCCATATGTTGTACAAGTACATAACGGTATGAGGAAAAGTCTAAGAGTCCTTGTTCGTCACAAGTTTGGGAGGAATACAGTTGTCAAAATGATCTCAGAACTGTTTCCAGAGAAGAGTGGTGCAGCTGTTGGATCAAGTTGGCTATACTATATCTGTACACATGTGTGGAGTGGGCATCAGAGGTAAGGTGGATGATTCTGATGCTACTCTAGGGAGTTCATCTTCACAAACCTTTGCGTGCTAACTAAATAATGTGTATAGTAAAAGCTTCATAGGCTATATTGTTTAACTGCACTGCTCTTTTTACTCCTCCACCATAATCTGTATTGATTTCAGGTCCATTATTACCTCCACCAAGGAGGTAATGTTTTCGGTCGCGTTGGTTTGTTTGTCTGTCTGTCTGTTTGTTTGCTTGCTTGTTTGTGTGTTTGTTTGTCAGCAGGATAACTCAGAAACTCATGAACAGATTTGGGTGCAACTTTGTGGAGTTGTTGGAAATTACCCAAGGAACAAATGATTACATTTTGGCGGTGATCCAGATCACAAGTCTAGGTCTATGTCTGCATAGGAAAATAAGGAACGTGATTTCAATTCTTTGTATGACCAGAGCATGTAAAGAAATTGACAATAAAGCTGACTTGACTTGACTTGACAGATGTGTCTGTCCATTTCCTGCCCAATTGATGCTCAAAAAAGGCCTAGAGGCACTAAATCCCACTCACTTCGAATCAAATTGTATTTCTATGGACACAAATCTACAGAAAATCCCACCCAATGCTCGTTTTTGACAATTTTCCCCCACAGGCGGATATTCCAAGCAGCCCAATTGGGCGGGTAACCACCCAATCTGACAACACTAAATGTTGCCAAAGCTGATTGTCATCTAACAGTATCAGTTTCCATGGTGCCTATGTGTGACCGCTGGAGCATCTCATGTGTCCAGAGCATCTCACCTGTGTCTTCCGGATTCGCAAGTCTGCGGATGATCTGTTCATTCCTTCCTCCTGCTCAATGCTCTGCTCGATCGCTGAAAGACAAAAGACGAAATTATAAAAATAACTAGTTAAATATCTCATCAAACAGAAACGAGTCTTTTTTACTTTATTCATGATAGTACCGTGCAGATGGTGACAGGAAGTGAGTTGGGAGAGAGAGACGGGGAAGGGTCGGCAAAGGACACGGGTCGGGAATCGAACCCGGGTCAACTGCATAGCAAACGGAGTGCCCTACCATATGCGCCATGGTAGGGCCAGAAACGGGTGTTTCAAGAGGAAGTCAAGTTAAGCACGACCAAACTCTTTAGATACGAGGAGAATTACTTTGAGGCCTAGTCAAGCAAGCCATGGATAGTGCGCACGCCTCCCCATTAGGCCAATGTTATTCTATCTTTGAAAAAATAAGCGAGTAATGAAAACTAATAAAACACACCCATGAGGCAGAGGTATGCCCCCGGCTTATGCTCCTTAAGCCAGACGTAATGCAGCCTAAACAGCTTCCTGAACAGATGTGCATCCTTTGCCTGCTTTGGGGAGTGGATCTCGCAGGCGTCGTTTGTGAGCTTAACTGATTCCTATTACTTCCAGGGGAAGTGATTTCCCACAGATCCCTCCAGGGGAACAGGGATAGGTTGTTTGGAATGCGGGGCAAACAAAAAAAATACTCAGACTCCAGCCGGCCCTCATCTGGGACACCTCAGCTGGCCGCCATTTTGAATAACTGCTCAGAGTTCAGTTCGCACTCAAACAGCCACAAACATCAACACAACCGTGGCGTGTACGCACGCACGCTCGCACGCACGCACGCACGCACACACACACATACACACATACACAGAGTAATGCAGGGTACAGCATATTATGTGTCTTTGAAGAACATCACCTATTTACGTGAGTGACATTCTCTGCCTTGGTTACCTTAAAAGTTAGAAGCTGTGTAAAATGAGACGAATGCCTACCCGGTATAGCACAGTATACTGTACAGTATGCTGCATTAGGTCATACTATGTCAGTGTGTAAGTCATGAAAGTCACTTTGGATGTATGTAGCAGGTCTTGAAATGTTATCATGTAAAGGCAGTAGACCCTTGATGACCACAAGCGATATTCATAATATCATGTCACCGTTCAATTTTGTGGTTAAGGAAAAAGGTTGCACTGAATGCTGATTGAACCTATAGAACATAGTGACTGCAAACCAAGTATCAAATATAGTGCATCCTGAAACAATGCGCCACCAGGCTGGGCCGACGGCACACTCTTAAGTTATATGTGATTTAGTGATTCAGGGACAAGGATGCAGTGGCACTTATCTAATATACGACAGAAGGACACGTGGGAGGACCACAAGCCCCAAATGGCCAATCTTATCTCCTTCAAGAACAAACTAGCTAGCTGCACGTCTTCCTACGACAAGTCAGCCAAGCACTCACTGAACTTCAACAGTCGGGGAGAGATAGAGATAGCGATATAGAGCTAAGGAGAGAGAGAGAGAGAGAGAGAGAGAGAGAGAGAGAGACAGAGACAGAGACAGAGACAGAGAGACTGAGAGAGAGCAAGGGAGAGAGAGAGAGAGCGATAGAGAGAGCGATAGAGCTAAGGAGAGAGAGAGAGAGAGAGAGAGAGAGAGAGAGAGAGAGAGACTGAGAGACTGAGAGAGAGAGCAAGGGAGAGGGAGAGAGAGAGATAGAGAGCGATAGAGCTAAGGAGAGAGAGAGAGAGATAGCGATAGAGCTAAGGATGAGAGAGAAAGAGAGAGAGAGAGAGAAAAAGAGAGAAAGAGAGTGAAGGAGTGAGAGTTTCTATTTGGAGCCTTGCCGCCGCCCCGTCACTTTGTTTTCTGCCCAGCATCCATATGCCCACGTCCTGGACGCTCACTAGCTTTGATATCGACCGGCTCATCTTCAAAGTCCTTGTGATGCAATTTGAGAGAAACGACTGCATGAGGGGGAGGTGGCGCAGTTCAATGATGATAATAATAAAAAAGAGAGGGAACTATAGAGAAGGGGGAGTATATACGTAGAGAGAGAGAGAGAGAGAGAGAGAGAGAGAGAGAGAGAGAGAGAGAGAGAGAGAGAGAGAGAGAGAGAGAGAGACAGAGAGAGAGACAGAGGGAGAGACAGAGAGAGAGACAGAGAGAGAGACAGAGAGAGAGAGAAAGGAGACCTTCAACAGTAGGTGTGGGGGAGCTATAGAGAAGGGGGAGTATATACGTAGAGAAAGAGAGGGACAGAGAGAGGGAGAGAGAGAGAGAGAGAGAGCGTGATGAGAGGTACTGAGAAGAGAGGGGGAGGGAGCACGACTCAGCAGCTTGAAGTGAATACAGGGGAGGCGTCGGGGAGATTAGTCCCCCCCACACCTACTGCTGAAGGTCTCCTCTCTCTCTCTCTCTCTCTCTCTCTCTCTCTCTCTCTCTCTCTCTCTCTCTCTCTCTCTCTCTCTCTCTCTCTGGGCTGTTTGCTTTCATGAGAGACACCGAGCTACCCCCTTGTGAGGAGCGATATGTGCTTCCATAATGCAGTGAATCACTCACCCATCACTGTGCATCAGACCAGCTGCTGGGTCTACCAAGATGTGGCCCCGAGTGTGATGCGGCCTAGTGTTTGACATCCCCAGTATCTGATAAGTGCTGACCAGCGTTCGATGGTAGGATTTGTGCATGCGTGTGTGCATATGTGTGCACGCCGCGTGTGTGCGTGCCTGCCTGCCTGCCTGCCTGCCTGCCTGCCTGTCTGCCTGCCTGCCTGCCTGCCTGCCTGCCTGCCTGCCTGCCTGCCTGCCTGCCTGCGCCTGTGCGTGCGTGCCTATCATCATGGTGACTGGATGGTAGACCCCACAAATCTAATGTGCTTTGCTTGTTTTTTTTTGTTACGGTACAAGGAAAGCTAAAAGCCAAAACATTTCTTTACTGACCATTTAGGGTTAGTGATCGTTTTGGCCTATAGTATAGTATAGCATTATTTAGTTATGGTTAATATGAATGGGAGTACATGGGAGGGCTTCACAAGGACAGATAGGCAAGAAATGTGTAGGCCTGTGTGTGTTCATGAGTGGATGTGCATAAAATGAAAGCTTGTGCTCATAAGCATTATAATCAGGATTGTTTTTTTTTTTTTCTATTCTGTTCTCTCATGTCCCACGGACTGACCATGATCTGATTTTAGGATGCTGTCTAACAAAAATGTTCACAAGGCTTTCTTAACTAACGCAACAGCGCCGACGTTGCCCCATAATAATCACTATTCTAACGTCGCCTAGTAGGATGAAAACATGCCCATGGATAATGTAGGCCATCTATTAATATACAGCCCAGACTTCCATGTTCCAGTGAACTGTGCTGCCTGCGAGCTTTATAAATATTGAAGCACACGCAAAGAAGCGCTAATCGGCCAGCAACCAAACACTAATCATTAATCTCCAAATCGGAACCCAGCCTTGGGGACCTAGGGCTGCTCACTATTATCACTGTTATGTAAAAGGGGGTCGTACGCCTTAAATAGTACAGTGCACATTGTGCTGGAATTGTGTTTCTCTCTCTCTCTCTCTCCCTCTCTCTCTCTCTCTCTCTCTCTCTCTCTCTCTCTCTCCCTCTCCCCCTCTCTCTCCCTCTCTCTCTCTCTCTCTCTCTCTCTGGCGGAGGGGCCATCTTGATAGACAGAAGTGGGTAATCCTGACTAACGAGGTACAAAGAGAGAAAACACTGGAGCTATGTTGGTTTTACCAGCATACACATGCCTGAGCTGATGTGTATGTATGTGCGTGTATGTACTCTACTTAACCCAGTGTACCATAAAAAAATAAACAAATCCTACTTAGTATCTGCACTTATTGTTCCGTATATTTCCTCAGCACTTTGTTTCTACTAGTGATGTCGTCGGCTATGGTTATGTCCTCAATTGTAAGTCGCTTTGGTTTAAAAAAGCGTCTGCCAAATGCAATGTAATGTAATTTCATTATAAATAATGAAATAATGAAGTAATGTAATTTCAGCTCCTCTATGTAACTGGATGTTTGTATGTACGTTTATTGGAACTATGTGGCTCTGAAGCTGGTTGAAACATGCGTAGTGGACTTATTAGCACCTCTGCTGATAAGGCTTACACAATCACATCTAGATTCAATCTGTATCTTGGGTAAAATGGCCGTTATCAGCAAAAGGCACAGGACGTACAGTTGTGTGCATAGGGTTGCCACCTCTTTAGTGACGGAAAAAAAAACCTGGACACCCCAATCGAACCTTTCTCTTGTAATGGCACTCTTTGTTCAGTGTCCAGGGGAAATACATTTTACCCTGTTACAGACCATGAAAATAAAGACAATCAGGAATAGGCATGCACAGATAGGGACGAGGTGGTGCTAAAGCACCTGCCCCTTTGCCCCACTGGACAAAAAAAATTGCCTTTTTGAAAGTTCTTTTTTTTTGTTCACAATGTACGGTGGTCCATATTGACATGATCATCTACAAATGCTTCACGGCCAAAGCATGGGTAAATGTTACCAAGATAAAATACCCCCCAATCCTCCACCCCCCCTGAGCACATGCCCCGCAAAATGTCTGTGCACATGGAACCTGGAGAAGGTGGCAATACTACATAGTATGCTTGAGCGCTGGTGCGCATAGTGTTTCCCTTAGGTTTCTGCTCTAACCCAACCCTAACCCCCACCCCCTCCCCCTCCACCTGCATCCTGACTCAGCTCCCTGCCATAACGCTAAAGGATGTCTCTAATGCCACCATAAACACACCTATAGCCAACAGCCATGAGTAAATATCAATACTGCACTAAGCACACTAAATAGCCATTGATCAAGTCCAGTCACGTTTAGTTATACAGCACTTTTTAGAAACACCAGCTGTACATACTTTGTACAGTGCTCTGTAGTCATACGCTTTCAAGAAATAAAACATTTAGTTTTTGATATTTTAGCATTATTCTTTTTGATATGATTAGTGTTGTTTATGATTTTACTATCGTCCTTTTTTCATTATTATCAGTGTTGGCCATGCTCTCAACTTGTTAATTAATAAGCATCAGGTGAGGTTTTACGTGTGCAGCTCTGTGGTGTTGACTACAGTAAGGGTTAAGGTTAGGTTGCTTGTGGCCCTGAGATGCAACCCTCACTGAGATGTGACCTGACATCCTGCCATCCTCTCTGGTCATGAGGCGCCACAGGCTCAAGGATGAGAACCATGCAGCTACCAGAGTAGGGTGACTTTGCTTTATTTATCTTTGCTAATGTATTTATTCTGTCCACTTTTATCAACCCTATGCAGTATCTGTAAAACATGCCGTATATAGATCGGAAGGGTGATTTTCTAAAATTCTTTAGTGCTTTTTTGTGGAAGGGTTTCCGGATCCGGAAAAGGCAGGATAATAGGGATTTTCACAGGATCCGGATCCGGCAGGATCTTAAGCAGTGGATCCGGTATCCGGCAGTTACCTAAAAATCAGGATCTGGTGCATCTCTAGTTTTTATGTAGCCTAGGCTTTTCAGTCAGTCTTTCACAACCCCAATCACTGCATGGAGTGAGAGCCCTTTGGAAGCGGCCGTTGCAGGCAGTTTGTCAGTAAGCCAATGAGTCTAAAAAATAGTTTGAGCCAACGTAATAAAAAGGGCCCACGTGTTCCTAGGATCCGGTATCCGGTTCCGGATCCGGAAGGATATTAAGCAGTGGATCCGGTATCCGTCAGGATCCTAAAAATCAGGATCCGGTGCATCTCTAATATTTCTTTTGTGTTTTTTAATTTGAGACAGGACAGTGACAGAGGGACAGGAAACGAGTGGGGAGAGAGAGACGTGAAAGGACTGGCAAATGACCCGGGCCAGAATCGAACCTGGATCGCCGGCGTAGTTAGCTAGTGCCCGACCGTTAGGCCACAGTTAGGGCACCTAAATTTCTTTCAGGTCTGCAATATGCACTGTACACAAATGCTCACGCACATGACAGTGATGTCTCCGGTATGACACCGCTCTTCTTCATAGGCACTACAACCAGGCATCACCATGCTGTGTGTGGATCGCCTGCATTGCATTTCTTTCAGATCTGCATATTGATAGCCCTAACATGTGCATTTCAATTCAGCTCCAGCAATGACACAAGTTGTAATTGGATGCACCGCTGAAGACATAAGGCCGCGTGGGCGCAGTTGGGATACTCTCTAACTCAGTGCGCTAATATTCCAGCGGACATATATGCCATTGGCTCAAGGCTGCCCATTGTAATGAGATTACGCTTTAGCTTCTCAGCGCTTTTTCACAACTTGAATGCCAATTGCACGCACGCAAGCTCGCACGCACGCATGCACACACACAAGTGCACATACACACACACACACACACCTCAGGTTGCTGCAGCACTATTGATAGGCAGGGCGGGGACGAGGAGGAGGACGTAACGCCACCGCTGCAGCCTGCTTGCAGCATTTGAAGAAGTGTAGAAGGAGGAGGAGTGCAGACAGGCGGCTAGCAAGCTCGGCTCATCTCAGCTCGACTCTGCTCGGGGCGAGGAGTCAGCACTGCACAGCCCTGCACAGAGCAGCGCAGCGTGGCATAGGCAGCCATGTAGAAAGCTGTGGCAGCCAGCGCTGATGCTGATGCATACATAGCCGCGTGTTTTCATCCAGCCAGGGCTTTCATCTACTGCAAGGCTCCTCATCCGAGGAAGGCAATTTATTAGTGTGCCTCTCCAGAGGAAGGGGAACGGAACAGCGGCGTCAGGGAGGGGGGCTGCGGGGGAGGGGGAGAGGGAGATGGGAGGAGAGGAGGGGGGTGGGGGGGTAAACCTTGACACTGACACTTGGCTACCTGCATCATGCCTGCCGTCATACGCGGATGGGTGAGAAGAGAGAGTTTGTGTGTGTGTGTGTCTCTCTCTCTCTCTCTCTCTCTCTCTCTGTGTGTGTGTGTGTGTGTGTGTGTGTGTGTGTGTGTGTGTGTGTGTGTGTGTGTGTGTGTGTGTGTGTGTGTGTGTGTGTGTGTGTGTGTGTGTGTGTGTGTGTGTGTGTGTGTGTGTGTGTGTGTGCGTGCGCGTGCGCGTGTGCGTGTGCGTGTGTGTGTGTGTGTTTGTTTGTGTGTGTAACCAGAGGAGGGGAACTGCTGCAATGGGTAAGAGAGGGGGTGGGGTCTTGACACCAGCACACACTCCACTAGCCTACATGGCCTTTCACAGAGACCTTCGATCCATACAGCCATGAATGTTATGTGCGTGTCCGCCAGATTATTTGCATTAAAGTAAGGTGGTTACATGCATGTAATGATCGCACACAGCTCTCTCTTCGGCCTCGCCCCTCCCGGTAACATTCATGGTTGGCTCATCTATATCAAGATCTCTCTGCCCTTGAACCTTGAAGAGTTAGCAATGAGCTGCTAGTTATTAGCCGCACAAAGGCCCCTGTTATGAATGTGCGGTTTGCTGTTACTGCTGTACTACAAAAGGCTTTGTGAAATGTCATAGTGCTGTAGTAATATGCTAGTAAAAAAAAACCAATGACTATTACTAATGGTGTGCATTGGCACTGCCCTTACTATTCGATTTCATTATGATTCGGCAGGTAACGATTCGATTCGAATCGATTCAGTCCGATTCTACGATGCATTGCAATGCATTACATTTCTGCTGTCACATTTCTACTGAAACAAGGCAATAAGGAAATACAAGCAGTCAGATACTGAAAACATTTCAATGGCTGTTGTGTGAATCAGTCCTGCAGGTTTCAATGTTTGAAGTGCTTTAATTTAATTTAGAGTTAGCCTAATTTGCTCCAGAAATGCCCAATTGAAACTTGATCAAATATGCTGCATCAATTATAACTATGACAATTATGTGCTGAATCGATTATTGAATTGTCCTGCCCTGCATTGCAATGCATTGCTGAATCGATTATTGTTGACTCCACTAACTATTACGCCAGTGAAAGGCTGTACGAGGAACATTATGAGCCTACTAAGATCACTCTGCCCTTGAACTCTGAAGAAGAGTTAGCACTGCTAGCTAACTATTAGCCACAAGCTGAGCGAGGGGTTTAGGGCAGCTGTAATTCCTTCCTTTATTACAGTCAAATCCGGACATTTAACTGGTTGACCTCTGCAGCACACTCGTCCCCCTATCAAAGGAGGCCAAGTAATTACCAACTGCTAAGAGTGAATGCCGGCATATTTTCTCTTTTGCTTTTTTTACAACCCCCCAGTAGCACAGAAAAGCCAAAATGACCCATAGGATGTCCGCATAGCAGATGACCGTAAATCCTCCGACTAATATCGAGCCGAGCCCCCAAATCAGAGTCTGCCCAAACAGATAAATCGATGAAAGCCGCGGTGGCTGCCATGCACTGCAATTTATAGGGACTTAGTCATGTATTTGTGTGCATGCTTTAAATTTAGGTTGTGGAGGGAGAGGGGGAGGGGTGGCGGTGGCGTTGTCTAGCACCCGTGGTGAAACGCTGCCAGGAGGTGAGGTGAAGCGAGGGGGAGTGACGCTGTAAAGGCATTTAGGATGACCGGCGAAACTGGGCTACTGCTCAGAATGCAGGACAAAGTGGCTCGATGTAAGTTTTATGTTGGAGGTTTTGGCGGATGGATGGGCCTGGGGCTGGGGCTGGGGATGGGGATGGGGATGGGGGTTGAAGACGGGAGCAGAAAAGGAGGCGCCGGCTCCATCTTGTTGCGTAACTGTGTGCTGTAGAGAGATCTGCACTAAACTGCACAGGGCCACGGAGCAAGGTTGTGGTGGAACTCACTTAAGTTTAATTATTCAGAGCTGTTTTGTCTCTCTCTCTCTCTCTCTCTCTCTCTCTCTCTCTCTCTCTCTCTCTCTCTCTCTCTCTCTCTCTCTCTCTCTCTCTCTCTCTCTCCTTGCTGTCTTTGTAGTGTATGGATGATTCACTGCCCGAAACCACAGCATGAAACTGAAAACCTACATTTGTGAGGGATCGTTGCAAATATATTTAACTGACATACTGTATATTTAGGCATACACATGACAGATTAGGCAAAATATTATTGAACTGCTTCCAAATGAAGGATCTCTTACGTGACCTTATTTTGTTCTACGCAAGGCCATTCAGAAACATAGCAAGGCTGAAAATAATTTACAAAAGTAATTCACATTTTTTGTTGTAATTTCCTTGTAGCAATTTCCCCACCATGAAATGCACTTCACCACTGCAGTTCTCAATACAAACATTGCAAATCGATATCAATAATCGGCATAAATCGATTATACAGTCGTAAATGTAATTTAACACGGGTTAAGAGTCAGTAGCATTTATAAAGAAGTTTGTACAAAATGCAAATTTATGAGGTTCTATGTAGACAGTATATGTAGGCTACCTGCCTTTTCTCGGGGTGTCTGAAACTACTGGCTTTCATTTCACATGAGTGCAAGAGGATGTGTTGTGCACACAGTACGCACCTTTTAATTTTGAGCGCACTTTATTGGCTGTCTTCTTGATATCAGCTGTCAGGTCCTCCAGCTCCTGCTTGGTCTCTGCAGAGAGAGAGAGAGAGAGAGAGAGAGAGAGAGAGAGAGAGAGAGAGAGAGAGAGAGAGAGAGAGAGAGAGAGAGACGAGAGAGCACAGAAAACAGCTAATTAGGAAGAGAAATGATGACGGGGGTGCTACATTACTGACAGATACAGGGAAACACTAAAACACAGTGATTTTCAGGAAAGTGTACCGTTTTTGTGTGGGTTCGCATGACCCGGTGTGTAAATATGTGTTTAAAGTGCTTGTGTAATGGATGTGGGTATGCATTTTCCAGTGTGAGTTTCCATGTGAATGCATGTGGGCATTGGTGTGCGTGTTTGTTTGTGCGTGCATGCATGTGTTTGTATGTGTTCACATGTGTGCATATCAGTGTAGTGTGTGTGTGTGTGTGTGTGTGTGTGTGTGTGTGTGTGTGTGTGTGGGAGTGAGTATCGCTGGTTAATAATGACTAATGTTCAGTAAGAGTGTGTGTACTGTATGTGTATGTGGTACTCGCTTTAGGCTCAGTAACAGTGGGTGGGTGGACCAGTAGATCGGAGGGCACATTGTGTACAGTGTATGTATGTGTGTAGTGTGTATGTTTGTGTGCATGTGTGCGGGGGTGGGGAGGGATGCGAGGTGTTTGTGCTGTACGTGAGAATATGAGGGTGGGTATAGAACGTGTATGTGTGCATATGTCTAAAGGACTGACAGACTGCGCCAAGTCTGTGTGTGTGCATGTGTGTATGTGTGTGGGATGGGTCACTGGAGGGTTATAGTGCTTAAGAGTGTGTGAGTGTGCGTGTGCGTGTGTGTGTGTGTGTGTGTGTGTGCGTGTGCGCGTCCGTGCGTGCGTGTGTGCATGTGTGTGTGTGTGTGTGTGTGTGTGTGTGTGTGTGTGTGTGTGTGTGTGTGTGTGTGTGTGTGTGTGTGTCTAGGGTCCGGCTGCAATCCTGCACTCCTGATTTATGTTCACTGCAGAGCCCCCAGCTCAATGGGAACCAGCTCAGCCTTTTCTACACCGCGCACCACTCCCTTCTATCACTCCATATCCCTTACCCCACCCCCCACTCTCTCTCATTCTCTCACTCTCTCTCTCTCTCACTTTCTGTCTCTCTTTATCTTCAAATTTCTCTGTCTCTCACCCTCTTTCTCTATCTCTCACCATCACCACCCCTCGCTCTCTCTCTCTCTCTCTGTCTCTCTCTCTCTCTCTCTCTCTCTCTCTCTATACACGATCTTTCAATCTCCTTTTATCCATATTTCTCTTTAGCTTTCCTCTTTTTCCACCGCAGTATTCTTCATCCCTCGTTCAATACCTGCTAAGCCATTCTCTCCCATTTCGTTCCTCTATCTTTGTCTCTCCCATTCCTTCTCTCTCTCTCTCTCTCTCTCTCTCTGTCTCTTTCTCTCTCTCTCTCTCTCTCTCTCTCTCTCTCTCTCTCTCTCTCTCTCTCTCTCTCTCTCTCTCTCTCTCTCTCTGCTTTACTGTGATACACTTTTGTTTGCCTTGGTCATTTTCCCTCTCTCCATCCTCCCCCTCCTCCTCCCACTGCCACTCTCTCTCCTCTGTCTCTCACCATCCCTCTGTTCTATCTATCTCCCCTCCTCCACACGTATGGCTGGCTATACGCAATGATGCGCCTCTGGAGAGACACTGAGCATGTGCAGTCTTAGGCAGCCAGGAACCCTACTACACACACACACACACACACACACGCGCGCGCGCACGCACGAACGCACACACACACACGCACACAGACACACACACACACGCACACACGCATACACGTACGCACACACACACACACACACCCAACAGGGTGGTACATGTTTGTCGTCAGAGGCATCTCTATACGCATAGCATGTTTATTTATCACCAATTAATTACAACTGTGCATAACGAGCTGTAATTAATTGCTAAATTGCCAGCTCCATTTTATTGTTGCAGGAGGCCCTCTCTCCTCCACCCAGCATACGTCTATAGCGTGGCTGCAAGGTGCTGATGGTAGGGCTCAGGCTTTCATTTGCAATTATGCTGTAGTTAGTAGGTAACACTTTGCATGGCGATGCAGTGAGTCCTGTGCAATGACTTGTGTCAGAGCTATATCGCCTAATTACTATAGCAACCACAGCAAGCAGGATGAAGATCCATGCATATGGAGATGTGTTGGGCCAAACGGTTTCATACAAGTGTCGTATGAATCATATGAATTAAAATACATGTAAAACATTTTCATACGTATATACCTGTATAAAAAATATATAGGCCTCATATGTAGGCTTTTTAAAAAAAGCTGATTTAATTTGAGGCATTCCTTATCAGTGTGAAATCTGTTTTGTTTCAACTGTAACGTTTAATTAATGATTCAGAATTTTTAAATGGCATACATTTGGTAAAACATCAGCTGCAGTAATAAAAAAAAATCTTGAACCAAAATCTAGCAAATGAGCATGTGTCCTCTTGATGCATGAAACTCGTTTTCGTGGTGAGCCCTTTCAGTCACGTAAATGAAATTACAGTGCTTGTTGGCTGATTGATTGTACAAATGTGGAACGTGTCCTGTATCGCTTAAGAGGCATCCGAATGTTTGCACACAACTGTTTGTCATAGTCAATACTGCTGTCTAGGAGCAGCACTCCTGTGAGAATGTGCTTGCGTGCATGCTTGTGTGTGTGTGTGTGTGTGTGTGTGTGTGTGTGTGTGTGTGTGTGTGCGTGTGTGTGTGCGCGTGCGCGTGAGTGCTTGCATGCGTGCGTGTGTTTGTGTGTGCGTGCATGCGTGGGTGTGTGCGTGCGTGCATGCATGCGTATGTGTGGAGTGGGTGGTTATCAAATGCAACAACTCAATCTGTTGATGCACTAAACAAGGCCCATCAGCAGTTTGAGAGAGCGATGAGACCATAGCCAGCCACGACGCTAGGAAGTCTGTGATGTATGGTCCTTATTATATCATTAAGTAAGTTCTTATTGACAAAGAACAAGAAATGTATGTATGCACAGCACGCCTAACAAATTATTGCCTTTGCTTTAAGATAGAGTATGTAGGCCTAACATTTTCAGTAGTTGTGGAATTAGAAATACTCTTACGGATGTAATTACAACATTATAAGTAGTGTGATAGGCTATTACAGTTGGGTAACACTTTACTTGACGCCGGTGTCATAAGCATGTCATTACAGTGTCATAATAGTGTCAGTGTCATGACACAGTCATAGATAAGTCATAAACATGATGTCCATGTCATAAACATTTTATGACTGTTGGCCTTAAGTGACATTCGGTTATGGCAAAGACAACCTTTGACATAACCGAATGTCACTTAAGGCCAACAGTCAAACTTGTGTTGTAATTACATCCAGAACAATATTTCTACTTCTACTGTATAGAATTTCCAGATTTCACAAATACAACCATGACCATTAATTTCTAAGCATTCATTATGACAGAAGAAAATTATACCTTTCTTACATGAAAAGGCGGATCTTTTTCATGTCCGCCATTTTGAATTTCCAGTAATAGACACTTTAGCTGCACATTTTTTGTTTAGTTTACTTTGTAAATATCGAAAAGATACATTTTGGGAATAGGCAGAACATTTGCAATGAGTAGCGTAGTTGCAGTACCTACTCTGGCCAAAATCACTCTACATGTGTCTTCTAAGGTACTTATACAGTAGGCCTACAGACCGTTAAGCATGTTTAAGTGGCTAACATGTAAACCTTAAAATAAAGTGTTACTGAATAACTCTGGAGAGGAATTGTTCAACTAGATGAAAAAGATTTAGCCTACTTGAAAAAACTCATGTAGTAGTTAAATGTAGTTAAATTTGATTAAAGTCTAGTTAAATTTATCAAATGTTGATTGTGTTTTCTGTCCATGTTTCATGGCTGTGTTCATCACTAATGCAGTAAGTGTTCTGACTTTGATTTGGATCTTGTGAAATGATAGATAGCTCAGACCTGTACAAATGATTTGGACATGATTCTTGCCTATAGCAGAGCAGATTTTAGGAACTGTCTGACTTAAGCACTGATTGAATTAAAGACTACAGTCATTACACCATTACGTAAATGCAATGTCAGAAAAAGATCTGACGTACAATGTGTACTTCAATCCCACTCTTTCAAATATGTTGAAATATTTTCGGTATGAGTGCTGGATGGTGTGTGTGCATATACACACCACCTTCGCTGGCATGTTTGTAGTGAACATATCAAAAGCTCTAATTGCAGATACCCTACATTGTGAGCACGCAAAGGACTAAACTGAAGGGTGAACATTTGCTGGAACATCTACAAGACAGATCAATGACTAAAGCATAATGAAAAACAGTGAGTTTGACTCCATGAGACAAGGACTTTCTATAAAGGACACACATAAACACACACAAACGATAAACAATAGACAACAGAAATGCACAACACACACATCTAACCACAGTGACAAGTACAACATGAATTTACCAGCCAGCTGCCATTGGCTAGCTAACCAGTAACAGTTCCGCTTACGGACTCATGTTTGACAATGATAGTCTTCCAAGAGCAGTCCTTCAAGATGGCATTGTCAAAATGGGAGAAAAGGAAAAAAAGGACAAGAAAGAAAAATAGAGAGAGGGTGGAGAAAGAGGGTGGCAGAAAAGAAAGGGATGGAAAACAAAACATGCAAACCAAATATTAGATTCAAACATGCAAACCACATATTAGACAGAAACATGCAAATGTAAGATAAATCATAAATGTGAGCACAAAAATCATGCATGAAAATCTTCACAAGAATGGAAGCACTTGAAAAACCATTGGAAACATAGACACACATGCATGCACAATCACACGCTTGCATGAGCATGCACGCATGCGCACGCACGCACACACACACACAGGCATGCACATATGCACACACACCGTACACCAAAGAGATACACCAAACAGACATGCGCCCCCTCCCCCCCACCCACACCCACACACAAATTCATTCAATTATGAAGCTGGCTATCAGCAGCAAAGCCAGACTATATGTGAAAGGGTGTGCATACGTGCGTGCCTGTGTGCCTGTCTCCGTGCGTGTCCTTGCAAGAGAAAGCCAGAGAGAGATGCGGTGCAGGAAGAGTCAGCTGTGAAGTATTGGTCCAGTGTGCCTGCCTGCCTGCCTGCCTGCCTGAGTCACTGCCTGCAGCAGCCCAGTGGCCTTGTTCACCTCTGTACCCTGTGCAGTACCACTGGCATGTCTGGGCGAGGCTCAAACTCAGCGTGCCCAAAGCAGCCCAGGACGAGCCAGGGCACTGACTGATGGAACTGGATGTGTGTGTGTGTGTGTGTGTGTGTGTGTGTGTGTGTGTGTGTGTGTGTGTGTGTGTGTGTGTGTGTGTGTGTGTGTGTGTGTGTGTGTGTGTGTGTGTGTGTGTGTGTGTGTGTCTGTGTGTGTACGTGATGCGTGTGTGAGAGAGAGGAAGTGTGCATGCGTGCGTGTGCATGTTTGTGTGTCTGTGTGTTTGTGTTTCTGTCTGTATAAATATCCATCTCTCTAGAGTCACTCTAGCTGGCTGTCTTTTTTCACTATCTCTCCTCAGTGTGTGTGTGTGTGTGTGTGTGTGTGTGTGTGTGTGTGTGTGTGTGTGTGTGTGTGTGTGTGTGTGTGTGTGTGTGTGTGTGTGTGTGTGTGTGTGTGTGTGTGTGTGTGTGTGTACGTACACTGTATTTCTGTCTCCATCTTCCTGTCTCTCCCTTTGATCCTATGTGCTCTGCATGTTAGTGGCTGGATGTGTGTGTGTGTGCAAAGCAATATCGGAGATTTATGGCCGTACAGTAGGCTCCCATTTCAGACATCTAAAGTTGATGTGAAAACATCTCATCTTCAATCCTTCTACTGGATAATACAGTATATCACAGGCCAAAGCATACGAACGTGACACATTGTTTGTAATTAGTGAAGTTAAATTAGCCTGGCTGAGGAACTAAGCTTGTAGACAGAGCTTGGCGTGGCAGAGATCCCGGGCACAGGAAGTTCTCAGAGCGCGGATGAACGGACATTCATCAAACGCCTCTGTACACTAGCTGACAGTGCCACAGCCAGTATCAGAACCACTGATTCCAGTGATGGGCTTGGATCTCATTCTTCAAAGGAACAGCTGAAATGTCTTTTCTTTTTTTAAAAGATACTTTTTTGGTCCTTTTGACTTTATTTATCACAGTATAGTGAAGATGGTGACGGGAAGCGAGTGGGGAGAGAGAGACGGGGAAGGAATGGCAAAGGAACCGGGAATCGAACCCGGGGCCGCCGCATAGTGGCCGAGTGCCCTACCATTAGGCCAAGGTAAGGCCAGGAACAGCTGAAATGTTATGCCCAGTATTTTAGTGTATCATGTGGGCCAGCAACCTCACAACACACTGAGCGAAACCTGCTCCCACCTCATTGACTTCGAAGGAACAGCTGGCAATTAGAGCGGTGGGTCAGACTGACTTGAATGGGACGTACTATGCAGAGTCACAGTCAGTATATGGTCTTGCCTGAAGCTAGAAGTGTGTTGGTTTATTTCAGTTACTGGGACATAAATGTGCATTCAGCCAGACATAAAGCCAGTGGAGAGGGTTTGAAAAAGAAAAAGTCTGCCCAAATAAGGGCAATTCTGGGCATAACAAGTTGATGTACTGATTACTGTGCTATTCATCTTACTGCATTGGTTACCAACCCATTTGCTCCTCTACCCTCCATTAGTGTTTTGACGCTGTTTTTGATTTCTAGTATTTAACACTTTTCCTGGTTATAAAGGCTACTAAAAGTATATCATTTGAAAGGGTAAATATTTGTATGAGTAAACACTGATTAACCTGGCTCTCGCCAGGCTCAGCTGTGGCCTAACGGTAGGGCACTGGATTACTATGCCTGTGACCTGGCTTCGATTCTGGCCCGGGTCATTTGCAGATCCTTCCCTGTCTCTCTCTCCCTATTCATTCCTTGTGTCTCCTCCACTCTCCTGTCAAAAATAAAGGCAAAAAATACCTACAAATATATATATTTTTAATACCGGGGTCTCGCCAAACACTCATGTATTTCCGCTCAACTTCCTGACCTTACTCGAGGGTCTGGAGGATTTTCAGATTTGCCCGACTCCTGAACTGCCATGCAGCCGAACCAATCAGGATCGTGGGATTTTCGAAGATGTGATGTAGCCTACTCAAGGTATAAACCTGGAGGGAGCAATAAGTGATTGTTTCAGACAACAATGGCCTCTCACATGGCATCACTCGTTGACAGTGATTCTGTAATTTCAACTGTATTTTCGAATGTGTGAATAGGTTAAGTATCACCTCATTAAAAATGTCAGACAAGCGGTTTCTCCAATTATGTGTAAGGCTTCGCAGACGTACACATATGGCATAGAGCCAAAAGCAAGGCGGAACACACTCATCTGGCAGGAGTCAGGTTTAACACTGATCATATGTTCATTATTTAACTGTTCATTATTTAATATCTCTCTAACTGTAACCCAACTGATATTTCCCTGAAAATACTCTTCAAAACTAGAGAAATGACATAATAATGTAAACATTGGTGTCTGGAATAGGTCATGTCAGGACTGCAATAAAAAGAGGCTTTTTCTGGCAAACGAGAGGGGATACTGTATATAATTTCACTGGCAGCTTCCCAAGGGATAAAAACATGAAATTGGATTGAAATGGAGAATTATTTGGAGCATTGTTCATGCTGGTCTGACCTTACAGACCAAACAAAGGTGAACACGACCTGAGAGGAGTGAAGGGTGTCATTTCAGACGCTGAAATAAATAGCACATTCAGAGAGAGAGAGAGAGAGAGAGAGAGAGAGAGAGAGAGGGAGAGAGAGGGAGAGATGGGGAAACGGAAACGACCAAGGGACGGAATGGAACCCGGGTCTCCGGCATAATGGTAGGCCAACGGTACTAGCCCACTGACGTCACTCCAATGGCAACATTGTTGATGGGCCCCGACTTCAGAGAAATGAATGTCTTTCCATACAGAAAAAGAAATGAATATGTAACTTTCTTTTACTCCAGAAAAAAGAAAAGGGTCAGAGGGCTTCGACGTTCAGTCAAGTTTGGCGAAGGTGCTCTTTGGTTATCCTTTAATAAGGATCCAGGTCAATGAACCATATCCAAGGCACTCTTCTTGTTGGTTAAAAAGGTTTTAATAAACTTAGCTAGTTCGTGATGGAACTGTAAAAAAATGCCAACATGTTTCGGCCAATTTTTTTTTACTCCAGTTATGAATTTGATATGAAATACAGACAAAATGCAGAAAAAAAGTAGTTTGTTTCGATTTTCCTGGCTGACATACAGTACGTACACACAAAACACTCCCTGGCAATAGCAATTTGAAGTCCAACAAAATGGAGGAAAGAAGTGAAGGAAAATAAATCTCTCTCTGTCTATCTGTCGCACTCTTTCTTGCTCTGTGTGTGTGTGTGTGTGTGTGTGTGAGCGTGCGTGCGTGCGTGCGTGCGTGTATATGTGTGAGTGCATGCATGTGCACTTGTGTGTGTGTGTATGTGTGTGTGTGTTTGTATGTGTTTTACTGCCCGCCTATATTGTTTGTGAGGAGGTGGCTCAGCCATAATGTGTGTGGGTGGGGTCACACTGCACTGTCACACACCGATGGGAGCCGAGGGAGGAATGAGTTTGCAGTAGGAGGACTGTGTGTGTGTGTGTGTGTGTGTGTGTGTGTGTGTGTGTTCATGTGTTCGTGAGTGTTTGTGCTGTGTGAGTGGGCAGCTCTTGAAATATGGGCGAGGCCTCACAGGCGGCAATGTGTGTGGGTGGATGGACTACAAACACACATAAACAGATATACGCACACGCACATGCACACACACACACACACACACACACACACACACACACACACACACACACACACACACACACACACACACACAGACAAACACACAAAGAGCCATGGGCGGACAGATGAAGGGATGGGTGTTGAAGGCACTCTGAAGCCTCACACCCTTGATTAGTATTTGTCCCCCACCCACAGCCCCAAGCCATCAGACACACACATGCACACACAACGCACACAAAACACACATAGGTACACACGCAGGCATGTACATAGGCCTACACATGCACGCACCACACACATACACAAATGTGAGCATGCAGGCACGCACGCACGCACGCACGCACGCACGCACGCACGCACGCACGCAGGCACGCACGCACGCACGCACACACACGCACATGCACATCACGACTGGATAAGCCATGAGAAGCAAAAAAACAAACATGGCTGCTCATTGTACCCATCAGCAGCATGCTGGAACCCGTATCCTACCCTGGTGCTTAGGTAACATTCACATTGCATTCATCCAACGTTTGTGTATACATAAAAGACTCACGCATCACAAACATAACATATTATACATAGAAATGGGCATAGGAGGGAGAGTGTGGAGGGAATTTAGAATTTTGTCACGAGTCTGCTAAATGCAACGTAAAGTAATGTAAAAATGGACTGTGGTGCGATAGAGAGAGAGAGAAGCTGAGGCACTGAGGGATGGAGGTATAGGGAGAAGACAGAAGGAGGGAGAGAGATTGTGGAAGTGACTGGGATGGAGGAGAGACACAGAGAGGATAAAAAAAGAAAAAGGAAGAGGAGTGATGGGGGAGGTCAGGGGAGATCTGGGGCAAGGCTTTGTGAGGACAGTTGGTGAGAGGCCAACAGAGGCACAGGGGGCAAACATGTGCAGCCAGACCCCATGAGGCATCATGCAGCAGGCCTTATCCTCTCCCATCACCATTGGTCTTATAGCCCATGTTGCCAGATTAGGCAGTTACTTGGGATGGCCGTCTGCTGGTAAAAACGGGAAAAATCGGCCAATTTGGCGTTTTTGTCTGCAGTTTTGTGAAATTGGGCAAAAATGTTAACGCATTTTGGTGGTTTTTGAGAACCTTTCGGGTGGGATTTGATCAAACACATCTGGCAATACTGCTTATAGCTCAGTTTTTGTACTGTGAGGTCAAAATCAATTGTGATATACACAGTAAGCAACTGAAGTAATTGCTATGCCACCCTGGTGGTAGGCCCCAACAACTCTCTATAGGTGGGCCATAAAGTCAGTGTGTATTTCCTCTGCATGATGGACAAAGGTGTCGTATAGGGTGGTAAAGTGTGACTGAGTTACCAGGGCCCCATGTTTATAGAGGGTCCCACAAACAGTCCGATTTATGTAGATATATGACCGGCGGGGTCCATTGGAGTTGATGGTACATAGGGCCCACAATTTGCTGCCACGCCCCTGCCTATCACAGTCATTAGTCTCCCACCAGATTTATATGAAATAATTCATTTTCTTTGTCTTTATTTTTGCACTGAATTGATATGCTGCACTGATTTTTATTTGAGTTTGCACCTGTGACCTTTATGTTTGCCACATTGTCAATGTTCGTTGTGTTCTGAACACACACACTGACCCACAAACATGAGCTAACGTGAGTACCATAACAGGGACACATGTAACCAGGGCTTTGAACCGTTATTTTTTTTCCAAAGGTTCCGTTCCGAACAGAAACGGAATTATAACGTTTCCGGTTATGGGTTCCACCAATAAATTGACGTTCCCGAACCGGTTAGAACAAAAAAATATTGTTCCCGGAACGGTTAATTTCGTTTCTGTCAGCTGATTACTCCCCATAGGCCTAACTGACGTTAATTAACCAGAAAGACGGAAGTGCAAATGACTCGGCCTACATTCCAAACTGTTTATTCAAGAGGATGAAAAAAATATCCTCCAGAATTTTGTCATTCAGGGACGACCTAAGCGGAGAAGAGGAGAATAAACCTCAATGATGAAAATGTGTGCTCCACGCTGACTTGGGTCACGGGGAGCGCTATGATAGACATTGTGAGTTTGTGCATATTTGAAGCGGCCATGGATGCCCAATAACGTTGAACATTCTCAGTGCGCTTTACACGCGCTTCTCTGCAATGTCTTACAATGATGCAATGGAAACTCTGCCCTATTGTATGACAGTGGTTTCTCTTATTTAAGATGTGGAGTGGAGACTTTGTAATCCACAGCTCTCACTCCATTCAGTGTCTGATGTCACACAGGATGTGAACCTCAGCTGTCATGGTAACAGGAAAATAATTACTTTTTTTTTTAGTTTGAGGAACGGTATTAACCGGTATTAACCGGTTACCATTATTTTTAAATAAGTGTTCCCGTTCCAGAACATAAAAAATAATAACGTTTCCGGTTTCGTTTCTGTTCCCTGTAAAATACAAAAAGTTTCCGGTTTTCGTTTTCGTTCCTTGAACCGGTTCAAAGCCCTGCATGTAACCCTGAGGAGAAGTGTACACAATGTGTGCTTGTGTGTGTGTGTGTGTGTGTATGGATGTTTGCATGTCTGTGTGTGTGTGCATGTGTGTGCATTGTGCATTGTTAACATGGGACACACACTCTAACGAACTAAAGCTGCTCTTTCCCATAAAGCTGCCACTGAGTCAGGCCTCATTCATGGAATACATGGAACACATGGAGTCTGCTCAGAACTCTCATGGGCCTTTGTCATGTGACGACAGACACCTTTGAGTCAATGCATTCAGAGCAGGTATAAGGTGCATCCAGTGGCATTATCTGTACACTGACAACAACCCCACTGTGTTCTATGAAGACCGGTAGTCGTTTATACCTACATCGCTTCAAAAACGGAAGTTGTTTGACGTAAATGCAAAAAAAGCCAAACAGGCAGGGAAGAGGCAGCCGTCTTTGACAGCCAGGAAGGTAGCCTCTTTGGATCGCCCTGCCATGAAGAATGCTGGAGCTGCTCTTTTACTTTCGGACAGAGTAGGACTTCCACCTGCCTGGTTTTTGATAATCTTTAAGTCAATAGTCGATAGAGGGAAAAATAACATGTGATACGTGATATTCTCTATTCTGGAAAAGCTCAGAGATTGATGTTCCAGAATTGCATGTAGAAGTTAGAGGAAGGAAATATATAAATAAATTATAAGAAAGGCCATAAATAAATATGAATGTCTATCATTCTGACCCCTTTACGCAATGCCTAGCTCTGACTGCACACAAAGAAGAAGTGAACTGTTATGGAGTTGACACTTGTGTTAGTGTCATGTTGGCATGCTTTGAGGTGAAACATGATGTAGAGAGGGCATTCCTCTCCTTGCCAATAGTTCTCTCCTTTGGAGAAGGAAGGATACTCACTTCTCCCCCGCTTCTAATATTTCTTACCAGTCTGCTAAAACGTGGGCCCTGTTATACATTTGCTGTTACCAGAACGGCAATGACCAAGTTGTAATGTATTATTAAAAGCCCTGTGTAATGTTGTAGTGGTGTAGTGCGATGGTAGTATTTTCAGCAACTATTAGGACGTTCCACTGGCAGAGCAGCGTGCATTATGAGACTATACGTTTAGAGAGGACAAATGCACAAACGTCTTACAAATCATAAATATGCTGCACTTAGCAAAACAAAGTTAATTGCCACCTGCAGTTTCATTGGCAGGTCAGTACAGGTCATCTGCATGCTGCAGCTTAACTGAACTCGAGCGTGCCCTGACCTGACTGACAGGCTGCATGGCAGCCGTTGGTGTTGGCAGTGTCACAGAGCAACGCTGGGATATAAATAGCCGCAGGAGACGCAGAGGAGATCAGCACCACGCCCTGAGGTATGAGGTACTCACATTTTATTTATTTTTTGGGGGGGTGGGGGGGTTGTGCTAGTGGTGAGCCAGAGTCAATGGGAGGAGGGTGGTACTGGGGATGAGGTTAAAGGTGGGGGCAGAGGTGTCGAAATCCCCGGGTGTAGTAGTCAAGACAGGTAGAGCACACAGGGAGGCCGCTCTGTATAGGAGGGTTTCTGCTTGTGAACTGGGGGGTTTTGACGCCTCTGAAGGTGGGTATGGGGCTCTTAACGGTGAGTGGGTGGAAGAAAGGTGAAGACAGTGTCATTGAGTTGTCATCAGGGTGTGTGGGGGGTTAGAGCAGGTTTGAGGAGAAGGGTTGGGCATGTAAGGGAGCCTGTGGAGGAAGCTAAAGGTGAAGGGTGGAGTAGGGTCGGCATACTATAGTGCGGCATAGTGGGATGGAAATCAGGGGCAGTGTGGATGTGCGTGCGAGGCAGGAAAGGTGAAGTTGGCGTAGCTGTCAGTGTTACTCACTCTCGTCAGGGTTGGGCGCTGCCAGGATGGCACTGTGCTGCTTCTTCACCTGTTCCACATCTTCAGAGAGCTTCTCTATACAGCCGCGAATCTCCTCCACCTGAGAGAGAGAGATAGAGAGAGAGAGAGAGAGAGAGAGAGAGAGAGAGAGAGAGAGAGAGAGAGAGAGAGAGAGAGAGAGAGAGAGAGAGAGAGAGAGAGTTGGATGGGGGGATAAAGGGAGATGGTGAAAGAGGATATGACAAGATGATGAAAGACACAAAGAAAGGGGGTGAAAGAAAAGAAGATGACAGGGAAAAAAGAATTGTCATAATATTTTGATTTAAGTAGACAAAAATGGGCTGCCAACATTTGGCTTTGAAATTTTTGTCTTTTGAACTCAGCTGCTATGTTCGGCTTTTCTCTGCACAGCCAGGGCTTTTCTGGCAGAAAGCAAAACAACATTCCATCAAAACCTTGCAAAGAATAAATAAAGCAAAATAAGTACATTAATTATCGTTAGCCTACGAATATCTGATGCTATAGACAGAGCTACACCAATGTGGCTGCTCAAAGTGTTTCTAAACTTTTCCCATATTTATGCTGTAATTTATTAAAATGTCTTAGAATAATGTATTTAACTCAAAATAAATTAGTTGGATCCGCTTCTTTTTTGCCTTTTGGCTACATGGAGGATTTGTGTTCTTGTTAACAGGTGTAGGCTACTTAATGATCAGTTTTCCACAGAAGTTTGTCTTAATGATAGCAATTTCCCCTCATGTTGACAATATCTATTTAACGGAACAAAGCACGATGTTTTAAAGTGGTGGATGTCAAGGGAACTTACATAACCAGAGGAATAGGGCGCCAATGGTATTTCCCACCAGCACTGTAAGCAACTACTCATATATCTGTCTTCAGAAGCAAACACACCACCATTATGGATTGAATTAATAGGCTAAGTGACAGTATCTACGTGTATTGGTCAGTTAAGTGAATGTGAAAACAATATCCAAATGTGTTATATAATCAATAGGTTTAATTCGTAGCATTATGCATTGCAATCGAATGAATCCCCCTGTTTGGATTTAAAAAAACATTGCGCAAGTGTCTGGCCAGTGACAGGACAATGGCTATATTCCTTCATGAGCTCGCCGAAATACCTGTGATACCAGAGATTTCACCAGCTGTGTTTTGTAACTGGGGGGAAGGCACATCAAGTGCTGTGTGAAGCAATGGGGCAAACATGTTCTATAAATAAACATCCCCCCCACACACACCCGCCACAATGGAGTGAGGATGGAAGCCCTGGGACTAGGCTGCCTGCTAAGAGACAGCCTCACTTTGGAAGCCAGCCAGGCTAGTCTAGCCGGTAGATGCTAAAGACGCTAGATCAGCTCAGCGTATCATATCACAGCAGACAAAAAAAGAAACCCTGCCTTCTCCTCTGTCACATGTGTAGCGAAAAGAGTAAACAAACACAACACAATGATGTCGGGATCATACACAGTTGACAAAACATGAAGTACCACAGTGTATGATGTGACAGATTCAATATGCTAATTTTATGACAAGGCAGTGGAGCCGTGTCTCTGTGTGGGGGTGGATCGAAGGTGGACTGTATAAGAAAAAGGGGGGATGGAGGCTTAGGCTCAGAGGAATCCTTTCACGCCTCAGTGTCCCAGCGCTCATAGGGTGTGGCCCTGTCATCGTGCCAGTGCCAGTGTCACCACCGCCTGTAGCTGCTCTGGCGTTTTTAGCAGTTAGCATCAGCGAAGCAATATGTTATATTCGGAAAAAAATACTACACATAGGCCTACTATTTACTGAACTGCTGAATGTTCAGCATGGAAAGCATGCACCACTAATAATAAAATTGTGCTGCTGTTCCTAAGCTCTGCAGTCTAGCAGCTAAAAGGATGGTGATAAGGATGTCCTCTCGTTGGCTCCTGTTATGTAACGCCCAAAAACAACGTCATGACGGCACATCAGACGCTGTTTGGGCTTTGTGTTAGGTCTCCCTGATGTCTGGCCCTTCAAAAAAAAATGTGGAGGCTTTCTCTTTTTTGGTTCATTGCTGGAAATTACCATCTCATCCTGTGTGTTTAAATCTCTGTCTTTCTGTCTCTGTCTGTCTCTGTCTCTCTCTCTCTCTCTGAAATTACCGTCTCAACCATATGTATTTAAATCTCTGTCTATCTGTCTCTGTCTGTCTGTCTGTCTGTCTGTCTGTCTGTCTGTCTGTCTGTCTCTCTGTCTCTCTCTCTCTCTCTCTCTCTCTCTCTCTCGATCTTTCTCTCTTGTCCCCTCTAGCATCCCGTGTGCTGGTTTTTTTGCTGTCTCACGGTGGGAGAGTTCAATGAC
>NC_085858.1:11875273-11877773 GCF_034702125.1 Engraulis encrasicolus
AGCTGTATGAATTGGCTCATCGCTCTGCATGGCCTTCATCTTTGAGGAGTCACAGGCTGTCACTGATGCACATAGACAAGGAACTATCAAGAGCAAGTGTACTACGCTGCCCTACCGAGTTCATGCTTAATCAGTCAAGATCATTTTACGTGTTACTTACTAGTCAGGAAACGAATTGCTACACACACAGGCACGCAAGCACACAGGCACCGAGGCACGCAAGCACGCAGGCACACAGTCACACAGACACACACACACACACACACACACACACACACACACACACACACACACACACACACACACAGTCTATTCATTGCTCCTGCAAGACTGTATGCTCTCTCAGCCACAGTATTCTTTATTGTGTTAAGTGTCAATGCAGGCAAATAAATAATGTTTCACATCTCATAAACATGCATCTTATCAAATTATTTTTATTTATTTATTTATTTATTTTTTAATTTTTTTGGGGGGAGGGGGTGTTATTATTTGTCAAACAAGATAGTGGGAGATGACAGGAAACGACATGGGGGAGAGAGAGAGACGGGGACGAATTAGGAAATGACCTGGGCCGGGAATCGAACCCGGGTTGCCTGCGTACTGTAGCAGTCCAGTGCCCAGCCGTAGAGCCTCGACTGGGCCTCCTCAAATGATATACAGCAGAGCATTTCTACATTCAAACACCAGGGCTGAGCACTCACCCGTGCCAATCCCTTGCCTCTTTGGCTCTGCCACCGTGCCACCGTTGCCACCCTGGCGTCCTGTCCTCTGCGGCCTGTGAGGAGTGGCATAGGCTGGGGTCTCATGCATGGCTCATCTCCGTGTCTGATTGACTGATTTGGCCTGAGAGCGGTCTGCTTTGCCTCAATCTCTTACAGCCTCCCTGTCGCCAATCACTCAGCGCCTCAGCAGCTTTCCTTTCCCTTCTCTTCTCTTCTCTTCCCCTCCTCTTAGGCGAGTACATTTAGGGTTTAACCCCAAAAAAATTGATACAAAAGGTTTTTTTATGGATTCTATTACTATTGGACCTGCTAAATGACATACTAAAAATCTAGTAAAATCTGACTTTGGGAAATTAGTTTTTTCAACATGGCTGCCATAGGCTTATTATAAGGGTCAAGAGACACTCCAGGTGAATAGGCCAAAATATTTAGCTTGCCGATATCACCATGAAACTTAATCCGGTGATTACTCACATATTTGTGAGAAAAAATGTATTGCAAGTTTTCTGAAATGTTATGTTTTAATATGGTAATTGGACTATATCTAATTAAATATGCATTACATTTCAAAATGCAAAACCTCAAAATCTGAAAAAGCCAAGCTCAAAATTACTCTTTTATTTTGTTTCTAGTAAGCCAGAAGATATCTTCAGAAGAGATTATGGACATCTCTTTTTGTTTTGTAGTAAATCTAAAAATCTTTGTGCAGACACACCAGCTAGCATTTTTTTCCCAAAACATGATCATTTAACATCTCTCTTAGATAAATAATTGAGTTTTATGTGTCTCAAGTTCTTCCAGACATTCTTTGAGTCTGGTGGTATCATTCTTAGCATGTATCAAGGGCAAGGTCAGCTGTCCTCAAATCATAGCCTTCCACAGATGTGTCCTAAGGGCTAATGCTGGGGCTCCTATTTGCCATGTGCACCACATCACTGGGCCATGTTATCTGTTCTCACAGCTTCTCATACTACTGTTACACCGAAGAAGCACAGTTACTTTGTGCCAGATGACTCCACGATCACACACATTTCCGCTTGCCTCTCTGAACTATCCACAAGTATGAAGGAATGCGACCTTCAGTTGAGCCTCGCCCAAATGCACTGATCCCAGCCAAAGATTTAGGTTGCCATGATATGGAGCTCAATATGGATTCTGCTACTGTTGCCTCAAATAAGGCCACAAGAAATCTAAGTGTCATTGTTGATGACCATCTATCATTCTCTGATCACATAGCCTCGCTTTCCCAGTCATGTCCTCTTTTTCATGCCCTAATTGAATACAAGGCCCTACTAACCCTTGCCTATGAAGCTACAACAGGCCCTACTCTGACTTACCCGAAAGCTATGCTAAAGCCCTATGTCCTTTCAGGACATTGTCTGTCTCCAGTACCAACTGTTTCACCTTGCCCTCTACTTACACATGTAGTGGCTCCTGTCTATTCAGTTCAGCTGCTGAAAGACCCAAAATACCTAGTGACACCATGATTCATCACTGATGATGTGCCCTGACAAACAGCACATGGATATTATCATAGCAGTAGTGTCTTTATCCACCCAAACAGCACTCCAAACAAACAGATCCTGAAAACATGTTAGTTCATGCCAATGTAATTATCATGTAGTAACCTTTATTTTTAAAAACTTTGATCTTGAAAATGACACCTTTCCTGAAGTCAGATTTTCCTAGATTTTTAGTATGTTATTAAGGACACTTAGAAGTAACAAAATCAGTTGAAAAACCTTTTGTATCAATTTTTTTGGGGTTAGGTCATTTTT
>NC_085858.1:11882773-11925273 GCF_034702125.1 Engraulis encrasicolus
TGATCCGCCATCGGCTTGAGCCAGGCCAGGGCCAGATTCGTGCCATGCCAGGGCCGCATTCGTGCCAGCATCAGGTGTGAGAGCTGAGCTAGGTGGAGCTCTGAATGTAGCGTTCATCTGACCTCTCGCTTCTCCTTCCCCCACAGCACCAAGGGTTGTTACGGCTGGGGATATTCTGTTAGCTTTCATATTGCCCACCGCCGTGATCAACAGCCATCGCGAGGGATTCAAATCTGTTATGCTAGAGTGCACCATCACTAAGGCTGTGCAGATGGGCATCATATTTTTTATTATTAATTAAACCATTCATCAAGATCTGCACAATAAAATTGTGCTTTCCTCAGCGATCATGCATGGTGTTATCTAGGTAGACCGGACATCAGATGGCCAACTGAGTCGTAAAAAAGTCAACTTCTCATTTCCAAAATGAAGCTTCATATTCATCAGTTGCCACTTAACCATTCTCCACACACTTCAGTCTCGTTGATCTATGACGTGGGCTTATCAGTATCATGTCTGAAGGAGGTAAACCGCTAATAGCAGTTCCTCACATTCACTTGTTACTTAGGGGAAATAAGACTGGCAGGCAGTTTCATCAGTAACATCACAAAGGTAAATCCAGCGGGGAGTTTGTGTGACAGATGACAAAAATAAAAAATCACTTTGAAAATCATTACACAGGCTGGTGGCCTCTCAAAATGAAGGTTCCCTTGCCTGAGGCTGAAGGAATGTGATTGAGACTCTCTCTGAATACAATCAACATGCAGCAAGCTCCGTCTTTCTATAAACCATGAGAATACTGAAATGCTACTGCTTGCATAAATGTCTGCTTAATAAAGAACATAAGGGTTGGAGCAGGCGTCACCCAACAGTTTTTCTCTTCCTTTTAAGGATGCTGACCAAAATATTGTAATACTGAAAAATGAAAAAAGGTCGCACCATGCATAGGTTTCTTTATTACACAGACGCGTTTCGGCGTTCTGCCTTCTGCCTTCCTCAGTGAGGCATAACGCCGAAACGCGTCTGTGTAATAAAGAAACCTATGCATGGTGCGACCTTTTTTCATTTTTCTGCTTAATAAAGAATACATCTCTTAGGGATATAATGTAATAATACATCAATGCGTGCAATCATTGGCAATACTGTAAATATCTGTTGTAGTAGCTGAGTAGAATTGTCCTTTGCAATCTCTCAATACACTATCACAATAATCTCCAAGCCATACACTGTTCTTCAGTGTTGGTGTACATTGTGGTTCTGCATAGAGACACATGTGGGTGGCCACATCAGGGTTTGATCCCCAACCATCCAGGAGTCTGCTGCCATCAACTCAACACCTGTTTATCTTCAT
Organism: Engraulis encrasicolus; assembly: GCF_034702125.1. Classification (NCBI taxonomy): domain Eukaryota; kingdom Metazoa; phylum Chordata; class Actinopteri; order Clupeiformes; family Engraulidae; genus Engraulis; species Engraulis encrasicolus. Next base: position 11,884,125 of record NC_085858.1, read on the forward strand.
GTATATTTTGTAGATCTAGTTCCCTACAAAACATTAAGTCCAATGAAGGCTGAATGCTTTACTATGGTAAGCAAACCATTTAAAATGCCCCCCCATGACAGACAGGTCAGACTCAGCAAAATACAGGACCCAAAATTGCCCCATTCATAGATTTAGGAGCAAAAAGTCATTCTTTGCATTTTTCAGCCCAGCGTAAGCTGTTACAGTGCATATGTTAGACAGTGTATACAAACAGTTGGCCAATAAACTTGCATGCAACATAATAGGGTAACGCACTAGCACATATGGCAGACAAACCCAATCTCATATGGTCACAATCCCACAAACAAGCTTCTCTGTTTGATTTAACAAGAAAGCAGCCTTGCCGTTAAAAAAAAGGAGAGGCATGTTCTCCCTAGGATTTAGAGGGAAAAAACAGATAATGAAATATTGTGCGTTGCCCAAATTAGATATTGCACAAGTAAAAATATTCAATTTATCTCTTTTTCATTGGGCATGATGACAACTGAACCAGATGCTCTGTAACTAGAAAGTAAGCTATTAGCTTTTACGCCTTTTTATTGGCGCCGAGAGTGGAAGGTGGGAGGGATTCGACACAGAGGACATGACATTGCCCCACGCTGCAATAAAAAAACCTCCACGGAATATATTACCATACTGCTGTGGTGGCTGTGCGCGCAACAATATTCAGTGTGCCCGCCTGTACTGTGTGTGCTGTTACATGTTCATGCATGTATGTGCACCTGTTTATTTTCGTAGGATACATTTAAATTTACATTCCGAAAAAAAGCACCTTGAAACCATTGGTGGGGAGGCAAGGCTGGCTCATTAAATATGTATCAGCTGCAGTGAATGTTGTTATCCTGTAGAACCATCTGTCACTGTGAATCTCAAACTAGTCTCGCATAAGGCATGGAGGCCTACTACTGTATAATGTTGTAGTGTGGACTGCAATCAGCGACTGCACAGCGCAGAGCAGCGAGCGTTCAGCCAGCCAGCCAGCCTGCACAGTGCTGCACTGGGGCGTCGACGTCTTCACAAATGCACGCATGTGCAGCACCAGGGATTTGTGTAGGGTAGGCTATTATGCCTGCCTGTGTCTGTGACTGTGTGCTTGAGTATGTGTGTATTATTTCTGATTAATTTGACTGACTGTACTCAGCGAGAGAAAGAGATGCAAAGAAATGAATGAAATACATAAATACAGCAGAGGAGCCTTTGGTCTTGCTGGAACAGAGGATTGTGGAGAGGTGAGGATGAGACGGTAAAAGAGAAGGATGGGGGGATGGAGTGTGTGTGTGTGGGAGAGAGAGAGAGAGAGAGAGAGAGAGAGAGAGAGAGAGAGAGAGAGAGAGAGAGAGAGAGAGAGAGAGAGAGAGAGAGAGAGAGAGAGAGAGAGAGAGAGAGAGGGTCAAGACAAGCCCGGGAGAGAGCAGCGGTGGGGGAGGGGAGAGTGAGTAGTAGGAGAAGTAGAGAGGGAGGAAATGGGGGATGGGAGGGACATTCAGAGGGAGAGAAAAAGAAAAAAAGCATGGGGGAGGGTACAGAGAGAGAGAGAGAGAGATGGAGAATGAGAGAGAGAGAGAACGAGAGAGAGAGAGAAAGGAAAAGAGATAGTGATGTAGGTTAAACAGCATCTGTTACTGATGAGAGCAAAAAAAATGAGTGGAAAACAGAACACCTCACTTCAATGTGAGAGAAACCAAATCAAAAGGGTCCACCGCACAGCTCTGCATCCATCCAGGAGATCTGTAAAGACATCCTCACAGTCCCCACTTCACACACACACACACACACCGCCTCTCGTACACAAGCCATCTCTTCCCTGAGCATCCCTGAGCATCCCCCCTCCCCCTCCCCTCCCTCCCACCCCCTCCATCAATGCATCCCTGCAGCTTGGTGTGACGTGTTATGTAAGCCTAGTAATCTCAGGTACTAGGGGAGGGAGGGAGGGAGTGAAAGTGCATAGCATACACAACCCATCCCATGATGCATCTGTGCGTTAGGGGTTGGGGCCAAGGTTAGGATATGGAGAGGGGGTAGTGCATGAGGGGGTTGGTATATATGTGGGTTGGGGGTGGTGGGTGAAGATGGGGGATTGGGGGAGAGGGCATAGGGTTAGTTGGCCTGTTATTATCCGTGTCCTCTCTGCCCCGTGCAATTAAAGCCATTAGCTAATGCCCCCCTGGATGTGACTTGCGGTGGTACTGGGACAGGTACTGACAGCTGTGCCTGCCAGCCTGCTACATAGGAAAAAGGCACATTGGAAGAGGACTGGGGCAAGAAATATGGGTACAATATACAATTGTACAATGGTAAATTACAAAATCAGACACACAAATGTGCATTGGGACTTCGACTATGGTACCTTGACAATCTCTCTCTCTTTCTCTCTTTCTCTCTTTCTCTCTCTCTCTCTCTCTCTCTCTCTCTCTCTCTCTCTCTCTCTCTCTCTCTCTCTCTCTCTCTCAAATTGTCAGTACATACACTGTGCACAAAAACAAAACCATGGAGAAGAAGTAATATGTAATGTAACTATTTATATGTTTCTAGGAAACCAGTGACGATGTGTTACAGAGTAGACGCTGTGCCTTCAGCCCCAGCTTGAGTCAGCAGAAAGACAAGAACACTGGAGAGTCCTTTAGCTGGAGTGACAAACAAGGTGAAGATACACACTGCAAGAGCACAACCTACAAAACCTGGACTTTGGCACAGGCTGTTCGTAGCTTAGACAAGACAAGTTTTTGTAATGATGGGCATGATTTTCTGTCAACATTTCTCAAAGTAATTCTCTGCCAGGACAACAGAAGGTGTAGCATTTTTCTCGGCCACCACGCTTTGCTTTTCGAATAGGCACCACACAGCTCAATCGTAATGCAAAAAGTGGCGGCCGAGTCGCGCTGTGTCGAGCTGTAGGCCTACCAGAAAAACGGCAGTGGAAAAGAGGCAATGTACTAATGGCACAGGTCAGAGGTCAGACCCTATAGGGCAGGGGTGGGGAACCTTTCTCATTCGAAGCGCCACTTCAAATTCATCCGAGGGCCGTAAAAGTCCTCCAAGGGCCGTACTATGAACACAAACCAGGATTTTCCCCTTCACTTTAGGCCTATATTGAAGGCAGCCACATTTAAACAAACACCACCTTCTTTAGGTTCCCTGAATATAACTTAATTGTATTGCAAATGTATTTTCTAAAATTCCTTTACAAAATATGTCATATTTCATGTGAAGCTGAATAACATTAAAATTATATTGGAGGCCGGATAAAACAGCCTCAAGGGCCGCAAACGGACCTCGAGACATAGGTTCCCCACCCCTGCCCTAGGGTAATGTAACCACCTGACCAATATCTGTGCAAGACCAGTGGAGGAGCTCCATAGTAGAACTAGCTGTTAATGTTAACTATCAATGAGTGGTAACGATTGACGGTGGACATTTCAGTAGAAATCTGCACTGATTTCAGATTTATACTATTTATTTGTTTACAAGGACTGTTTGTGATTTAGCTGGGGCAGAACACACAGCACACAGAGATAACATAAAGTCCACCGACCCACAGTCGCATATAAACTCCAGAAATAGCTAAACATTTTCCGGACAAAACTGATTGACGGACTGACATAGACCCACACACTGAATGTCAGTAAAAAACACTGAAATTAGAATAATAAGAAACAACATGAAAAAGAACTTGGAAATGAACAATTGTATTTCTTAAAACCTCGTTGTCCCACCCACTGACACATAATGGCAGCCTACTCCCTGTTCTCTGACACTAGGGGATTCCTGCTCCCAGACTGCAGTCTCTGAGATGATCGTAACGGCACATTCCGGAAAGTCTTAGTCACCTGGTTACAGTAAAGCTACCCAAGGGGGGGGTGGGGGGGTCGGGGGGGGCTGGATGGAATGGGAGTAGGGGGTGTCGTTTTCTCACCACTAAACCCATGTGTCATAGAAGATACTGAGCAATCAATGCACATTGGCTGATGGTGTGATGGTGTGCAGGAAAAGAGCAAGAGACGAGCAAAGAGAGAATAGTAAAATGGCTTTTGACATTTGTTAGTAAGGGGTGAGAAATCTCAGTGGCTGCTGTGACCATAATTCCATATGTCTTCCAGCAGAGAGAGGCAGGTAATGGCGTTTTTTCCCCTCACTCCTCTCCTTCTACTGTGAACTGCAAATTGGCAATTAGGAGAATGAAGCCACACTGAGTCACAGATTGATCCATTTTCATGTGCAGCCTCACCAAATTCCCTTGCTGCTGATGCTATTGCTGCTGCTGCTGTTGGTGGTGCTACACAGTAGTTGTATACTGACAATGCAGGCAGCCAGTGATCTGCTCTTTCCAGCAGCATGGTCAAACTGACTGAGCATGGTCAACTGACCACTGACTGAGCACACACCATTTGGAGAGCTGCCGAGGAGAGGGAGAAGCTGGCTGGGTACTCAGCATATATTTCTATACATGGGACTTGGTGATGGAGGAAATCGTGTTTTCTCGATTTTGTACCGTTTCGTATGGGGTATGAGGCACTCTGGGTAAATGACAACAGATTTTGATCAGCCTTCTTGCCATAAACCTTCCTGAGCAGATCCGAACACACGCACTAACGCCCGCACGCATCCGCATGCACACACGCACGCACACAGACACACCTCAATGTGCACACATGCATACACATTCTATAACATGAATGCTAATATAAGTGGCCGTGGTAATGTTTCAGATTTCATTAGACATGATGGCATGAGATGAGAAGATGCCTTAATTTGCGGTGTATACCTGCTAATGTTATGATTCATATCACTGTACGACATACAGTATGTACGGATTTCAATTAAAATTGCTCTGCGCAATTATATCAACCAAAGCAAGATGCGCCTTTGCGTTTCATTAAAAAACATCACCCCTCTCAGATTAGGCCATAAATACAATCTTCCCTTCAGGCCTCTGGGCTGCCACACCAATTCAAAGTGATGCTTTAAATGTACGAGACCCTATGGAGAGAGCGCCTATGGATTGCTCAGGGAGGGCGGATGCCTCAAGCCAATACAACATAAATCACAGTAACGGCGTTCCTTTCTCCCTGTGTTCTCTCCCGAAATGTTTGGAGCCGGCTGCTGACCCATTCATCAGCAGCCGATCATCAATATCGTCGCTTGCCATCAGGATTCTCCTGACATTCACTTGATTGTTATCTGGTTGTTAGCATATCATTGAATATCCCTTCCTCAACAGATGAGCTGCCCACGGCACATTATTTCCTTAATGACACGATGCGGATCAGCCAAATTAGGTTCCTGCCTTCTTTTTTTAATATATCACATCATCAGTTATTGTATGACGTTGGCAGTGCTTGAAATGCCTATAAGCGTCTTAGGAATAGCAACACTCATGCAAATATTTCAAGTAATAGGAGTTAAATGTATTTGCAATCCATCTGTGAGATTTGCCTTGGCGAATTGAGAGGTCTTTTACTTTTATGACAGAAGTTATCACATTATTGAAGCTCGTTGGGATTGTCCTGCACAAATGCATTGTAGCAGATATACTGAAGATCAATGCAGTCAAGTGAAACTATCTTCATTGATCCCCTGTCGAATGATAGTGGCCTCAGACTTGCTGCCTTTTTACCTGACAAGCGAACATGAGTAAAAGAGCTTTGTCTGATGAATACCGTGGAGAATAGCTGTTAAGAGCCTATTTCGTTACAATCACATCAGTTAGAATTGTCAATATTGTAACAGTAACAATGGCTAATGAATAGCAATTGCCAGCTCATCTACAAATCAGAGAGAGCTAGCGCTAGCAGCAAAAATTACTCGACAAAAAAGATCTGATGACATTAATAAGAGAAGCGAAGACAGGTTGTTTATGAAAAGACTGAACATTACAGCAGACTAGTGTTGACCAAATTTGCAAATTGAACATCACAAACATTCAGTGTTGTTTCTACAGTACAAAATGTTATTCCATAATCTTCCATATATCCCCTTCATTCCCCGGCCACAGACGTTGAGAGCTCCTCAGGAATGCCAACAAGCTCATCCAGACACAAAAGGTTCTCTTGTCGACTCCCATGTGGGTAGTGTGACTGGTCACAGTGCCGGAGAGACGCGGCCCTGTCAGTTCGGATAGATGACCAGGTGATGGAGGACACAGTCATCCTGTGACTGTGACTTGCCCCCCCGGGAGAGAGAGGATCGAGGCCAGCAGACAGCCAGGGCAAAAGCGACCATAACGAGAAAAAAAAGATCAAGTAGATGATGTATCATCTTTTTTGTTTTCTGTCTTTTAGATATCTTTTTATATCGTCCAAATAAAGATCTCTGCTCGCTGTTTCAGTTTTATACGTGGAGTGCAGGAACTGATTCGTGACATCTATGAATGAGGACAGGCAGGTCTTTCGCTTGGAGTAGAACATCGACTGATTTCAGAGCATGGCTTGTCTTCTTTTGCCTCCATCTCTTCTTTCTTGCCTTTCTCCCTTTTCTCCTCTCCCTCTCTCTCTCTCTCTCTCTCTCTCTCTCTCTCTCTCTCTCAATGCCTCTGTATCGTTCTTTCCTCTGGTGAACACTGCTCTCAGGGTTGGGCGCTGAGCTGGCTGGCTGGCTGCCTTTCTTGACTCAACACCTCGACGCTGCTGACTCACCCCTCCATACCGACAAATGTCGACAAAAAACGTGATGCTGTCAATCAGAGTGGTAATCATAATGCACATTTCCGTCTGGGAGGAGGCGAAATGACAAAATGGAGGTGAAATGAAATGATACGCAAAAAGCAATTAAAAGATGATATTCTTCTCAGGCAACTGTGATTAGCAACTGATGTGACAAGTTGGCTTTTTTTCCCCACAGTGGTAGCCAGGCAGTTTGCACCCATTCCTGCTGCTTGACAGTTACACGCAACATAACATGATACCTAACATTGTCAATGTGCCGTGCTGATGTGCATGAACGAGGCAGAAGCAGCAGCAGCAGCAGCGGCAGTGGGTGACTACTGGCGAATCAGTAGTGAGGAACGCGGACCTCGTGATCACGGCACAGAGGGCTCAGGCTTCATGTTAAGCATGCCAATTGCCACCAGACACAGAAAGAGACAAGCATGTCCACTCCCAAGGACGTGGCGGTGAAAGGGCGCCCAGCGGACATACATGCTCCCAGGCTTGCTATGAAAGGCATCGGGCTGTAACACCCCCTGCCACCTCTCATTTTAATCTTCATTCTCTTGCACCAGGAAGGGCAATAGCTCAAGCAAGCTACAGCCAGCATCACTCAGACATCCTTCTGATTGGCCATACCATGGCACAAATGGTAGGGCACTCGTTTGCTATGCGGCCGACCCGGGTTCGATTCCTGGCCCGGGTCCTTGGCCGATCCTTCCCCGTCTCTCTCTCTCTCTCCCAACTCACTTCTTGTCACCATCTGCACTGTACTATCATGAATAAGGTAAAAAAAAGACCAAAAAATATCTTTAGAAATCCTTCAGATGCCCATGCCATTGAACTCTCTCTTGGTAGCCATCAATTCATGTATTGACGCTCCTCTCTCCACACATGCTTCCACATATCTGTGGGTTTTTTTCTGTGTTAGTGTTGAGCTTGGTGTGTTATAAATAGAAGGTTGTGGTGATGGCCCATGGTACTTAACAACCTCACAAAGGGAAAAAAACATCCCTGTGAGTATCGGCTGGTTCAGACACAGGCTGATCTGGACCAGGATACACACACACACACACACACACACACACACACACACACACACACACACACACACACACACACACACACACACACACACACACACACACACACACACACACACACACACACACACACACACACACACACACACAGAGCTCAGGGTCATTCCAAGACTGTTTGCAATGACAATGCAAATTTTCAGCTTTCTCTCTCTCTCTCTCTCTCTCTCTCTCTCTCTCTCTCTCTCTCTCTCTCTCTCTCTCTCTCTCTCTCTCTCTCACTCATGTTCCTTTCCTTCCACCTCAGCTCAGCAACAACCTCAATTATTTGCTTATCTGAAATGATATCCATGGCCCAAACCCATGAAATAGCGGGCTGCAGAGTGTATTGATCCACTTCTTATAATTGTACCAAATATAGCAGTGGGGAATTTATGATGATGAAGTAGCAGCAGGTTCTGCGTGGTCAATACCAAAACATTTATTAGGTTAATGAATCACTGTGATTCCTGTCATGAAAAGCATCCGTTTCCTCTGAGCTTCTCAAATACACGGACTTCAAGTAGGCTCAATGCCTACAGTACAAGCAGGTTCTATGTGTTAGGGCATGGACTCTGAAATAAATGTGTTGATACTATGTAGAATGGCAATGACCAAGTTATAATGCATTACCAATAAGTCAGATACTGTATACTGGTGCTGCAGTGTAACAGTAGTAAAGTCTTTTGAGGCTACAGGACTTGTTCTAGCAGGAAATCTGGCTTAACCAGCATGAGCGGAGGTAAGTTACCAATAGAAGACAATAATAGGAAGCGTGTGATAGCATATCAGCATTAGATGAAGACGCGATGCTGTTCTATCAGATGCTCAATCTGAATTAAACTCTTAAGACATCGTCCCTGTTATAAATCTGCTGTTACCAGAATGTCAATGATCAAGTCAATGTGTTGCTAAAGGCTAAGTGTAATGCAATAGCAGTGTAGTACTATGGTAGTAAACTCTTTTTAACAACTATTACCACGTTCCACTGACGGAACGGTGCCTATTATGAGGCGGCTTTACTCAGGTTTGATTCGTGTGCTGGAAGATGAGCCTCGAGCACAAGCATCTGTTTCGCCAAACACTATACGTTTACTGTGTCGTTCTGAATACAGCTGCATCATGGTAATGCAAGGCACCTCTCTCGTGTCATGGCCACCCAAGAACCACCACCCTCACCCACCAGCCGCCACCCACACACCTCATCACCACGTCCATTCCTTGGCTCCTCCATGCTCATTGTTGTTTATTTATCTTTAATTGGTTTCTGATTGGGTAAGAGAGGCAGATGCTATATTTGGCACAGCCCCGGGCGAGCGGAAACCTTCGCTTCCTTGTCAAACACCAGGTGCTACCTGGTTTGTCCTGGGGCTCACAGGACGGTATCATTTTGCCTATGTACCACTGGGCCCCAGCTTATAAGCTTTTATTTAGCTTCACTTGGGGAGCCTTCTCTCCATTCTGTTATACTTTTTCATGAGATGTAACTGAACGTCAAAATGACGGTGTGGAGAGAGAAATAAATCATTAATTCATTCATTCGTTCATTTGGCTCCGGGAGCCCAAAGCAGTCTCTCTTCGCAATCGCATGACCATGTAATGTTCTAGATAGTTCTAGGATTGGAACTGACGCACGGGTAAATTACTATATCAACCCATCTATTGTAATCTATTGTAAATGTGTTGATTTGATAAGGGGTATAGGTATCAAGGCTGATTGTTCAGTAGTTACACTTAGTGATGGCCTGTCATTGGCCATGGCCTAACGGTAGGGCACTGGGTTACTATGTTGGTGACCTGGGTTCGATTCTGGCCCAGGTCATTTGTCGATCTCTCCCCATCTCTCTCTCTCCCCACTCGTTTCCTGTTAAGCATAACAGCTAAATATCAGTAATCATACCTTGCCTTGAAAAGATAGGTAAGCAAATCCACTATTTTGCATTTTCTAAATAATATTCACTCACATTAACCATAGCCTCCTAATGTGTGCTGTTCCACCTGTGGAACACTGTAATCGTGGCTGAAAAGACTAAACTGCCATTGCATTTCGCTGCAAAGTCCTTTAGCAATACATTAGCTCCTGGTCATTGCCGTTCTGGTAACAGCAAATGTATAACAGGGGCCATGTCGTAACAGATTAACATCTGTCTGTGTTTGGGCTGAGCAACCATCCCTGAAAATACGGAATCGTCCTGTATTTACAAATAAAAGTATGGTTCCACGTTGAGCTGAAACAGGACACAATTTGGTTAAAATGCTGGAAATTGCATCCAAGATTTTTTTTTCTGGGGGAGGACCCCCCGACCCCCGTGACAATGAAGTGTCCCGTATTTTTTTGTTCAAAAAAGCCCCATTTCCGGATGAAATTCTTGCCGTTTTAATACTGGGTTAGCATGGCAGACAGACAGACGTTTCGGACTAAGCCTTCTCCAGCGTCTTTTGCGGCTTTTTTACTGAGCATGAACTTTGCTCGCACCCGCAGACCCTGTAAGAAACAGCGGGGAGTTGAGAGCACTTTCTCTAAAAAAAAGACTGTCCCATATTTTTTCCCCACAGAGAGTTACCAACCATAGTCTGCGTTCAACTCAATATCTCTGCTATCAATACTTGCGTTCATAGAAAACATAGTCAGCTGATTGTGCTATTTGCTAGCCTACCACAACTATTGACCTTTGAACCTGTCCAGTGCAGAATTTCACTGAAAATTGTTTTCAGATGGTGATGGGTTCCTGATCCATTTTCTCCTTTCCAGAGAATGAGTAAATCGTCATTTACAACTTGCACAAGAAAATCTTTTGCTGTGCGGTGCCAAGAAATAGGCCTACTGTAAGCGTGAGCTATATTGCCTTCATGCAAATCAGAATGCAACTGAATTAATGTCTTTTTAGAGTATGTGGGGGGATGCTGTCCCCTGTGTAGGCAGCTGGAAAGATCCTATTGGCAGCTCACAGAGGAGGAAGTGAGTGGCTCCATAGAAGCCTGTTTCTCTTTCACAAGGAGGCTCAAAAACAACAACAGCCGCCACAGTCATTACTTGGCAATACAGGTAACACTTTTAGTAATAATCGCCAACAGTGTCTGTCTGTCTACCTGTCCACTTGTCTGTGTTTTCTCTGTATCTTGTCTGAAATGAAAGGCTCGCTGCTAGCCTTGTTTTTTCGGCTACTTGAAGCAATACACTTGTTCTCTGTACAGGAGATTTCTAGGTTCATCTAATCAGTTGCACACACATGCAAAACATTTTAATTTGAGGGAGAGAGAGAGAGAGACAGAGAGATGGCTATATGCTTACTTCACTCTCTGCATCAGGAATAATGTAAACCCAAATTCTAACACCCACTCAGGCAGATGAAAATAAGCACAGGTGATATTGTACATGGCCACGGGTCTTCCTATGATTCCTGCATGTTTCAGACACTAGAATGGTCGGCCTCCTGTGATTGGCTAAAAATACTGAACAGCGTCAAGTGACGTTCTTCCAGGCTGCGTCTCTGATCAGTGAGATACGACGCGCAGGCAGAGTGGCACACTCGACGCACGTGCAATGCTAAACTCTTTTCTAAATCTCAAGGCCATTACATGACAGACACGGAAAGAGTGGGCTAAAGCCACTGTTTCTCTCCCGCTGTTCGTTTTATTCTGCCACTGACACCAATTTGGATCATTCTTGCTGTCTGCAAACGATTCCCTCATAGGGGGATGTAGCGCAACCAATACGTCACGGTGATGTTGATGATTACATAAAATGTCATTATTACTCGATCATATCGCAGCTGTCGGCAGGAATTCAAAATGCAATACTGTCATTGACACATACTTTGAGGTTGGAGGCTGTTCATTAGTCATTCAGTCAAACAGTCCTTCAGCAGCCTCTCCTCACAGATTTCTGCTACTCTCTGTCCACTAGAAAAGGGTGGGTTGGGGACACGAACTCGGTTCGCTCAGAGCAGAAATCTTTGTTCCTGAAATAAAACATCTCCCAAATGTGTTTTATCCTTACCACAGCGTGTACTGCCACAGCCCCGACAGATCTATGCTCTCATGAGATCTTTCGGCTACTGGCCGTTTCAGCACCCTGTTATGGGCGCATCCACTGCTGGAGGATTCAATCATTATGAGTGTAATGTATTAATGGAATGATCTCGCCAAAAGCGACTGATATTCAGGTAGACTAGTTCATATTGTGCTTTTCACAACCACATACGTGTCGGTCTACATTTGAATAGTTAAATATCACTAATACGCACAACGGGGAGAGAGAGAGAGAGAGAGAGAGAGAGAGAGAGAGAGAGAGAGAGAGAGAGAGAGAGAGAGAGATCTTTAAATTGGGGGCTGCACAGCAGCACCGAGTCCAGGCGTTTCCTCTCGGATTTTTATTGATCCTAAGACAGGGGAGGTTGGTGGAGGTAGGGCAACGCCAAAAAGCCACGGGCCTACCATTGATTTTATTTCTGGTCTTTTTTGTTGGAGAATATGTTCCCCTGAACCTCAACCCTCAACTTCACATGTGTACTCGCTTATATCAACTCATTATACAGTGCAAAAAAAGACAATTTGTTCAACATCACTTCTTTCCCCCCTTTATCGACTGACGCGTAAATTGTAGCCTTCCTCAAAAACTGAGAAGGGGCGGTGCAGATGCTAGCTGAAGTGGAAAAGGTGTCGAATAGTATCATTCAACAGCAATGAAATAATACAGCATTTATATTATGTCGACCACTTCCTCTTTTATGTCTTTGCAGACTCATTTTACTTCTTTTTTTGGAGAGGGAAGGGGAAGGGGTGTATACTCGGATATGTAATAATTATCCAGCCTTATATTTTCCCCCACCCGCACGCCCCATCATCATCAACCCCCAACCCCCCACCCCCTGCCCACTTCCCAACCCAACGTGAGTCGACCCCGTCCCACTCCGTTAAAATCCTACCACTAGCCAGGCATAAAAAATGTGAATGTAATTCGAATGGCGGACCACTCCATCCTCAGGGATGCAGGAAGCATCCATAGATCCGCCGAAGGATCTCTGTGCTTCAGTGCGTTCACTGTATGCACTCTCCGTCATACTTGGAGCAATTTAAAACAATCCGTTTTGGCCTCTCACGGTGATGCATAGCAGCCAATAAACATGAAGGCTACAGGTTTATGGGGTACAGAGATCTTTCGCTATCAGTGCCAATATAATTGTCTGCGTATATGTGTGAGACGGTATAGCCTAGTCAATTGTACTGCATTCTGCATTTTGAATGATGTTCGGCGGTAACTCTTTTTTCACCTTGCATACATCACATGTAACACAGCAGGCATGGGCACCGCCATTTACACATAGACGGCTTATGATACCAGAGCTAAAACATAAAATGGACGTTCAAATAGAAAATAGCCACAGAAAAGACCACAGCCGAACAGATTTACTGTCGTTTCCGCCAGCTACCAGTGAGAGGCCATCCGCTAACGCCCGACTGCGGTGAAGATTCGAGGAGATGGGAGGAGGAGAGAGGACCAGGGAGGAAGGAGGGCAGAGATGATAGGAATATATATATAAGCTTACACTTCGTAGTTCTTGCGTACGATCCTTCATTGTTCCCTCGCCGTGGTGGCTAAAATATATTCGTTGGGGATGTCGGTGCGGATAGTCTTCTTATTTCCGAGGGTTCCGGGTCCTTTAGATGTTAATCTGCAATTTATATTTGATAAGGGGTAGCGTATCCCCTGTGCAGTGTGCTACCGTGCCGTTTCCGTTCCCTATTCCCGTTTCACAGTGCTTGTGTGTCCTCAGTAGCGGCGCAGTGTGGCCCCGCAGCGCGCACAGACTCCAGCAAACGAATGCGATTCGAGCGCGGTACTGATGCTGCAAAAAAAAAAAAAAAAAAAAAAAAGCGATGCGGAGGGATGGTGCACCTCTGCGCACGCGCATCCTTCTCTCTCCATCTCTATCACTCTACCTGCCACCCCTCCCCCTCCGCCCTTTTTCCTCCTCTTCGCCGTCTCTCCGCAGCGCGTAATCGGACGGCGCTTTCCATGCCAACCAGGGAACTGTAGTTTGTTCTGAATAAATGAAAATCGCAGTCTGGGTTTTTTTTCTCCACTTCACCGCGGCAGGTTCAGGGGGTCCAAAGCACACACGCTTGTCATCCACTCGCAGAAGCAGTTCTGAGGAAGGAAGGGATGCTGAAGCAATGCTTTTAAAGCAAAATGTATGGTGAACCCGTGCATTGTGTTTAAAGACCACTTGAAGCTTTCTTTTGCTAAGACATCTTATGGTATTTTGCAGAATCTTATGATGGTTGATGGTTCCTGCTGTTTCACTATAATGTTAACAATATTTTTTACAGAAAAAAAATCTAATTAAATAAGTAATTCACTTACAAAATGTATGTTATTTACGAATAACATTTACAAATTTGGTAAAGCACTGTACACTTTTGAAGATGTCAGTGCGGGTACACACTCGCTGCAAGACATCCAAACTAACAGGAAAACATGACTTGTTGTCTGCCAAAGGGTTTACTCTGAGATGACACGCGCCATCATTCAGGTGTTTGTCCATTACGACAGGCTAAGGAGCAAAGCAATTTGAACTAAAGGCTTTTTATGATGAGGATGAACTCATCCCTCCCCACACAACACCCGACACCCCACCCTGCCCCTCCTCATCCCCCTTCATTTCCAGTCAGCCTGGCTGCTTGCCCAGTCAGATGGCAGAACCTGTCAACCCTTCTGATGAGGAAAAATAGAGACGGAGTACGGAGACGATCGTATAGATTAGGCATTTTCCCATTTAGCAAAGTGTTTTTGAAATGTTCAAGATGAAGAGCAGGTCGGAGGTGGACGTGGTAAGGGGGTCAAGTTGAGTTTGTGGTGAGGTGAAGACAGGAGTGCTTTCTATTTATTTATTTTATGATGGAGGGGGGTTCCCTCCTCAGGGGGATTTGGATGGCTGCCCAAATGCATGTCTGTCATGATGGCTGTTTTAGGTAAACACCGCCAGGGAATGAATGTCCCATGGGCTGCATGGACCCATGTTCCACAGCCTCGCTCTGGTCAGTGCTGATACAGCCAATATTTGCTCTATTGCCCGGGGGTGCCAATACTGCCAACAGAGGCCTATATGGACATTAAAACCAAGGAGAAGCATTCGTTTCCCCTGTAGCCCTCAATTCTCATCGCTCACCCCACTCCTCCATCTCAGCTGTAATCACACACGCACGCACACACACACACACACACACACACACACACACACACACACACACACACACACACACACACACACACACGCACACACACGCACAGGCACGCACACACACACACAGGGTCCACCTTATTTGGATTTACCAAGAGCATCACTAATTGCCTCTTAGAAGAAGCCTGATGGCTTTATCTCATGTAATGATGCAGTCATCGCACATGACTCACAGGTCCTTTCCACCCTGTCTTAGACAGATGAGGGCCTTTATATAAATAATAGTATAAAGGGCATTGTGTCCAAGATCGGAAATGTCTCACAATAGGTTTTAAGTTTAAATGGGCAGAACTCGATGCCGGAAGCATTGATTCCGATGCCTCCATGGCCATCTTGAAAGCCTTGTTCATGTCAGCACACAAGATATGGTCAAAATATGTCCCCCTGTTTTAAAAGTCATCGTAAACAAAACAAAAAGCTTTGACAGCTGTGTGTGCGGTTGGACACACGCACAGTCAGATCACCGGAGAGCAGTATGTCTGTGGCATTTTCAGATGGAGGAAAAATAATCACAAATACAAAAAAAGCAAAGGTCAATTGAGTGGTGTATATCACAGCACATTTGAATGTAAACTATGTTTTAGATATTGAACTAAATGTATGCAATATAATAACGCACACCGTACCTCCAGTGGCACACTGTAGTCATTGAAAATGTAACTACCATATTACTACACTACTATGACATAACACAGGGCCTCTAGTAATGCACTATGACTTGGTCATTGCCATTCTGGCAACTGCAACTGTGTCTTAATGGGTTAAATGTATCATGCTGTTGTGTTACACTAGAGAGAGAGAAACTGTAGTATCATGACCAGTAGCATTACAGTATGTTACTGAAGCTGCAGACAGAGAGGTGTCTGCACTGAGCAGGCCCCATGTAGGCCAAAACACTACATCATCCATTACAATAGAAGCAGAAAAAAGAAAGAAACAATGCATGGACGTGCAATTTGGTTTTAGCTGGAGCCACCAGTCAGGTATGACAGCAGACGTCTTGTACTACAAATCTTTCTATTCAGTATAGAATTGGATACAACTGGTACAGGAAGAAATCAGATGACTGTTGTTGGAGTGTCAAGAAATCAATTAGAATTTCCACACACTGGCACATTTACAAATTAGGAGACAAGAAGGGTGGTGATCCCAGCATAAAGGAAACAAAAAGCTTACAATGTAAGTTTGTTCTAGCGTCTACCTTCCACGAGAGGTCACAGATTTTAATCAGAGTTACACTGGTGCTGTGCGGGGGGACTTGGGGTAGCAGATGCCGGCTAGCAAAGTTCGGAAGAAATCTAATAACAAATGCAGATATGCTACTAATTGATCCCGCAGCCTGGCTTTTAACTACCTTGGTAGGAATCTGCCTCCTATAAGTGAGGTTGAGGGTTCGAAGCTGGGTGTACCGCGACCTTTAAACTAACCTATTAACGCGTGGGATCCAGGGCTGATGCGTGTTAGAAAAGGGGCCTAGCAAAGCTCTGGCTGAGGTCATCCTGTGCAGTCCACATCCATCCTCAAACCTCAAACCTAAAACCTCAAACCTCGCACCTGAAACTTCATAACCAACTGGTATGGGAGGCAAACATGCTACTAATTGAGAAGAAGATCTGCAGGGTGCTGTGATTCAGCTTTTGTTCATAAATTCATTACCTCTCCACACTGCTATGCATGTCTCCCTTTGCCTTGCCGTCGCCTTCTTAACAAAAATAGTAGGCCTACTGGTATTGGTTGATGTAATATTTCCAGTTAGGAGATGAAATATATTTAGACTTGACATAGGCTACCAAGCCATTGCAAGCTGAAACATTCAAGTCAAGTCAAGTCTTGAGTCAATAGCAAACAAGTCTGAGTCAAGTCACAAGTCATTCCTAATATTGCCAAGTCATGTCTCATGTCATCAATTTGTGACTCAAGTCTGGCTCAAGTCCAAGTCACAAGCCACAAGTCCACATCTCTGCCTTAAATCCTATCAACCTGGATGAGGATTATTTATACAGGCCGTAGATAAGGCGGTGTGATCTCTTTTTAAATAGACAGCGGACAGTAAACATAGAGACATCAGTTATATATATTTGTATATATATATATATGTATTTGTATAAGATTTGTCGTATCATACCACTTTACAATTGTTCTCTTGAAGGTATACTGACATTCTCTTAACGTAGCCCCGTATGTAATGTAACAATATGTAGTTGATGAGCTGTGCCACAGTATTATGTTAAACACTGTGCATTGCCTGCCAGAAAATAAATGAACCATTTTCATTGTGATTACGCTAATAGCACAATATAATTACATGCATGTGAAAATGGAGATGTATGGTAGATAAGCACAATTTTAAAAAATGAAGAGCTACAATTGCGGCCCCCTTCAAGAGAGACAACTGTGTTACAACCCCCACCCCCCTAGAATCAGTAGAATAACGCTCAAACTTTACTCAGCTGGTGCAGGGTTCCGAAGGGGATTCTGAAGTTTCATGCAGTAAAGTTGTTGTTCCAGATTACAAGGGTGGAACCCCCCTGAGCCCTAAAAAAAAAACCCCATAAAACACTTTGACAAACTGTGCCCATCCGTCCTAGAGAAGTAGCACAGGATGTGAACAGGACATTCTGAACCCGGACCCACACGTCAGCGAGGGGCAATGCGTAGCTCAGTCTTTCTGGAACGTTTTTGGAGCAAGGACCAAAGGACTCACACTGTGAGTTGTAGGGCACTGAACATCTAGATGCAAATTGCATTTTATGTATTAATTATCGGCCTGTCTTATTATATAATGAAAAAAAAAGCGTTCTAAATGTTTACAGATCCCATGCCGACAATTTTACAAACATAAAGTTTACTTAGAAATGCTGACTGTATTCATAGGAATCCCCTTGCAGACAACTTGATGTCTCTTACGCATAGGCGTGCACAGATAGGGATGAGGTGGTGGTAAAGCACCTGCCCCTTTGCCCTACCGGTCAAAATTGCCCTTTTTTAATAATGCCCAGATAGCCTCTATAGTAAGGCAGCTGCCTAAGTTCTAATGGCCCCCACCCCTCCTCGAGCACCTGCCCCTCAAAATGTCTGTGCACGCCACTGTTCTTACAGACCACCAGTGGTCCCCGGACCACACTTTGAGAACCGCTGCTTTGTTTGTAAGTATGGGGCAAGGAGGATCTAAGGAGATCTGTCCTGAAGAGGAAATCTTGAAATTAATCCACATATAGACAGGGCTCTAAATTACTGTAACACCGGCCAACTGGCCAAATGCTGGTGAAGATTCAGTTTGGCCGTTATAAAAGAGAACTTACCAGCCACTTCATCTGATAGGGCGTGCATGTGTTTTAACATCCGTGAAATTGGCCAGGGAGGAAAAAAGTGATTTTTTTAAGCCTGCATATAGGTAAATATGGCCACCATCGTACAGCAATTGTGACAGGATTCTTAGTGGCAGTGTAAGCTTTGCAAATGTGTTTACAAATAGTTCATCATTCTAGATTCTGTAGGGTTACTTGATTTAAAAAAAAAAAAGTTTTTAGGGCTTTTTGCCTTTATTTTTGACAGGGCAGTGGAGGAGAGACGGGGAAGGATCGGCAAATGAACCAGGTTACAATTGAACCTGAGTCGCCAACGTAGTAACCCAGTGGCCTATACCGTTAGGCCACAACAGGGCCATGGTTCTTTTATTTTAATGTACACTATGACGTAATGTTTTATATGATATGAATAATTTTCAATGTATGTATCTATTTGTAGATTCGACTGAACTGGCAGTTGTAGTATTTCACATGTAGAATTGGAATTGTACTGTGCATGTGTACACCCAGACTAGGGTAACAATTCCCCTGGCAAGCTGCCTCAAAGGCGGCTGTAAAATGGTGGCTGTGCGAGGTTGACCTTAATTTGACCCCAATTCCACTGGCACATGCAGGAGTTTGACATACCCCGCCCCCCACTTGAATAACAACTAGAGAGCTATAGTCCCCTCCCACCTACTACATGATGTATGGAATTACAACACAGGTAATAAGCCAACCACATAGCCTGCAGAGCAGAGCAAAACACTGCAGCCAATTTGAACAATGAATAAATATCTAGTCATTTACTATGCAACCTAAATCACAACCTACACTGTTGCTGCTTTGTGATAACATTGATGTCTCTTGCTCCCTCTCTCTCTCTCTCTCTCTCTCTCTCTCTCTCTCGCTCTCTCTCTCTCTCACGCACGCACGCACACACACACACACACACACCTGCACAAACATACAGACGCACACACACAAGTACATAATCAAATGAAGACACACACACATGCATATGCAGATACACAGTGATCATGTGACAGAGTTAATGCGAATTTTCTAAAATTCTTGGAAGTAGGGCCTATTTTGTAAGTGATTGCTTTCCTGGAATATGCACAGCATGCACAATCTGACGTTGCCAGAAGGTGAAAGACAAGCTTAGTGGTCGGCGGTGTGTGCAAACAACAGGAACGTTAACAGAATAATTGGGACCAATAAGATAAGATGCAAACAAAAGAGTCAAGACTAGAGCTGATGATATCTACATCAGGCAACCTGCTGCCCATATGATACCATATCAATGATATACACCGCAGTGCCCACTTTGTTTTTGCAGGCCTGTTTTCCAAGCATTTTTTTGTTCTCAATTTAACCCTCTGGTTGTGTTAGAAACATGGTTACGTTCATGGTGTTAATGGTCAAAATTGACCGCCTACACAAAAAAGGTAATAATACATTGATTAAAAATCTGATTTGCATATTTTGTGATTAATACCTTTTAGACATCCCTTTGAAACATTTACAATGTGATTTAAATGTTATTATGCTTTGTTTTAGTGATTTGTAGGCTTTTTGTCTTATCTTGCAAGTGTCATTTGTGTATGATGAAAAATAGCGAAGTTATTTAAGAATGAAGTTTCAAAACGGTCATTTTTGACCGTAACACAACCAGAGGTTTAACACAATAAAATCCCGGAACTGCTTCAAATCGAGTGGACCTGAAGCCTGTGGGTGCCTTGGCCTTCAGACTGTTACTGCTCTCGTAGGTAAGTGACAAAGCTGAAGTCGGTTGCTGAGGAGGCAAAACAAGAAAATGCACTCGACCACAAATACCACCAACTGTCTGCATTCGACCGTGTCCATTCAACTGAGCTGATGTTTTTTAAAAGATGTAGGCTGCAGTTATACAAGCAATACATTTGCATTTTCCGCCAGTATATCGCATAATCCAATGTGTGATATTTACCATAATTGATCTTTATCACTTTCTAATATTGTTAGATGTTGTCTTATGTACCTAACATCTTTGTGTACCTAATTTGTTTTTAACATCCTTTTTAAACTCTCACTTATTTTTTCTTTATCACTGTGTTGGACATTGTTGGCAGTGTTGCAACTGTACACTGCGCCTAGATGCCTTGCTTATTATCCAATTTGCCTTGTTACCTTCTATTACCTTGTGTTTGACAATGTTGTCAGTGTTGCAACTGTACACTGCACCTTGAGGTCTTTTGTTTACTTTTTTGCTACTTTTTAATGCATTGTCCTCTTCTTTACTCTTTGAAGGACAATGCTATCAGTGTTGCAACTGTACACTGTGCCTTACCCTGTTCTTGTTTAAATTGCTCCTTGTAAGTCGCTTTGAACAAAGGCGTCTGCTAAATACTATTGTAATGTAATGTAATGTTGTGATTGATACTAAATCATTTTGTACAATATTATCTGATTGAAGGTGCGCTCATATAGTATTTTCATTTTAATCTTAAATCTTGAGGAGACAGGCGTCTAGCAGGTGTCACAGTTGTCTCTAGTGTGAGTGAAGTGTTTGTGGGACACCTGATGTGGGCACAGGAGGACTTGTCCTTGGTAGAGTCACAGGCTGATCAAGTCAAGTCAAGTCAAGTCAAGTTTATTGTCAATTTCTTTACATGCACTGGTCATACAAAGAATTTGAAATTGCGTTTCTTGCTCTCCCATTTCAGACATAGACTAATCTAGACAAGGACATAGACAGTATAGACATAGACAGTACTCATACATGGACATAGACAGTATGGACGTAGACATTGCTCATACAGACATTTAAAGTGCAAGACTGGACAACAGAAGACTTGTAGAGAACATACATTAAGAGGAGGTATTTTGTTGTGCTTTTTCTTAAAGTCCTTTATAGCGTTCTGACATAGTAATAGTAGCATTTGAAGAAAACAATAATTAAAAAGGTTTATTAAATACACCAGCAGCAGTATGTGTGTGTGTGTGTGTGTTTGTATGTGTTTTGTGTGTGTGTGTGTGTGTGTGTGTGTGTGTGTGTGTGTGTGTGTGTGTGTGTGTGTGTGTGTGTGTGTGTGTGTGTGTGTGTGTGTGTGTGTGTGTGTGTGTGTGTGTGTGTTTTAGTGCAGGTAGAAAGTGCGGTGTGCGTCTGTGTGTGTGTCTGTGTACCTGTGTATGTGTGTGTGTGTGTGTGTATGTGTGTGAGTATGAGTTGTATGTCAGTGTGTGTATGTTTGGGTTTAGTGCAGAAAGTGCAGTGTGCTTGTGTGTATGTGTGTGTGTGTGTGTGTGTGTGTGTGTGTGTGTGTGTGTGTGTGTGTGTGTGTGTGTGTGTGTGTGTGTGTGTGTATGTATGTGTGTGTGTGTGTGTGTGTGTGTGCATGTGTATGTTTTGAGTTAGTGCAGGTTGAAAATTCAGTCACAGATGTAGTAGTGCAGGTGGAATGTTCAGTCGCAGATATGGTGGTGGGGATGAGGGGGGGGGCGAGCGTTGTCAGTGGCCTGGCTGGCTAGAGGCTGACAGTGAAGGGAGAGTGGGTTGAGTGTTCAGTATCTTGATTGCTTGATGCATCGTGCTGCTTGCAAGCCTGGTGGTACGGGAACGGAGGCGCCTGTACCTCTTTCCAGAGGGCAGGAGGCTGAACAGTTTGTGTGCAGGGTGGCTTGTGTCTTTGATGATCATCAGTGCTTTCCGGGTGAGGCGTGCGGTGTAAATGTCCTGCAGGGAGGGGAGTGGTACTCCAATGATCTTCTTCGCTGTGTTCACAACACGCTGGAGTGTCTTCCTGTTTTTCTCAGTGCAGCTTCCTCCCCACACTGTGATGCAGCTGGACACGACGCTCTCTATGGTTCCTCTGTAGAATGTTGTCATGATGGAGGGTGTAGCACTTGCCTTCTTTAGTTTGCGCAAGAAGTAGAGACGCTGATGGGCCTTCTTCGCCAGTGATGTAGTGTTGGTGGTCCAAGAGAGGTCGTCGCTGATGTGCACTCCAAGGAACTTGATCAATATCCCTCTTCCATCTGCTTCCTCCAGCCTCATTCCTCAAGGCTTGACATCATCATGGACATATCAAGCCACAAAAGGTAACAGGACAAGGATGGAGGAGGGAGGTGAGATGCCATAGAGGCAGGCCTGCACATTGAGCTCAATTTCTCTGTCAGCATTTCTCTGTCGACATTGAGCTCAATTTCTAAGTCGGCATTATTATCAATTTTTTCATATAATATCATAGATTTTTTTCATATAAAGAATTGAAATTACGTTCCTTCCCATCCAAGGACATACATATCAAAAGACATAGATATTGCAGATACACATTAGGTATAGACATTGTGTCTTAATTCCTTGTCTTACCATGATGGGATGGGAGGAGGGGAGAGAACGGGCAATGGGAAAAGAGGACGTGAGGATGTAGGAATTATGTAAGAGTATAATGTATTGTCCGCAAGTGTCTGTAGGAAAACATTTCCTGACAGGATAAGGTGCACCAAGGGAAGCCCATAGGGTGTTGATATAGATCTCGATTAAGGATGTGATTATTCAGCATTATGACACAATGTATTTGTGCTTGTTTTCATCTTTTTTCAGTTCATATGTCGGGATGATGATGATGATGATGATGATGATGATGATGATGATGATGATGATGATGATGATGATGATGATGATATTGATTTCCTCTTACTCTGCATGCAAGGTGTGTAGCCACAAACCATAGGCTACTCTACAATATGACAAATCTACTTGCAGAGCAATATGATGCCGTGAATGATTTGAAGTGAAACAACTCATTGTCATTGGCAGCGGGGATTAAATATCGCAGTGGGTGGTTATAGAGACATAAACCCAACGTTTGGAAAGCCCATTTAAAGAAATCCGTATAATAAGTAATGATACGCACTTATTAAAACTGGTGCCACCTAGGTAGCCCTTCCCCCTGAGTCAGAGGCTGACCTCAGTGCCCATGCTGAAGAGCTTTGCTGTTCTTTTTCAGACGGACACCTCATAAATCCTGGAGGTCAGAGTGTGTCAACACCGGACCCAGAACTTGACCTGCCAATCAAATACTACAGAACAGCAGCTGGCTGGCAGCCTCCAATCCTGGCTCAGAAGTTTGCTGTCCTCCATGCCAGATAGGTCTTGGCATTCACCACGAAAGCACTGACCTGTGGTTTAAAGCTTGACAATGTCATGGCGTTCTTCACCCACCATGTTGTGACCCAGTGCAACGTAGAACGCAGGTATACGCAGTATAACCACCTCAAAATGTCAGGGATTTCAGTATACCCACCCAAAATTGATTGATCCATTACTTAGAATAGCACAAATATATACAGTACACCCACCTCAAAAAAGTAGACTACACCACTGTTGCGACCAGACACGAAGGCTGGATCTTGGCATTTGTGTGCAGGTAGGCAGAGAAAACAGGTGATGAAGAACAGAAGGATGCCACACATGCATGCCCATGTGTTCTGGGGCCACAGACGAGACGACAGAAGAGATGACCACAAATAGGGAGCCATGTTTCAGCTGGAAGTGTTTATTTACCCCCTAGACCTGGGTTAAAGATCATTGGGTGGAAAGGGTAGGAGTCTGCACACTGTAGCTCCGCTTTGAAAATGTATTCAGGTCATACAACATTTCGACCAAACAGGCTCTTCATCAGGCATGCCTGATGGAGCTACAGTGTGCGTACCTTCCATTATCAGACGCGCCTTTGTCCTGCACCTGGCCTCAGAGAGGTGAGATGTGTATACTCTTACTCTTATGAAGATTTTAAAGATCATTGGGACCATAAAGCTAAGGGTATTTTCACACCTAGTCCTCTTGAAATGAACCAGTCCTCTTTAAGTGGACCAAAAAGTGAACCGACAGCAAAATGACTCAGTTCTGTTTTTGTTCATATTGTGACGAGAAAAACTGGCTGCTCTTTCTGGTCCCGTTAGGTTCTTACAGTGTGTCAGTCCTCTTTTTGATCACACCCACCCAGCCTGTAGAGCTTTCCTCAAGTGATTACACCTAGTCACATGTAACTTGCCATGACTCATAACTGAACCACACTGAGACCGTGACAATAAAGGTCTCTTCACCTTCAGGTCTCACACTTCACATCCGAGGGGTCTGGATACACTTTGAAGCATTTACATATGCAGAGAAAATGCTGAGTCACAGGCCTGAGTTTGCTTAAATGGCTGACAAGGACCAAGTATGAAAACATCCTGAGAGACAACATGCACACACATCCATCTAAATGTACCAGGTGCTGTACTAGTAGGAGTAAAGTACTCCAATCAAAAACTAAAGTCTGTGACACCAAGACTCCTGTAAACTGTTTTTTTAATCATGACCTTTTGGGCGGCATGCCTTTCCTCAGAATGATGATGATCATTGGCACCATGCCAAGGAGGCCACCCTTCCAAATCTGGTCTCTGTCCCACACCAAAATGCCAGGGACCAAGATGGGCAATGACAGTCAAGTATATAAGAGCTTCCCATTTTAACACACTATTTGAGAGGGCGTGACCGAACAGTTTAGCTTGAATAGTACTGTATATGTCCAATTCATGTTGATAAAGGTGCGCTGTAGGCCTTAACACTAATACATTCTTGTAAGACATCATAATGATAATAAACACCACATGTAAAGACATCTCTCTAGGTCATCTTCAGGCGAGCCTTCCATCGTTGCTTCCAGTCATCCCGATTCTCCATACATCTTTTCAGTTCGCTGGTACTCTGGGCTCCGGCGTCCTTCTTGAGTATGTCCACAAATGTTAGTGTGGGACGTCCTCTTAAGTTCCCATAGCACCAGTTTGCTGGCTGGCAGTTCTGGGTGCCTTTGGCAATGTCCTGCAAGTCTCATTCTCCTTACAGCTATCTTCTCGCTCACCCTTGGTATTCCCTCGTATAGGATTTCGTTGGTTACATGTGCACTCTTACTGATGCTAAACACAGCATCCTGGTTTAGCACCCATCAAGGGACTTCTCTAGAGTTGGTTTCAGGGTCTAGCATTCACTGCCATAGAGGAGGACGGACTCTACTGTCGTGTAGAAGAAGGTTTGATTGGACAGGGGAGATTGGAGTTCCATACACTGGCCATACCGTTCAGGGCCCTCCACGCAAGTGTCTTCCTCACTTTTAAATCTTCCTCCGTAGAGTTGACCCATGAGCCCTAGTATTTGAAAGCACAGTGCCTCCTGCTGTACTCAGAGGTTGATGTTCAGGTGGGATGTTGTAGGTGATGACCTCAGTTTTCTTGGTGTTAAGCCTCAGGCCGACCTTGGCGCACTCTACCCTGCTCAGTAGAATTTGTGCTATGTGTACATACATACTACAGATGAAACTACAGGGACTACAGATGAAAATCAGGGACTACAGAAATTAAAATTAGCCTCGTGGCTACAGGTATAATCTGGCTCAATTGTATGTTGTGCACTGTCCCTGTCAAATAAACAATAAATGAAATAAATGAAATATGTCAAACAATATATATACATATGTCAAACAACCCAATAAATGTGAATGCATTGAGGGGAGAAAATCCTTTTTATTTCACCAGTCATAGCCCTTGCCAAGGTCAACAGTCCCAAAAGACACCCTGCGGCTCCACCGGCTCCAGATGATGGGCGTGGAGGTGCCACGCCTCCTGTGGAACACCTTGACGAGGCCATCTGTCTTAGAGAAGTACCCGCCCTCACACACGCAAACACACACACACACACACACACACACACACACACACACACACACACACACACACACACACACACACACACACACACACACACACAAACACACACACACACACACACACACACACACACACACACACACACACACACACACACACACACACACACACACACACACACACAGTCTTGAGGCCCTCTCCCCCACCCCCTCTCCCACCACCACTGCCAGGCTGTCCAGCCATGGCTGCGCGGGGCAGCAGTTGGCATCGAAGGACCTGAGCCTGCATGTGACATCTAGAGACGGTGACACCTTTGATGGTTGCCGTGGCTTTCCTGCGCACCCTGAGGCGAGTGCTGACGTCAGGGAGGCTTAGTACATTGCAAGCTGACAGGTGAGCAGGGCTGGACTAGGGGAGAAATAGGGTCAAGGCACTTTTGGATTAAAGGGGCCCCAATTAGCGGCGCAGATTTTTTTTTGCATTTCTGAAAAAGGGCCCACAATGGTGCGGGGCCCACTGGAAATGCCCGCTATGCCAGATGGCCAGTCCAGCCCTGCAGGTGCTCATGGCTGCAGTGGACTGCACCCACCCAGGCCCACCTGCTGTAGGCGGTGACTGGAATTATATCTCTCAAACAGGGAGAGACTAGCCTGTTGGGATGCCCTGCTGAAATGGGGGTTAAACGTGGGGTTGAAATCTGAGTTCATTTTGTAACTTGTGCTGCCACTTGGCCACCCTTGAATAAGAGATTTTTAATCTCAATAGGTCTAACATTCCTGGTAAAAATGAAGATTAAAAAAATCTAAGGAGGGAAAAGGTGTTAGAAAATATTTAGATACTCCTCAGACCTCTTCTGCATGGTGGAAAAAGCTTATTAAAAACACAGCAGCTCTGTGAAAAGATTGAATATTGAGACTGAGCTTAATGAGGCGTATCTGTCAAATCAATAACAATACATTTTTCTCTGTGATTTCACCTACTCATCTTTTCCTGCAATTTTACTGATCAGAGGCAGTGGAACGCAGTAGGCATAACAACAGCAGTGGTGTAGTCTATGTAGAACGCAGGTATACACAGTATACCCACCTCAAAATGTAAGGGATTTCAGTATAGCCACTTAAAATTGATTGATCCATTATTTAGAATAGCACAAATATATACAGTATACCTCAAAAAATGTTCATATACACTATTCCCACCACAAAAAGTAGACTACACCACTGAAGAACAGTGAGGCCTTTTCTCATTTTTTTGTCTAAGGGGGTTTACCCATGAACAGAGGGCAATATTTGCCAGGCCAATGACGTCCAGTTGGAGTTCTATGTTTAGACTGTCTACAGTGACTACAGTGAACACAGTGGTGGTGGTGCATGAGCAGCCGCAGCAGCAGCAGCAGCAGCAGCAGCAGCAGTAGAGAGCTAGAAGTGCTGATTAAGCTATATGAAATGAAATGCACTTGAACGTCTGCATAGCCAAACCCCAGTGGGTCTTTCAAGGAGAAATAATGTCTTAACAGTAAACTCCACGGTGTGTGTGTGAGTCTTGTTTTACATCTTTTCATGTCTGCTTTTTCCACAAAGGCAAAGATAGAACATTATTTCATTATTACTGATATTAGAATGAGACTAAATGAATGACTTGTCTTGTTAGTCGCGTTACTATATTATAGTGGTGTGCATTTTCACTGCCCTCACAATTCGATTCGATTACGATTCGGGAGCAGTGTTAATTTCGTCAACCAGGACGATGACGAAAATATTTCGTCAACGCCCCTTTTTCCCGTGACGATGACGAGACGATGACGCATAAAAATAGCTTCCAGAACATAAAAATATGACGAAAATAAAAATTGATTTTCGTTAAGGAGACTAAGACGAGACGAAATTTACAAGCCATGGACGAATGGACATTATTAAAAATTGTATTGTTTAAAATTAATTTGTAATTGTTATCGTTTCTTGAACTTCATAGATTATGCGCTGTTGCCCTGTTTGTCTCTGCTGGCATGGCGCTGGTGCGGCTCAATCAGTAGTAGCCTAGTTCAGTGAGTCCTGTTCAGTTTAGACCCTAAAATGTTTCCCAGAAAGAGAAAAAGAAAGAGTCGACGTTGAGGCAAGTGTTAATTTTGAAACATGTTCAACAACCCTTTTGTCCATAACGAAGACGTGTGTTTGTGCAGTCATGATAATAGTGCTACCGTCACGTCACTCGCGCCAATCTTCCTCTGACGCTGTCATTTTAAAACTTCCTCGAGCTTCCTCTCTTCTCCTTTCCACTTACACGTACGCATACGCCGACGTCCGTTGTCTGTTCTTTTGTAATGTTTGCTATATTGGTTGTTTAACCGTATGAATAGGCAGTTTGCAAGCAAATCATGAAGATCGGATTCATGCATTTATTTAGATCAGACACACCGGGAGACGTTTAAGGGATGCGCGCGCCACAGGGGAAAAGTTGTTTAAGTAGTCTAAACAGAGGCACGGCTACTGTAGTTTTGATAAGAATCAATGTGTGGGCGATCAGGGTTTAAAGTGCGGAGAATTGAAACTTGTTCCCATCGAGGGCAACGCTGAAAGACCCAAGGCAGCCGACATCCCTTCATGCGATGCGTATAGCGTCTCCCAGACATCCCACGTTCTAAAAACTCATTGCTTAAACTTGGAGATGCTTATCGACCCTCGACATCCCGACAAACAAAACAGCATTAGTGTTCAACCATTGTTTGTCAATGTCCTTTCTGTCGTCCAGTCTGCATAGAACAACTGCCTACATTTCCCCCAGGACGTTTACAGGGCGTCCTACGAAGTGCGCGTTATCTATTTGAAGTATTCCAGGAATGACGCACGAGCCATTATCTTTCTCTGTCCCGCATTGCCAATCGAAATAACGCGAACTTGCATAGTCTAAAATCAGGAATATTTTATCTGACTCGCGGCCATCGGGGAGCCACTATCAAATATCAGAGAAACTTCTTGGACTTCATTGGGATGTCTGGTCTTCCCACTGCCTGCAATCTGCAGGCTATGAGTCACGCGGTCAGGTGAAGAAGAGCTTGTAGCCTACGTGATCAAATTCAAAAGCAAATAATACGCAGCAGCTTCTAATGCACGAGAGAGAGAGAGAGAGAGAGAGAGAGAGAGAGAGAGAGAGAGCGAGCGAGCGAGCGCAACCTGCACCTGGAAGTGTGTGTGTCTAATGCTCCTTTGCTCTATGCTGTTGAAATTACTTTTACAGGACTGATTTGGGTTTTGCTGGAAAATAAGCTAGTAACAATGTGAATATTTGCTGCACTAGGCTATCTAGTAATAATTTGTGTAATAATTTGACTAAAATGACGAAAATGTGAAATGTTGACTAAAATGACTAAAATTAATTTTCGTCATTTAGACGAAGACTAAGACTAAATTGTGAAGGCAATGACTAAATTTGACTAAGACTAAAATTGATTTTCGTCATTGTGACTAAGACTAAATTTAAAAAAGCTGACGAAATTAACACTGTTCGGGAGGTAGCGATTCGATTCGATTCAATTCTACGATGCATTGCAATGCATTATATTACATTTCTACTGAAAGCAAAGCAATTTTTTCATCAGTCATGAGGCAATACAAGTAGTCAGATACTGAGCAACATTTTATTGGCTGTTTTCTGTATCAGTCTTGCAGTTTTCAATGCTTTGAAGTGCTTTTATTTAATTTAACATTAATTTGCTCCTGAAATATCCACAGAAGTAATTGAAACTTAAAACATTTGCCGCATCAATTCTGGAACTTGCCGCATTGAATTGAATTGTCCATGCCCCGCATTGCATTGCATTGCTGAATTGATTATTGTTGACACCACAACTATATTGCAGTTATTGCAGGTCGAACGCATGAACAGGTTTTGTATGAGAAAGGTGCTTCTGAATGGCAAATCATTGCCCGCTGCCTTAGCAGATAATGCTGTATAATATGGCTGTGACATGCAGTCGTGCACTGCATACACTGTTAGCAAGAGGCTACTCTGAATGCATCACAGCACCATTAACAGACAGCCCTGTTGTTTGAGGACACCGGCCGCGCTATACATAGGACAAAATGTTTTATTAAAAGACAGGTCAACTGCTTTTGAGGAAATGATTCTAGGAATTACAAGGAGTTTATGATCTCTGATGTATTTCCGTTTGCAGCTGGAAGCATTGCTGAGGCACAACTTAAGTAGGCCTATGTCTAACAACATTACATAAGCTGTTCCCGTTCTAACACAGCTTTATTTTCTATGGGGAGAACAGTTGATGGTAGCGTTCTGGCCAATGATGTTCTGGTGTTCTGATGCGTTTTAAGTTACATTGTATGTCATTGTCCTCTGTGCGTTAATTGATATTAATTTTTACGTCATTATTCGTAAATATAATTAAGTGAACCAATTGTCCAACCTTTTCCCAGAAGATAGAAATACTGAAATCAGGCTAAATGAATTTAAACAGAAGGCAAAATAAAGTGAATATAGATCATTAGCGGTTCTAGAGGTGGGGCCAGGGTGGACCAGGGTCCCTGTATGCTCCTGGCCCCTGTTGTTGCCCCTGTACTGCCAGTCAATGATGTAAACATTTATTTATAATAGCAAAAAAGCTGAATATAAACTAAATTAAATATAATATTGACTGGATTTACCATTGGGCCTAGTCCCATTCCCCTGCCCCCAGTAATTTTGTTCTAGAACCGCCACTGACATAATTAACTATAAGTTTATCTAATGTGGCACATTCCTGTATCTGTGTTCTCAGTACATGATATTATTTCAACATGATCTCGAACGAATTGCGTCTCATTTCTCACGTTAACCAAAAACTGAAATTGCGTCGCATTTACGACGCATTCTCTTTGAGACACATGTGCAGTGGTCATGCAGCTGTCCGTGACAGGTTAAGTTTAGGGAACGTTTTGGTCAGGGCACAAATTTAAAACTCAGAAACGTGGCAGTACTGACAGGTTAGGGATGGTTTTGGGAAGGGCACAGTTGTAAAACTATGAAACATTGCATTACTGACAGGTTAGGTTTAGGGATGGTTTTGGGAAGGGCACAGCTAGACCAATCAGAAGTTACCTATGTGCTCTAGACAGCAGGGAATGCGTCGGAATATGCACGCAATCTTGGATGTTGGTTTGCGTGAGAAATTAGACAACATTTTTCGAGATCAGGCTCATTATTTCACTCTACAATTCCACTCAACAACTCCCCTGACTTGTGTGTAATAGTGACAGGAGAAGTCATGGAGGCAGTCTTGTCCTTGGCAGACTGTCTCTTGGCAACCTTGGAAGACTTGGACATTGACAACGAGGCCACAGTGATGCCCCCACACCCCCCACCCCCCCACTCCCACACCCCCACCAACCCGCACTTCTCCTAGCTGAGTCCTATCTTCCAGCTGGCATTGCAGGAGTGTGTGTGTGATCTCCTGCTTGGGTGAGTCTGCGTGCTGATACCCTGATTATCATCGACTTTCAAATTTGGTCTGACCAAGAGCATAACAATTAATATTTGCCAAACGGCATGGTTGAACGGTCTCCCTTGGTTTGCTAATGGTTGTTTGCTTCGCAACAAAAGTGGAAGGAGTTCCCAATTTTTCGGGAGCTCAGAAACAATATTTGTATTGCTCTTGGCCTGACTAGAAGCAACGCTGAAGGTGTTGCGTCACAAAGAGGACACGGCCTGGCTTGCCTGCTGAGGGCCTGCTTGCATCGCTCTTTGACCCTCCAGTTCACCACTGCCACCGGCAGCTTCTGGTGCCGAGCCGACCCAGCAGAGCATTTAATTTCAGCACATCTTGAGGTGCCCCCTGTCATTCATGTACAGTACATGTGTGGGTGTCAATGACAAAGGCCCCAATGGTCTCATCATCATCATACCAAAACCCTCACCTACAAGATGTGACCAGGAACGAAGGGCAGGGAATCTCACTCTATGCTGAAGACCATCTCACAAGTCAGGGAGAAGAGGAGGGGGAGGATGGTGAGGAGAAGGAGGTAGTGCAGATGAATATGGAAGCCAGAGGTGATAGTCATTGCAATTCTGAGAGGGAAACGAAGCCAGTGTGTGTGTGTGTGTGTGAGAGAGAGAGAGAGAGAGAGAGAGAGAGAGAGAGAGAGAGAGAGAGAGAGAGGGAGAGAGAGAGAGAGAGAGAGAGAGAGGGAGGGATAGAGAGAGAGAGGGAGAGAGAGGGAGAGAGAGAGAGAGGGAGAGAGGGATGGAATTAGATACCACAGATATCCACAGATATTTCATGTGGATTTGGTAATTTTGCAATGTATTGATTGATTTACTCCAAATTGAGTAAATAACATTAACATTAACTGAACTGAACTATATTTCTGGAGGCCAATGCTTTCAAGAAGTCAGATGTTCAACATGGTGGACTTGTTTTTGTTCATGCCATAACTTTTGAGCAGGGGGTGGATTCGCACCAAATCTTGTGAGCCAAAACTCTACTGTCCATGAACTGATGAAGTGTTGAAGGCCTCAAAAGGTCAAGATGGCAGTGGCCTCACGTGTATTGGGATGTCATGTGGGTTGGTATGTACTAATCCGAGGTTTGGGGAAATGGGAGCATACCTCTGGTAGCTGGGCGCTGTTGTATAGACTTTGACTAAAAAAGTAATTGCGTCTGAAAGAGGGAGAGGCAGAGAGAGACAGAGAGATGTGCGCATACATGCACACACACATACAGAACGCCGGCACGCATATTGCTTACACACACACACACTCACACACACACACACACACACACACACACACACACACACACACACACACACACACACACACACACACACACACACACACACACACACACACACACACACACACACACACACACACACAGAAATACAGTACATACAGAACAGAAGCATTCAAACACCCCACCCCCCCACCACCCTCTCTCTCGCTGGCTGGTGTGGTATGATATTGACAGACCAATAAAACTGCCTTGACATCCACTCTGTCTTCCTCCTTCAAATTGCATATTTTATCTGCACCTTTGGTCATCATGCGGAGTTCGATACCAGTCCTCCTCCCTTTTGCGGCCAATGAAAAATTCATGCGGCAGCCAGCGCATCATATAGACTGGCGTGGAAATCATATATTCATCATGCACATTTCAGCACTTTCCACTTTTGACTAACACGTGTCAATACTGATCTCACTCTGCTGCCTATAGTAGCCAGGTGCAGAGAGGTGGCCCTGTGACAACCAGATTTTGATTTCCTCACACAGCAAGAATAAAAACGTATACAGTACGTGGGGAGAGGGATAAACAAAATATGAATATATGAGCATGTAAGAAATATACCATCCATGTACGGGTGTAAAGTTCCAACCCTGGCCTACATATATGATTAGTTATGAAATGGTGCATATGAGTGAGTTTTTGTGAACATGCCCATACTTCAGGGCACAGGAAAATTCTATACTATGTTTAAAAAAGAGCTGGATTCATAGGAAGGCAGGAGAGGGATGACACCACATGACACTGCCAACTCACAGTGTGTAAAACATGGACAACATGTTCAATGCTGTTGCATCATATTGCATGTTATAGACAAATCTACAGTAGTCAACCAACCAGCCACCAGAACGCAACTTCAAACACATCTCAGTATCAAGACGTAAAGCAAGCATAACTGTAACATTAGAAACACTAATGGCATGGAGACTGTAATGACTATTACTCTTACTTACATTCATAAAATACTTATTATTGTTCTCGTCTCCACATATTATGGATTATTTTCATACACTATTCTAGTATCTATCTGTATACTGATAGGCTAGTATAGAGAAAACCAACCAAAATGTAACGTTTCTTCTCGTCTTCAAACTGCCATTTTGTGTGCGGGAGTGCCATGCCGTTCAGCTTTGGGCATATTCGGGGCAGTACAATTTATTCCAGCATGCCAGAGTTTATGCACAAAGTCTTTCATCCGCTGACCCCAAAGGTCAATGCAGCGGAACTGCAGGCTACGAATACTCTACATCTCTGTTTCCTGGGGAGAAGCACTCTGGTTCGAGACTAGGTAACCATGGCAGTATTCAGACATTTTTCTGAGGTGCTTTAAATGGATGTGTAGGTGGACAGTGCAATAATAAATAGCTCATGGATGCAGTACATTCATCTATCACTGTACGACATTACAATGTCGAATTTCACTTTTTTTGTTTTGTTTATTAAAGTATAATTTCCATGTTGGTACATTCAGGAGGCTATAAAATGGTTTTAGTCTCCATTGCGGGCAGTAGTTTTATTTTGAGACTAATAACACATTGGCTGTCTTGTTACTGAGGCTTGGTGGCATGTGTGCTAATGTGTTGTATCAGCTAACAGACAGCAAGAACCAAAGCATTCTGCAAAGAGAGACTCAAGGAACAGCCACATTTTAGTTCACCAAAATAAATCATTCAGCAACTCTAGTCAACCAGTGTGTAGTGATTTAGCCCAAGGAGGTTATGTTTTCGGGCGTGTTGGTTTGTCTGTTTGTTTGTCTGTCAGTCAGCATGGTAACTGAAAAAGCTATGAACGGATTTTGGTGTTTTTTGTGGAGCTGTTGGAAATGAAAAAAGGAACACGGGATTTACAGCAAGTACATGTTGGTGGTGATCCGGATCACGATACGGATCCAGTACTTTTTAAAAAAGGTTATATTATAGGCATAGGGTTCCACAGCGTGTAGATGTTATGGAATCAGTGACCCCATGGCCTTGGCGGAGGTCTGCACTCTGTGAGTGCTTCTAGACTTGTTCTGCATTATGGCTGTATGACTTTGGACTGTGGACAACTGGACATTGGCTGTGCATAGGGATTAAATACCAAATATATTAGCTGTGAAGCAGACATCCTGGAGCACCCCGTACCTACCCTGCATACCACTTAACTAGAAGTTAAGTAAAGTAGGCCTATATTATAATTTGCGTACTGTATTTGTGCTCTGTATGTTGATGGACACCTTAATTTCCTTCGGGATGAATACAGTACTCTTCTCTATGTCTGAAATGTAAGGCCAGTTTGGAAAAACAATAAGCATTGTTAAATATTTATTATCAAGAACATTTCCATCTATCAGCCTGAATTTAAAAAATGTCTAGCTGGCTTTGTTGTGCACTAATGTAAACTGTTGCCCTTACAGTTCCATCTGCAGGAACTCCTTCAAGATTCCCAGATAAAGCTGTGGTGGACTTCAAAACAAATTGGGCATGTAGTCAAAGATTACTTCTCCAGGCCTCAATCCCCCAGCAAAAACGAGACATGTGGCCTAAATTAACACCAGATGCTGGTACAGATTCTGTAGGTTGTGGTTTCCTCATATGGCTGCCCTGCTGCATGCTTTTGTTCTTCAAAGAGTAACGGCTTTAGGACAATGTGTAGCTGCAGCAGGAAACAAAGGCATCATGCAATTGTATTCAGGGCTTTACTGCAGGGACCCAGGCATTTTACGTTAGCCAGGCAGCCGCACCCTCCTAGTGATACAACACCTTCAGCGTTGCTCCTAGTCAGGCTATGAACAATATGTGTACAAATATTGTTTCTGAGCTCCAGAAAAATTGGGAACCCCTCCCACTTTTGTCGGGGAGCAAATAATCAGCAGCAAACCAATGGGGGCAGGTCAACCATCCCATTTGGGAAATGTTCATTTTTATGCTCTTGGTTATACTAAGACCAAAAGAGATTTGAAAGTTGATGACAATCAGGGTAATTTTATATGGGCCTCTCTAAATGGTGGACCAGTCTCAGAATATAACAAACCCAGCCCCAGCAGACTGCCGACCCCCTGGGAAATGCCCTGTACTGTATGCCAAATTACCAGTCCAGACCAGCACTGGCTCTCCCAGGCCTTGGAGGGTTGGGAACCTCTAAATTCCAGAAATGGCAATGTATTATTTTTATAGGAAAATTGATGATGGATTTGCTCAGAAGAATCTAGAGCCTCTTCGCTAGTGTGAGTCTACTTTATATCTTATAAATTCAGCAGTACTCATTATTTATGCCACACACTGTAGTATGAGTGGGCATTACGTAACCAGCCCAGAGTTGTGCAGCTCGTAGACTTAGTCATCAATGGCTTCCTGTAGCCTCTTTGTGCTAGCTGGCAGATCTTTCAGCAACATCCATGAGGTTGGACCGGTTTACCAGCATGCATACATGCATAGTGTCCAATGTAAAAGTCTGCAGGTTACATCAGCATTCCATACCATATTCGGTACAACTGACACAAGACCCATCAAGACCCGATTGCCGATCTGACAGACAAGGAATTTCCCAGTGGGTGGCTGACTTCTTTTGGTGCCATTCCAGCCCGGCGTCAGCCTACTGTGGACTGGGTTACTTGTAGCGCTCCCCCAGGCTCAGATGATTGACAGGTGCAGTGTGCTATTGTCTGCCGTGACTGCAGGTGAGCAGACCAGATGGATGTGTCGTGTGTCACCGGGGCAGCTGACACGGGAGGGCAAAGAGGTCATTTGTCCCAGGCCCACAGAGGGGCGGGGGGCACGGCAAAATTGGGTCCTCATTACGTTGCATGTATTGGTGGGGTGGCTCGTTTGCCCTTTCAGATGACTTTGTCCAGGGCCCGGCCAAAGTGGTCGGCGGCTCTGTGTGTCAGGAGCTCCCCTAGCAGTGACACCTGCAACTCTCAGGTGCATGGCAGACACGAGAGCCATAAGTCAGAGAGAGAGGCTTCTTACGCTGGAGCACCTAGTCCTGTCAGAGATTTATAGCTCTATAAAACAACCTATAAACACACACACAGTCACAGATACAAGAGATGGCATAATGATGGCAATGATGACTTTTTTAATGGATCGCCTCGAGGAAAATGGAAGTGAGAAAGTTAGACTGAACTTTAGGCGATAGCAACAAACCCAAAGAGCCTACTTTGGCTGAAGTACATTTACTGTAGTCAGATAGTGAAGGCAGTGATTGTGGCAGTTACAATCAATGAATCATTTTGTTGTTGATTTGTTAGTGCATAGCCCACATATGGTCTTGCCTGTTCAGGTTTTTGGCCAGTGAAGGGAACAGATGGTAAATAGCAAGTTCGCAGGGTCCTCCTGACCATAACTAATATCCATCAGAATTGATTTTAGTTACGGTCAGTTTATGCCTATAAACTCTATAAGGCTCAAACAGTGGTTATTTGCAGGTTCCTTTTTCCTGCATTGGCCAGAGTCCAGTTAAAAGCTGAAAGATTGCAGCAGCAATGTGGTCTCTCTACCGACTCAGATGATGTAAATGTGTGCGATACATTTCTTAAAATGCTCCCAATAACTGTCTGCGCTTTGTCTCCCATTTGTTCCACTTCTTCCCTGTTAATCGTGCAAGTGCTGTCTGCACAACAGTAGATGAATTTGAAAATGATAGTCCATTTAAAATAGAAGCCGCCGACGGTGAAGTTTGTCGTAAATTATTCCCAATCTCCTCTCGTCATTGCTGAGTGTAGCGGTTGGTTTTGACAGAGTGCTCAGATTAAAGGCTTGTAGTTTCCGGGAGGCAAGAAACACATGAAACAGCATCAAGATTTGTCTCTCATGGATGCCCATCAAGTGTTTCCAGCGCATTGTTCTGCACCAGCCCAATCCTCGTCACTATGTGCTTATAACAGGAAATGCCCACAATAATTTACACATTTGGATACAGAATAATATTTACATACATCTCTGCTGAATTCTTCCGAGCTTTGCTTTGTCTGAAAGTAATAACTTGCAGCTAATGTTTCAGCCTATTATTACGGCATAATGTTGGCATGGAAGAGTTTTAAAAATGATTGGCTTGGACCTCCTCCAGTGACTGGAATTAAGGAAATTAAGTGGTCAAGGCAGAAACACAGATGCATTATTGGCCCAGAAAACTAGAGCGGGAAACTGATAGAGAGAGCGGGAAAGAGAGAGAGAGAGAGAGAGAGAGAGAGAGAGAGAGAGAGAGAGAGAGAGAGAGAGAGAGAGAGAGAAAGAAAGAGAGAGAAAGGGAGAGAGAGAGAGAGCCATATACTACTGTACATAGACTAAACAAAAAAAACACAAAAAGACCAAGCAATGAGAATACGTCCATCACACTATGAGTCATCCTTCATGGAGTGAGAATTCTGGCAACAACAATTTGCTATACTGTACCTTCTCACCACCGGCCTGCAGCCTGTACAACCTAAAAGATAAAAGGAAAGACCTGTAGACCATAGACCAGTGATTCTCAAACTTTTTTGAACAAACACCCCCTTGACCTAATCATAAGCCTGCCAATGCCCCTTTAGAACTGAAAAATAAAATAGAGTAATGCCCCCCAATGGTAACTAAGCCCCACTCCCACTCAGTTGCATCCTTCTCAATGCCCCCTTGGGCTCCCCAACGCCCCATGGGGGGCTGTAGTGTCCCTGTTGAGAAACACTGCCATAGACCAACCTAAGACCTCCTGACCAGAATGTGGTAAAGCACAAAAAACCTGCCACATTCACTTTCCACCAGATTGACGTTATGATGACTAACCCCTTTAGAAAGTCCAGGGCCGGTGAATAAATGAGATTTTCTCAGAGTGCACTAACAAATCACCGGCGTTAGTCATAAGTGAGCCACCTGAATGACGAGTCTCAAAGAACCTGCAGTGCAGTGAGCACCTTCCAGCTCTTTTTTATCATCCATTCTCCCTCTCTCTCTCTCTCTCTCCCCCACAGAGCCACAGTATACTAAGCCCCATCAGAAACCACTCACACGTCAGAGGCATGACCAAGCCACACACTTCACTTCACGGTGGCATGCATAAACATTAGGCATTGCCTCAGTCCCCACTGACAATAGCAGCCCTGCCGGCAAAATGGCTTCCCACATATAATCATGTAGCGTGTGTGTGTGTGTGTGTGTGTGTGTGTGTGTGTGTGTGTGTGTGTGTGTGTGTGTGTGTGTGTGTGTGTGTGTGTGTGTGTGTGTGTGTGTGTGCGTGTGTGTGTGAGAGAGAGAGAGAGAGAGGGAGAGTGTGTGTGTGCGTGCAAGCTTGTGTGCGTGCACGTGTGTGTGTGTGTGTGTGTGTGTGTGTGTGTAGTGTAGTGTGTGGGAGCGTGTGTGCGAGCAGTGTATCACAAGATACAATGTGGGTCAGTGGCAATCATGTGTGCTTGCTGGCTGCACACATAGCATGACGCATGGCTGTAACGACCTCTTCCACCTCCTCCCCTTCCCTTTTCGCCTTGCCCGTGTCCATGTCATGGAAAGTCTCTTCCTCTGAGCGTGACCAGCCGCGCTCCACCACCACTACCAACGCGTGGCACCGCCACTCCATGGCGCCACCCGGAGGACACAGGCCTGAACTGCAAGCCGTTGCCGCTTTCACCTTGGCCAGCCCGACCTGAAGGTCGTGCACTCAAGCCGACCACAGCAGCAGGCAGCCTCATGAGATCATACATCTTTTTTTCCTCACCCTTTTCCTGTCACCATTGTAAAGACTATGAATTACTGAGACACATATTTTTTAATCACTCCCACCGCAGCACACACTCGGCCATTTACTGAAGTCAGTGGTGATTCTACCCATTTTGGGGCCCTAGACGAAAAAATAGATACGGAACCCTGTGGAATTATTTTTGCTGGCATTCACTGTGACAGGGCTGACTTTCGGGAGGCCCCTACAGTGGGTAGATTTTGGTGGGGCCATAGGCAATTGCCTAGTCTGCCTTCTGGTAAAACCGACAGTATAGTCTTATAACATGGAGGCCGCCTTGCAGTGCATCTGGGGGGTCTCTGATTTGGCACCTTCTGTATGAGGACTATGAGTCAGCTGTCTAATCTAAATGATGGCTTTCCATACAGTGAATTTAGGAAAAATGTTTGCATTGTCAGATTAAGGCCCATCAAGCCTGGTCTTGTCATAACTGAAGCTGCATTTACTGTAAAGCCGTGGTGATCCGCCCAATGGTGAGTCACCAGTTGCAGCTTTATATATGCACACAGGGCTGGACTGGTAATCTGGCACACAGGGGATTTTCCTGGTGGGCCGACAGTCATCAGAGGCAGATGCTTTTGTTTTGTTGTTTGTTTCAAATTCTTTTGAAAAAAGGTTCGCACACTTCTTTGGATTTTTTCTTCTTTAAGTTATTCCTTCTTTTTTTTTATTCATTCATTCATTGGCAATGACGTTTCGACCTTGCCAATGAATGAATGAATAAAAAGAAGAAGGAATAACTTAAAGAAGAAAAAATCCAAAGAAGTGTGCGAACCTTTTTTCAAAAAAGATGTGATCTTTTTGTTCGGCACCAGGGATTGTGCACAAGTAACTCTCTACAAGTTGTTTCAAAATTTCCCTCGGAGACTGGCCCACAATTTAAATGGGGAGGCCCATCGGTGCTTCCTTATCATACAGTGGTCTGAGCTCATTATAATTGTACTGTCTGGGTGAGGGCTGGTCTGGTGGGGGTGAGAGCTGGGTCTAAAAATGCCCGAGCCGATTTGTGGTCCCGTTCCAGCTATTATAGATATGATTCGGAAATGCTCATGTTTATTTTGTTTGTTTATTGTTTGTTTGCGGGCAGTGGTGGGCGGTAGCACAGGTAAGAAAGGAAAACTACTTTCATCCCTGAGCATAGAGCTCACTAAAATACTGTATAAGCCCCAGTCCACAGCAGTGACGCCATCTGGGAGGCGTTCCAACCGACGGCTGGCCTTTAAAAAAAGGATTCCCCTCGCACACTACCTATTCCAGACAGTAGGGCCGGATTAATGCACAGGCTAGATATGGCTGCAGCCTAGGGGCCCACATGCCAGGGGGCCCCTGATTGGTCAAAAGTGAAAAATTGTGGAGTTGTGACAGGGTGCTTTATTGAAAATTCATGTGTCTTATTGAGTACAGTTGGTAGACAAGTTATCCTTAATTCCTAGCTTGTAATTATGCTGTCTATGTAAATTTGTCACGCAATTTGCCTTTCAGGGGGCCCCAAAGCAAGCCATAGCCTAGAGGGCCCCAGGTCATCTTAATCCGGCCCTGCCAGACGGAGATAAATGTGGTGATTATCTAAGTGTCCTTGATGAGGAAGAAGTCTGTTTTTTTCTTCTTCTGCAGACTACAACATGGGTGTAAACTTTTGTGCAGTGCTGCAGTCGCTTCCCGACACTGCTACCACTGCCGCTAAAGCAGAGAACGATGTGATAATGACGTCGGGGCTTCCTGT
>NC_085858.1:11927773-12102773 GCF_034702125.1 Engraulis encrasicolus
CCATGCTGAAAACAGCTGCTCCGCGTCCTATCAGAACCCCTCCCTGCTCAGACTGGGTGCTGCTTCTGGGACAGGTGTGCCCCGACTCTGGCTTGCGCTTACGTAGATGCAACACAATCCTGCACGCTGTTAGTCAAGTCCACCTTTGCAGAGTCCAAGAAAAGTTCAAGACCAGACTGGTCAAGTTCGAGGCAAGTCTGGACTCAAGTACTACAGCTGCTTGTGTCTGTCCCTGTTTTATGTTTGGGAATGACACAAATGGCTGGGTGGACAGATGCACAAACTTGTTTACTCCCTGTTTGGGTCTCTTTCCCAACGTTCGCAGGCAACTATTTTCTGATAATGCCCACTTGCGGAAAATAATGCACGCTGCCAATGGCCACAAGTTTCGTCATTTCAGATTCACGGTATTGTATCAGTCCGCAATTAGATCAATCGTATTTAAGACTGACATATTTTAAGGCTGATTTGTCGTTCCAAGTGTTAGTTGGAACATTCTACACACTTCCAAGTTAGGCGTTCAGA
Organism: Engraulis encrasicolus; assembly: GCF_034702125.1. NCBI lineage: Eukaryota > Metazoa > Chordata > Actinopteri > Clupeiformes > Engraulidae > Engraulis > Engraulis encrasicolus. Next base: position 11,928,299 of record NC_085858.1, read on the forward strand.
CGCCTAACGAAGTAACTTGGTAGCAAGAATCTGGTGCAGTTGGGGCAGGATGAGCACATATTTGAACATACTTGCGTCTGGCAGTGCAATGAACGCACGCACTGCCAGTGGTGTTGCTCCAGCAACCAACCACTTCCCCAACTGAATGACGCGAGGCGAATTACTAGGCCTACAACACTTTTAAAGAAATCTTATTTAGCAATGCATTTCAACAGTTTTGTCTCATCCATCCAGTTTTGCAGTCGCGATAGCCAGGCTAGACCTCACCTACAATACCGTATTTGGTTAACATTCCATCGCACCAAAATTCCTTTGAGTGATTTTACCCTCTGACTGTCCATAGCTGACGCCTGGTTTTTTTTCCTTTTCTTTTGTCTTCAAACAGCCACTGGATCAGATCTAGACTAAGTCCAGCTGAGGCCAAATCCAGTCAGCTTTCAGGCTAGAACTTGGCAGGGGTGTTTCCTCCTTGCATCAGCTGTAATAACATTTGCCTCTTCTGAGGGGCTCTCTCAGGGCTAGCCAGCCGCACCATTACTGCTACAGAGTGGGGGCACTTTCTCTGCATGGTCCAATGCATTAATTAGCCACTGAAGGTATAAAGAGAGAATAAAACATAGCTTTACCAAAGCTGCTGGTGGCAAAACAAAAAAGTGAGGGGTGACCTTTGAATCGTTGGTGTGTTGCATTGAATATTTTGTGTGTGATAGCCTATTGTTATTTATCATGATATTATTTGGCTTGGTGTTGCTAAACAATAGGAAGGACGTTGGCAAGGACTTTGCTGCGTACTGTGACCAGCAAGACAAGAGACTGAGAGCAACAGCACCAAGACACAATCTAATTTTAAAAGGACACAGGTACAAGAACAGACACAAGCCCAATGTTTGTGTTAGACAGATGGAGCTGTGACATGCAGAAGACAGACAACTTGGAAATTTGGAAGCAATTTTGGAAGTCTTTTTTTTGTTTCCATGTCAATTTATTTTATAATTTTGATGCTATTACAGATAGTCTCGATCTTGTAAGTTGTACTAGCGGGCAAAAAAATGTTTTTGCCTGGCGACTTGGTCTGGCCTTGATCCTTGCAGGCCCCTGCCCAAGCCCACCAATCATAACGCAAGGTTTGTTCCCCATCTGTTTATTTCTTTCGGGGCATGTTTTCGTAGGGTGATGAAGACTGCACAATGGCTTCGGCTAATGAGAAGCCTGTCGTTTGATTGGTCCAGGGCTCTAAATTAACCTGCCAACCGGCCAAATTCTGGTGAAAATTCAGTTTGACCGGTTGAAAACAAAGCTTACTATTCATTTTTATTTATGGCAAGTGTGTGTTTGGCTAATGCTATCAACTAGCCAAATTTGGCTAGTGATGAATAAAGTTAATTTATAGCCCTGGATTGGTCATATAGCGTTGGACAAGGCAGTACAGAAACAATTTGAATCAGAGCTGTATACATTTCTTGGTAACATAACAACAACAGTTTGGTTCCACCCACAGCCCTCAGCTATCTGAATGGAGTGATTCCAGACCACCATGCTTTCATTCCCAATAAACAACTGATGACATAATTCTTAGAGATAAACTGTCCAAATCTATTTAGATAAAAGCATCAGTATGCAGTAGACTAGTCAGCCTACAGGGTATATTAAAAGAGCCGAATTACTGTTGATATGTTGTTTAGAGTTGGTCAAGAATGTAGGATACATCTGATAATTACAGGGTACAGCTCAGCCAGTCTCCCACCCAACAGATGTGGCTCCATAGTATTAAACACTACGCTGAAAGCTACAAATACCAGACTTGCAGAAGAGGCAGACTACGTGTTCTGCTAGCAAATATAGTTGTTATGGCTGTAGTCACCTCAAAAAGCACAAAATCAAAAGTCTAATATTGTAGCCCCATAATGCACCAGTGGAACGCTGTAATAGTAATTGAAAAGTTAAGTACCATAGTACTACAACACTATAATACAACACAAGGTGTTTACCAATGCACTACGACTTGGTCATTGTGATACTGGTAACAGTAAAATCATAACACTGTGTTGTAGTGGGATAATGCTCTAAGACATAGGAGAATGGAGTGAAGAGACTCCAAAGGCCTCTGGGAGAAAAAGCAAACCAGTCTCTGACCTGTTGTCAATGCCACTGAACTACCTCTGCAGAACAAGTTGGTCAAAGGTAATCAGGTCTTACCTTACCCTCCTATTCATTTCATACAGGTGTCAAGTGTAGCCATGTGGAAATTATGAGGGTAGATTTAGGTATTTTTTTTTAAACAAAGGCAAAGCAGGTCTCGCCTATAATATGATTACAGTGTTATTCTAAGACATATTCAACTTAGATCATTCACTGTATCCTGGAGTAAAATGGCATAATTTTGCAGAATATGGAATAAAAAGACAAAAATGCAAGAATGTTAGTCATGAAGGGAAAAATGTCTGTCAATGTTTCTTTAAAATCGTCCCGATACGCTTTGTATTACATATAACTAATCACACACCAAAAAACATGCATGACTGTGAGGAAGAGAGACTATTTGAGTCAGTGACATGCCCTGTCTCTGAAGCACCTTTGTTTTTGCCTCTCAATAATCAGAACATTTCTGAGGCTGAAGCAGGAGCCTGGGCTATATTTGAACACAATGGCCTCGAGCTATTCCTGCCAGCAACTTTTGTTGGAATAATAATACGTAAATCTGGAAAACCTGACAATGCTCTTTGAACTATTGACTGATAGTATCAAAGGGAAATTGATGGATTACGGTGTGATAAGAACAAAGCGGCGCATTTGCTAACCTTCCTCACTGTATCTGAGCTGTGGCTATCTTACACAATCAAAATGGTGTGTCAGTATACTCTTTCTGGATTTATGTATACAGCAAGTTTACTTTGAAACACTGGAACACCACTACACAACACCACATAGAGTCAAATTACTCGAACAGTGGAGTCCAAAGTCATTGTAAAACTCGTTAGGTGGCCAGTGAATTGTTTAAACTTTAATGTTTAAACTTTATTGAGTAAAATTACCTATGACTAATTTTACACTGAGCACATGGCCGTAGTTACATTTGAGGTTCCCGAGGTCCGGACCTCGCTCATTTCGTCCGAGATTTTTTTTTTTTAACGCCAAATATGCCCAAATGAATCAAACACACAAAACTCAAAACCTCTGTGAAACGTGCTTTGCAAATAGTGATTAGTGGTCTATGAGTTCTATTTTGCCTTTGTGTTCTGTTTGTGCAAGTGATTCATTAATAGAGAGATAGCAGCCTACACAGTAACGCACCATCAGGAACGTGGCCACGCTGCGCTTGGGCGCTTGAGACGTCTCCTATAAAGCCAAGCGTTTTAAAACAGTGGCCCAATAGGTGGATGTCTTTCACAACTTTGTGAAACCGTTTTAACTGAGTCATTATTTGAAAGAACCAGCCATTGGGTTCTACTTGTAAATCGGAAGGTCTGTAATAAGCGACAGAAAAGGACATACAAGGAAGTCACCAGAGCGTCTTCAGATGTGGATTTTTACCTGCTTATTTGGTCAAGTGACAAGATTAACGTTTCGAGTTGTCACGACTTCTTCAGAGTCAATCACAGTAAAATGTCCTCATCTGAAGATGTTCTGGTGTCCTCTGTTTGCACTACTAGGCTTATATTTTTTTCCCATGCAATGAACAAGCGCGCCTTGCGCGCGAGTGGTGCGAGTCGTGGAAGAGAACGCAATTCAGACATCAAACAAGCTTGCTTGAGACACAGGTGGCCAACATGGATGCACAGTTTTAAAACAGTAGCATAGGCATATGCATAAGGAGTTATGAGTAGGCTATCGTCTTTGACAACGTTGGCATTTGATAACTAAGTCACTATCTGTCATAAGCCGTCATTTGGTTTTAGATAGGCTAGTGGAAAAAAAGACCGACTGACGCCATCAGCTGCATAAAATAACCAATAAACATTCAAACTTAAGCTCAGCTAAAAGCAGGCTGTCAGATCAAAATAATTTGATTGTAAATTGGAGAGGTTATTATTGCCTGTGTTGATAGACTTTCGTCTTTCGCTTTTGCGTGTACAGAAATACTACTAAAAAAATAATAATAATAACAAGCGTGCAGGCGATGCGAGGAAAATAATGTTCAGCTGACAAGACGTTAGTTTTACATAGGCATATAACAGGCAGCAGGCTCCACAACAACCACGCCACAGTCCTAACTTGCTGCCTATGTCAACTTCAAGAAATCATTTGGTAAGTGAAAATAGGCTACTGGTTTTTTTTGTTTTTGCTGTACTACCGTTAAAATAGTAGCCTATCCAAATGAAGAAACATATTCGTGTAGCTCGTGGGACTGTCTACCGACTTCAACGGATATTTTGACTCATTTGGCCACTTTGTCATTAGCCTATGCCCATAGCCTACTTTAAGATGGTAGATTAATAATCATATTGACTTTATTGTATTAGGTCAGTGTTTCTCAACTTTTTTTTATGCGAGGCACCCCTTGAATTCATTAAAAAAAATGAAGGCACCCCAAACTAACAAGCCGTAACAGGGCATCGCATCCGATAGTAGACTAACACATTTGGAGACATCACACAACCTAGGCTAGCCTACGTTTGAAGTTGCAGCTTTCTGCGACCTAATATTGTGCGTAAATGGCAGATGAAAGATTCCAGACTAAGTAGGCTATTCATTTTTAAATTCAGACAAATATGTATTATAGCCTGACATCATTTATTTATCAGCCACGTTTCCGTGGCACCCCAGGGTGCAGCACCCTGGTTGAGAAACACTGGATTAGGCTATGGGTTTAAATTGGAGGGACCTTTAGATATGAATGTGTTTAAAGTTTCATGTTAATTTTGATATACCCATTCCACAGAAAACGAGTCACAGAGAGCAGGGCAAACATGTCCAAGAGATTAAAACAAAACACCATGGATGCATATAAATATATGTATTATACATAAACATGTAGGCCTATAAAAATGTACTTTTTTAACAAATATATTTTTAAAAATTAAAAAATTTCGGCATTTTGGACCTCGGTTAACCCAACTTGCTGGCTACGGCCATGACTGAGCAAGAGTAAAATTAACACTATTTCGGTGTGGAATCAGGTGTTATCTGACAGTTAATTTCAACACCTCAAGAGTTACATTAACACTGGTATTTTTTACTGTGAAGAAGAGCTGTGTCTGCCCTGTGCTGTGCCTCTTCCACCATAGCAGGCTACTGTGCACTACACACCTCACTGGACTAATCAATTGCATTCCTGATTGGATGTGCACTCTTGATCCAGCAATTAATCAGCAGCAATTCAAACACATGCTAACTCAGAGGCAGGAACTCAGACTGGTATCAAGTCAAAGATATAAAGTGTGTGTTTTTGTGTGTGCGTGTGTGTGTGCATGCATATGTGCGTGCATGCATACGTGAGTGCATGCATGTGTGCACACGGGCGTGTGTAGTCCAGAGAATGTCTCCCTGCAGGAATGTTTGAGAGGAACTTGGGTGACTTTCACAGCAGCGCAAGCCTGAAGCAGGTTCATGAGAATACTTAAGGATGATTACATGAATTCTTTGGAGTGCTATTCGAGGCATGAATTCCTGACGATGAGAGAGAGAGGTAGGCCTACCGGTTCCTATGACACAAGGAATAAACATGCTAGAGCAGTGTTTCCCAACCTTTTTTGTCCTGCGTACCCCCTAAGCCATTCTGTCATATGATGAGTACCCCCTCGCGCTCATTCATGCTCTGTTCCTCAATCCCAATGTGACTAAAGTCAATATATTTGTTATAATTACATTTTTCCATGTACCCCCTGAGGTGTCCTCGCGTACCCCTAGTGGTACACGTACCCCTGGTTGGGAAAAACTGTGCTAGAGAACTGTTGTCTACACTATTAATAAAGAGGGCATGACAATGTCTTATATGTTTTTATACCATTGAAGGTGCTAATGTGCAGCTGTGTAATCCGAGGCAAACAGAAAGTGTGCAGTTCAGCATAGATGGCCTTGAGATACCTTTTTGGTCTTGCTGCCTGGCCTTTAAGGCTAACACAGTATGTAATAATAGGATCTCATGTCACTACAATGAACACAATGAGCACAACCATAACCAGTGATGGGCAACCAGGTTTCAGAAGTTACAATGCAGTGCCACATATTCCCAAATTACCTGCTTTAACCTGTCCGCCCTATCTGCACAGGTAAAACCAGGTCGTTTGACATATGTGGCAGTCATGGGTAAGCGGTTAGAGCGTCAGACTTGAAGCCCAAAGGCTGGTTCAACTCCTGAACCGCCAGGTTGGTGGGAGGAGTAATCAACCAGTGCTCTCCCCAATCCTCCTCCATGACTGAGGTATCCTGAGCATGGTACCGTCCCGCTGCACTGCTCCCTTGAAGCGCCATTGAGGGCTGCCCCCTTGCACGGGTGAGGCATAAATGCAATTTTGTGGAGTGCTGTGTCAAAATGACAATGGGAGTTGGAGTTTCTCAGTTGGGCTTTCACTTTACTTCATATGTGGCAGTGGATCATAATTTCTGAACCCAGGTTGTCCATCACTGATCACAGCTTAGGCAGTCAGAGCAAGAGTCAGCATTAACAAAGACTGTGCAGTTATAGAGACAGACACAGCGAGCCAACAGGATTCACTTGATAATAAGTCAGAACAGAAAAAATATAGCTCAACCTGTGGAAGGGTTTGGGGTTTGCCAGCTCCGCTGCAGTTCCTAATGTACTTCATACTCGCTTTTTCTCGGCAGTAAATGAGCTAACAATAATGATGTATGGCTTTTGTGAAACATCAGCAGTGCTCCCCCCCCTAAAGTGTTCGATGCCGTTCCTCAGCCACTGTGGCAAAAAGACATTCATCTCGTCCCAGGACGACTGAGTCAGATGGCCCTGTGCCACGGCGCACAATCTGAGCACTGCAGTCAGTCGCTGGGCAGACAAGTGGGCCGTGGCTTAAGACAATAGGCTACCGAGGGCACTTCCTCTCCGCTGCATGGCTTGCGTGGGTCTGCCATGCCGCCCATTATGCCGTTTGACTTTAAATCAATAGGCCTCGCAGAGTTGACCTAATATGAGTATCACGGTGGTTAATTCAAATTGATGTGTGTATATCAATTTTGTTTTATTTTACTCATTCATGCTTTTAGCTATTGTGTTGATTATTTCACCAGGCCTATTCACAAATCACAATCGTGCTCCTGACGATTTCTATGGACCTCAATAAGAACAATCAGAGGACTGACTGCAGACCCATATAGTGTCTTCTGATTTGTTTGCTCTGACAGGATTTCTGGAGGCATCCACGGAAAACATGCCCCAGATCTGTATTTGTGCACCTACGTGTATGTACAGTGGCCTACTGTAGGCTTACAACTAAGATAGTACATAGCAAAAGGTTCCTCATGGACAACCGCTTGTCTCGAAACTAAGGTAATAAACACATCATAACTGTGTGTTCCTATTTCATTGATAATACCATAAGTAGGCCTACTTAACAACTGTATTATCTATGAATTGAAAACAAATGAACATGACTGTGCACAGAGACATATGTGGTACACGGGCCAAGTCACAGTCGCTTCCTCTACAGGTGTGGGGAACCTTTTCCATTCGAGGGGCCACTTCAAATTCATCGGAGGGCCGTACTATTAACACAAACCAGGATTTTCCCCTGCACTTTAGGCCTATATTGAAGTCAGCCACCTTTTAAAAAGACCCCACGTTCTCTGGGTCCACTGAATATAACTTAATTGTATTGCAAATGTATTTTCTAAGATTCCTTTACAAAATGTGTCATATTTTATGTGAAGCGGCATAATATTAATATGAAGCCGAGGGTCGGATAAATTGTCAATTGCCGCTAGAGATCAAATACAATTTAGCTTCATCAAAAAATCTTTCTAGTGAAGAGCAAGATATTGGGAGTGGTTTGCCTATACAATTTGTTTCATAATGCTCACATTCACAGATACCAATGAGACCCAAGTGACTCAATATAAAGGATAAATTAGAAGACCAAGGAAATGCTGATAGGAAATATCTGCCTGCTTGCTACTGCTACTCTTGACAGTGCAGTTTAGCATTAGTCACCCCACAAAGGCATAGCTCTACTAACGCCAGCTGCAATGCCACACTGCTGACACTACGCCACCTGCTGGACAAAAGAGGCATTCTGTTTTCCATCTTCACACTGGATCACCGAAACCATAGACATGAATGTATATACTGTATGTCTATGGCTGAAACTGTGGTATTGGAAAGGCACTTCCTCTTTTGTACGCACACCCCTCCCAACATGTCGAATGAGCAGTTTTACATTAAGAGAACAAAATATATTAAAAGAAAACCAAGTAAAAGGTTTGATAATTCTAGAACTAATATAATAATTATGGAGTTGAGCATCCATCACATAAACTTTGAAACACTGAAATTCTGCCCTTTTATATTCCCTTAAACACAAATGACTAGATTTCATATACATTATTTGTGGCTTTGCATAAATGATTAATCGCACAAAATTATAGCCTATTGAGAATACTTGCGGAACAACCTGAATTATTCCAAGCTCACACTGTTTTGTTGTTGATCATGGGGTCTTTCCAGATAAACCCCGCGATGGGAAAATATATACAGTCTTCTCCATCAGTCAAGTATAGTATCGGCAGACATGGCTGATGCTGTGGCTAAGTGCCTTTCAAGATAAGGGCTGTGCATACGCATGTGGAACAGAAAGAAGTCTGTTCTTTAGAAACCTGGCACACCGCCAGCCCGCCCTGGCTGCTATATGTGCATTGGACATGGAAAAAAAAGGAAACACACACACACACACACACACACACACACACACACACACACATACAATTCCTCTTTGCCTTGCGAGGCGGTGCGAGGCGCAACAACCCAAACCCCTTAGTGACAAAGGAGAAGCCACGCCACACATCTTCCACAAGGAGGAGGAGGAGGGGTGCCGTGGGATAGGGTGGGGTTGAGGTTGGGTTGGGTTGGGGTGCCCTTCATGCAAGCTTGACTGAGTTTGAATGGAGGTGTTGGGTGGACGCTAAGTCTGCACTCATTTCGATCAGACAAGCCTTTTGACCAGATTGGTGATGTAAAATTGGGCTTGTCACATTTCGGCATCCCCCCACATGCCGCGTTTGTTCTATTTCACACTGCATGAGGAAACGATCAGTCTTTATAGGCTTGTTCGTTTACGCAGTTCCACATGGCCAAGTGTGCTTACCCCAATTGATATTGACACTGATTTCTTGTAAAGGAACGATACATCTTAGAGTTCATGACAGTGGACTGAAATGCATACAGTGTCCATAAAAACTACACAATGTAATGTATTAATAGAGCCTAAATTTAGCTGGTAATTGTTAGTCAACCCTATATGTATTCTTAAACTAATGAACAGATACTTTGAGGCATTTCAAGCAGCAGGCTGTAAAATTAAGGGCAGGTTACAGTGTGCATTGCAGTAATTGTAGACAACAGCCCACAGTCTGATTATAGCACCCCAAGGCAAACCACAGGGATGGAACCGACCTGGATCCAAAACCACAGCCCTTTTCTTCATTACAATGCTGTATCCCATCACCAGCCTCTTCAAGAAGTCTGTTGCTTTTACTTTTAACACCTGAAACATAAGAGAATGTGTTGTTGTGTATAGTCACTTCAGCACAGCTATTTTTATATTTTGATGGCACAAGTCAAACTACCAAGCCAAGCGTAAAATTCAATGTAAATGCAAAGGGAGGGGACGAATTTCCTTTAAATATATTTGCCAAAATTTGGTAATAATCAGCGTGAACCCTGAAAGAAATGTAATACCTTTAAATGTTCACTATAACTAGCTAATTGTTGCGCTGTGAAGAATAATTCCACTTTTCCCCCAGAGAGAAATTATGTAACTAACACATTCTCCTTCGTAAACAAGTGCAAATTGGTGAGGCACCATGCTCCTTTTTTATTCTCCTCGTGTCATGCCTCTCCTCACCACGACTACTTTCACCAGAGCGGTATAGGCTAGATGCGGTATTTTAGGTCAGTTACGCTCTCTCCCCTTAATCCCCTACAGCAATGCTCTAAGCCCGCTGGTTCCAGGGCAAATTAATTGGGGAAACAAAAGCTTGTCACTTTGTGTTATGTGGCAGTCGTTCGAGCGCGCGTGTCGTGGCAACATCCCACGTCAGTGTGTAACTGTAACGGGCAAACATAAGCTGTTACATAATAATAAAACATGAACCAGGCAAAAAAAAAATCCTGTCTACGTCGCACCCAAACCGTGGGAGACGGCTCTTTCACATGTGTAATTTCCAAATGTATCTGTTCATATATGATCTTGCTACCAGCTTACAATCACAGTGACACTGAACAAAGACAGGAGGGTGCCATGATCTACCATGATCTCGACCCCGCCTTCCGGTTAGCTTGTGTTGAGAACGCTGTGTTTACCGTACGCGCAAGACATGCGCGCACGAAAATTTGGGAGTTTAAAAGGGGGGAGTGTCCCTTCAGCGAAGATCAAGCTATAGCTATCAGAGAGATTCTAGAATGAGAGGGGACATATGGCGGCCATCTTGGTGACGCCTCCGGGGTGCTATTTCGCGATTAAGTAGACCAGATCTGAGAGTCAATGGGAAAAATGAATGGGGAAACTGAGTATAGGACGGAGGGGAACCCAGCGGTTGTGAAAACCATATGGTTGAAACGACCGTGAAAAACTGATCAACCTAGACTACTTGGTTGTGTCATACGAGTCAAAATAAAGCTTTTTGAGCCACTTTTCTCACGGTTTTTTTGACAGAGCGCAGGCGCAGTAGTTCCATAACGGCACGAGAGCAACGGCTTTTCACAACTGAGCATGTGCATAATTTCGCGTGCGCCGATGCAGCCAGATGATTGGATCACTGTCAACGCAGCTCAGCAGGCACATTGGCTCTTGTTACCAGAAAGGCGGGAGATGTGCGGGTAGACGCCATATTTGCGTTACGAATCTTCACCGTTAATTTCTATGTACCTGTCCTATCTCCCCTTACTAGAATATATCTCTATAGCTATAGCATAACGTATATGTACTTCCTGTTTTCTGAACCATTCTGTATCATTATAGCAACATTTTCCTTGATAACTTTCCGTTTTTGTGAACTATAGGCTACATTGTAGAGATCTAGCTGTTCAATGTGGCTGATACAATGTTGCAGTGTAGCAGTTTCTGTCAGTAACACGTTGCCGTCTATATTTAACACCCCCCCACCACCACCACCACCCCAACCACCCCACGCGAGACACTGTTCACCTCCATTACTTATATGTGAGTTCAGACCAATTGTTCCTTCGACCGTGATCTCGTTTTTAAAACGATAGACCTACAAAAAAAAATACACGTTTTCCTTATGAATGTGTCCAAGTGCTCCAATTCATTGGGCAATCGCGCCCAAACTGTTATCCTGTAGCAAGGGGTTACAGATAGAATGGTAGGATATTTTACGAAAGGTGGCGAGCAAATGTAGCCTATTTATTGTAAATGTTTAAAATGAGAACGGTGTCTTTTTAAGTGCTTGGGAACTGGGACTGAGGGGAAGGCAAGGCACGCTCCCACTTCAGTTACCAACTATTACATAACCCGCGCGCCTGCTGTTGATCAGCAAATACTAGTTACGTAGAATTACACAATCCGTGTGATAGCAGCAGCAGAACAGGCGCGCGTATTATCTTGTTTTATAGCAAGGTGGCGTATCAATTTTCCTCTTTGAACTAACCTCGCAAATCAGGAAAATTTAACCCAGGATATGCGCTGTCTTTAACATCCAAGTGAGATTTACTTTTGTGTCTTTTGTTGAGAATTAATTCTGGTTGTTTTGTTTTGACAATTGTGTTGACACTGTCACACATGCTGGGCTAGCCTACTCTTATTAACGCCACAGAGTAGGATACTTATTGTAATCTATCGTTTTGTAGCCTATTTTGCGCGCATAATAATTCTGCTGATATATTCCTACAGCCGCACAAGAGAGCCTACCTACATACACTCCACTCCATGCCACTCAGTCTAGCTTTAGATAGCTTGCCACGTTTGTCCGTTCTCGCCTGTCTTCACGTTACTGGCTGTGAATAAAGATGATTCACTGTAAAGGAAAGTTCTTATGGGCCAAAATGGCGTTCAACTGCTAGAGGACCATGCTGCAGAAACCTTGAAATTGGTAGGAGATTGTAGGAATAGCTGTGCGTCTTCACAAGGGACAGTACGGTAGCATCCAAGGGGAGTATAACCTGGCTCTCACTCAGATGCTCACGAAGTGTAACGAAGATGCACGAAGCACTAGGGGTCTCGCGAGAGCCAGGCTAAGGGGAGTACACATGATGCGTTGAAAGAGGAGGTAGTTCTTCATTTCAATCAGTTGTGTATTGAGTTCTCTATTTTTCTTTTTTTTCGGGGAGTGGGGAATAATGAAAGAGGTCTTCCGACAAAGCGGACAACAACATGAACGGCGCGCTGTATATTTCGTTTTTCCAAGGCCAACTCGAATCTGCACTGGAGCAGGTAGTGCAACTCGCCGTTCAGGAAATAACCAAGACTGTTGGTGCCACCTTGAATTCTATGTTGATGGAAACGACTGCAAAGGACCAAGAAAACCAACGACTGAGGCTGAAGCTGCAGTCGACAGACTCTGAATGTAATGTAAAAAGACATGGCAAACCTGCCACTTTCAAAGGCGGGAGAGAAACGACTATGGCCAGCGAGGAAACAAAGCCGGAGCAACACACCCCCAGCCCAAGTCGAGAGCGCAGCATGCAGGCAGACGCTCTCAGGATTGAGCAAAAAGGACGAGCAGTGGGTAAGGTTATTTGCCAACAGTTCGTAAGACAAGCTTTCAAAATGTCAACATGAATTGTGAATGTGACACCCTCCACAATCATAAAACTATACTTTCCCTCTTGGTTGCTAGCGCGTCCTTTCCAAACATCGTACCCAAATTTCTACTAGCCTATAATGACTGGGACCAAAAACACGACACAAACAACACAGCAGACGGAAGGAGGGGGAAGTTATCATAAGCGTGCCTAGATTATAGCTCCCTTGTTATTTAATCATTTGTGCTTGTTAAACGCCATATTAAACACAGTCGAGGAATGAATGACGCATGTTTCTGTGCCGCGCAGACATTTCGTTTTATGAGTTCATGGAGAATCACGGAGCTAGCTAGGTGTTTAGTACACATGGCAACACACCCCCTTTTCAGCCACCATTATCTGCTTACCAGGCATTTCTTCTTCCTCTTTCGTCGTGGAAAATACTGGCTAGATCTATATTTATTACAAAAATACTTTCAAAAACAGGTATGCTGACGAGGATGTCTCAAGATGAAAACATTGAAAGTCTTGCACACAGTGCAATAGGGTGTAATGGTCTGAGGACGGAAGTAGCCATCTCATGTATTGTCTGTGAGACAGCATTCTCCATGGTCAGTGTTATTGTGTTTCAAATGGTGATGTGGCCAGGGGTCACTGCAGAATAGAAATAGTGCTTCAGTTGGAGAGACTGTTTATTATTGTGTCGGAAACGCACTCTGAATGGGGGAAAAGGCTTCTGAGCTGGACTCACTTTGGTCTATATTAAACATTCTTTTGTAGTCTGCCTGTCTCTCAGAAACATTCAAAGGCTCATTCAAACAAGGGTAACACACACACACACGCACACACACACACACACATGCTGCAGTGCAGATTAGGGGGCATGTTGTGACTGTTGTTAGTGGTGGGTCTGAGCAGTGACGCCATTGTTGTGGAGTGTCTGCCTGCTTAAGCGCTGCCCTGCCTCTCTCTGTAGTAACAGTAGGCAGCAAGGAAAGGGGTGACTTTCCCCCCAATAAATCAGCCAATAAGACTACCAGGACCAAACCACACCCACCCATCCATGCAGACACGATCAGGCGCAAAACAGGGTGGGGTGGGCCAGGTCAAGAGAGGGGATGCGGGATGGGAGCATGAGGTGCGGACACCCTCTCAGTCCATCCATAAACGCCATTGTCCTCGCTGTCGGTCAACGCCGGGGAGACCCACAGCAACAGACAAAAGTTTCTCCCGCAATTGAGTGTAAAGGGTCTAAAGTTAGTGTTGTAATTAAAGCCCATACTTGTCTTGTTCCCACACTTGCATCCCTTGAGATACACGGCAGCGTCCATTTTGGGTTGTACACAGTGACTTTCAGGGAGTGGCTGATTTTGATTACGGCCGGGTCCTGTGTTTGTGTGTGTGTCTGTCTTTGTTTGTGTGTCTGTCTGTGTGTGTGTGTGTGTTTTACACTTTGACACGTTTGATTTTGTGACCTGAACAATTCCTGGCCACGACGACGAAGCTTACCTACTCACTCCCCTGTGACTATTGTGCCGGTGGAATCTTGAAATTCTTGCACACATTGGAACATTGCAACCTCAGGAAATGAGGAACTGCCCATGGCTGATCAAACCTCTCTCTCCCCTTGTTTCTTGATTATCGGTCGCCCCTGTGGCGAGCCCCAACAGGCCTCATAATTGCCTCCTAGTTCCTTTGGGCCCCCTGTTCTCACTCCAGGAAGGAGTTAACTGCCCTTAAACAATAATCCCGATGTGTGTGTTTTTCAGATTATCGAGTCGGAGCAGTCATTTCAATAATCTTCACGCATATTTGGTGCGGTCGGAATACTTGAGGGCAAGCCAGTTCAGAGACACACCCACCCGCTTGCACTCAGACAACGCATGCGGACAAATGCAGGCTGACAGACACACACACACACACAAACACACAAACTGACACAAACACTCGCACACTCGGACGGCACATACGGACAAGTACAGCTAAATAGCATGCTTGTACACACACAGACAAACTGACAAACACAAACACGCATACACTTGCAGTCGGACGCACATACGGACAAACATAGTCCAACGTACACACACACACACACACACACACACACACACACACACACACACACACACACACACACACACACACACACCTCTCCATCCAAAATGCAAAGACTTGTTCACGGACGGCACTGATGTGTCAGTAATCTGATGGGGCATGTATGCAGATCCTGTAAGCCACCTTGGCACGATTGCATCAGAGCCAGTGGTTTCAGGCAGCTGCAAGAGGAAGAGCCAAAGATGGCAAAGCCCACAGCCCGTCCGTGCCAGTCTGCCCTGGCAGTCACGAACATGCCAAATTCGGAGGGAAGTGCAGACTCATGGCACGGCATGAGGCATCCAGGCTTATAACAAGGGATTTAAGGGCAGAAACAAAGAAAACACAAAGTGAGCAAAAGTATTTTATCATTGGGAAAACGGCAGAATGTGGAAGAAATAGAGAATGCTGGTTTGTTCCACCCCTTTCCTCAAGTCCACCAGTGTGTTGGTTGGTTTTACGAGGTCAACTTGCACATTGTAAAATGAGGGTGTCGATTCTAACAGCTTTTAAAATTGAAGTCCAACTTATTTCCCTTCGAAAAGCACAACAATCATCTAACCTGGCGATTAAGTTGGATTAGATATGTAAGAGACAATGAAGGAGAGAGAGACCGGGAGAGAAAGTCACCATAATAACATCTGTGATAAAGTCCTATAATTTTGCCCAGGGTTTCACTTAACATTCCAAAGGGGACCAGAGGACGGGACGGGACGGGTGTGGGATCTCGAGCCACGGTTTTTGGCCACGCTGCCATGCGCAGATGCCGGCCACATTCGTTCTAACCACGGCCAGGCCCCAGACACTGGCTGGTGCTTCAGGGCTGCATAATATTACCAAAACAACAAGCGATAGCAGTGCAGAACATTGCAATGATGATATGACTGCAGTAAATAAAAACTACGGGCCTACAGTATGTGGTTGTCTTTTAGCTTTGTGTTCACTGCCAGGCCAGACTGTGGACAATGAGTAGACTTTGTTTGACTCTATGTATTTGGGAGGCTATTTTAACTTAACTTGTGTAGTGGGAAAGTATAGCTCTGGACATTGTTCTTTGTGTTGCAGTGAAGGATTGCTTTTGAAATACTGTATGTGTTGTGTGGGGGAATGTTTAAATTTACTCGGTCTTCAATACATTTCGATCCTGCAGTGCTCTGACTCTGGTGTTGGAAGCTCAAACTCACTAGAGTCATTACGGTAAACAAAAAGAATAAACCAGGTTTTTTGTGTGAGGCATTTTGTAAAGGCAGACCTTCAAAAAAGGTAGTTGCTCTCAATTCTTCTTTGGTGCTTGTACAACATCATCTTGAGTTAAGGCAAAACAGTTTTATCATCACTGTACACACTGTATGTAGCAGATGCCAGCCAGCTGCGCTCGGCATAGAATATTAGTAAACCACCCTCCCAACGCCTCATGCATATACACTACTGACACCTCCCTCCCATAGTGGAGTTTGTTGTGAGGCCGCACTGGTTCAAGACACTGGGTCTGGACCTCTCAGGATGACCTCAGTTACACATAAACCAGCCATAATCCCAAAGTGCAGTTGAAGTACATCATATTACATTGTTCTTACATTCAGATACACTGCAAATGACCTGTAAAGGTCATTACAATTTATTATAACTTACTGCCCCTGTTGAATTAATTAGATACAGTGTAACAAAGTATGTTATAATGTGTAACATTATGTACTTGCGCTGTACCTTGTACAGTTGCACTAAAAGATGAACTCTTTTCAGTGAAGTATTGCTAAATGTGTATTGCACTGCTAGTAATGCACATACCATTTGTATACAGGATAATCATTGTACAGGTTGTTTGAAGGAACTGTGGGGAGAGGCCACATTGTAAGCCACTGTAGTATGAACCTGGTTTATGAACGTCTACAGAAAGGGAAATTATGGCCAATGTGAACATGCAGTCGTTATTCTCACTCCAGCCTTGACATGACAGTGCCCGAAGAGTCATATTTTTTTTCTCAACCCTTTCTAAGAACCTGGCCAGGTAATGGTTGTATGGCACTGCTTACATATCATTTGGAACGTCTCAACATGCTCCAAATATCATGTTATGCAACAGAACCAATATTTAAGATACGTTTCTTACAAGATGTATAGATCCATACCCCCATTAGCTGGCCAAGATCTTGGATGAAAAAGATCTTACCGAAAAAATTTTTTTTGTGTCCTCGGGTGACGGACAGGTGAAGGGTAGAGGGAGAAATACAACTGCATGTTGAAATTGACTTAAATTCTCCTTTAAGCAGGGTATGCCCATGGGTTATGTTTCAAAGAAAGGAATACGGAAGTCCAATATCTCTCCTTAGTGATGCATGTGGTGAGGTCTGTTAATTGTTATTATTATATGGTTGTGACGTCATCTGTCGAATGCTCCATTCATTTCAACGGGGCTCCCCAACGTTCGGACGTCTGTTATTTTTCGATAACGGACGGGTTGGTCTATAGCAGACCGCTGTCAATGGCAACAAGACTTTTCACTGCTAAAGCGACTTTTCAACAAGACTAATCAGCTGCTGTGATAGACAGCACCCGTTGTCCTGGCTACCGCTGTCAATGGCAACAAGACGTTCACTGCTAAAGCCACTGGCTTGTATACAAGTCAGTGGCTAAAGCCAATGTTTCATATCACTCCGCAGGGGGTCCGGTCTTTTGTCACTCTAATCAGCTGCTGTAGGCCTAATAGACAACACCTGTTGTCCTGGCTAGCCTACCTAGCTGTTGCCTAGCGGTGTTCCACAACGGCACTGTTTTGTTTTGCGCAGCAACCATCTTAACATTAAATAGGTCTAAAGAAATGTCCCCGCATGTGTGAATCATTTAAGTATATCCATATAATAAGCGGGTTAACTTTCGGCGAGTCGGTCGCTTTGTGGAATAGCAGCACTTCAGAGAGAACAAGACCCCTCCGCTCCGCGTCGGGGTCTAAAGATTCTCTCTGTCGTGCTGCTATTCCACGGTAGCGACCTTCTCGCCGAACGTTAACCCTTACTTATTATGGTATCCATAAACATTATAGTATATTACCAACAAAAAGACCAATTGACTCTCAAAAGCTAAATAGTGTTTAATAGCACAATAGTATCAGTATTGTTATTAGTGGTGATGGGAACAGAATAATTTTGGGTTGAAGACACTTAATTTTCTTTTTAAATTCAGTGTTCTGTTCTGTTGTAAAGTGTCTGATGATGTTGCGTAACTTTTGGGATGATATTTGGAGTGTCTTATGACGCTGCAAGAATTATGTAAGCCAACCAAATCCCCAGTTCACTGGCCAGGATCTCTGAAAGGGATGAAAAAAATGTCTTTGGGTAGGCCTACTGACATTACCAATGCATAGTAGCATTAGCATTACATTTAAGCTTAGGTTTGGGTGATGGATGAATACTAATGCATGTTAGGATATGATGATTCAAAATCGTTAAATAGTTTGATGGGTATACCGTATATCTTTTGTATTAAAATGACATGTCATGACGATATACTGATCAAAAGCTTGAGGTCACCACACTTTCCTCCCATAATACTTTTTTTTGACAGTATAGCTTATTCCATTTCAATTTTAGTTCTGGTTTAAATCCGTTTATTGCGTCTTTTTTCTCTTAAATGAATTCATAAAACAGTATACAGAAAAAAGTAGTTGTGGAATAATTGCATAGACAATACATTACAATTAATTACATTTGACATTATTTAAAGCTCTGCACAGAATAGGCCATAATGTATCCCTAATGTTTGACTAATCAAAGTGTAGACACGTGTGGCAATAATAATGGCCAGTTCTACAACAGTTGTTGTCCAGAATCTCCCGCCACCACCCAATGAGCTTTATGAGCCCCGTGCACGAAAAAGTGGATGTCTGCTCCCTTCGAGCCATACATTGTTAGATGTTATACATATCATTTGAAAGAAGGCGATCTAAGCTTTCAAATGATGTATGGAACTTGTCTGTACACTGAAGCATGGTTCAGTGGTGAATTCATAATAACAGGCCCCATTACGTTCATTCAGATGGCTAGAACTTTATACAGCTACTTTGACTAGAATTTGTTGTCGAGGTGGCAAAGCCACAAATGACATGCACCTACCTTTGGAAAGGACAGGAATTAGGCTTTCCAATGGCTCCATGCATTCTCTAATAACACACAGAAATGAATGTTGAAAAATGGATTAAAACATGTATTGCTATGTAAAATATGTAATACAGGTTGGTTTGATTTGGACTCTTTAACCAATTTGATTGGTATCAAACATTTTTTTTTTCACTTTTGGCTGTTCAGTACTTACCTTGTACCATTTCAAGCTATTCAATAGAAAAAAATGGAAAGTATTAGGGTGACCCCCAAACATGTGCGCCGTAGTGTAAGCTATATCAAGTGTATCCTATTTGAGTGTACATTTATTGAGAGGATACTGGTGCCTTTTGAGGTCATCCCAGCCGGTGTCCTCAGCATATGCTAAGGAGATTAACAGTGCTCATGCTTAACCCACAGAATTTACCAATGAATCTCCTATCTTGTTCAGTTCCACATACATTTTTAAATCTGAGAGTTTGCAGAGACTACAGTGAAACACCATGTTGTACCCCAGCATTTACCATCAGGCAAATGTCAATCCTGCTCACACATACCGAACAACGCAGCAGTGGTATATAGTGTCGCTGTGCACCAGGCCCCTCCTCCCCAGCTTCACACATGCAAAGCTCACTACAAGGTGGAGGGACTGAGGTTTCTTTTAACTTTGAAAGTTATGCATGTCATGTGAGCTCCCAGTTAGAGGAAGCAGGAAAAAGGAGGAAAAATGTGTCCCGTCAGGCCCATGAACTGAAATTAGACCTGTGGTTTTCCGTCAGTCATTGGTACAGAGATATATGTGTTTTTTTTCCTTTTTGATTTTTCTTTACAAATGCAAAGAATCTAACACTCTTTATCATTACGCACATCTTTTCCCCATCTCTTCCTACCAGGTCAGCTGAAAGCGGTGATGGAACAGGTGCTGGAGTTTGCTGTGACTGAGCTGACTAAGATCGTGGAGGACAGCTTTGACGACCTGGTCCTGGAGATGACCAAGGTGGAGCACGAGAACGACTCCTTGAGCAATCGGCTGCTGCGGACGGGAAAGAAGTGTCGCAACGACAGCGACTCTGGCAGCAAAAGCGACAGTGCCGTGGAGGAGAAGCGCGGCGGCGTCACCACGGGGAAGAGGGAGTCGGACAACGACAATGATTCCGACTCGCCGGGAAGTTCGGAAGGCACACGCCAAGAGGTGCCCAGAGTCTCCGAACGTGCTGCCAAAATCACCCGAGCCAAACAGCAGGTTGCAAACGACGCCACAAATGGTGGGTACACAAGAGAGTACTGTTGACCATTTTGTTGTGCCTTTTGGTGTCTGTCAACCCTTTCATGCAGAGCCTCCATTTTACGCTTGTTGTGGTCAAAATTGTAATGGTATCATCTCATAGGGCAGTCATGGGTGAGCGGTTAGGGCGTCAGACTTGTAGCCCAAAGGTTGCCGGTTCGACTACCGACCCGCCAGGTTGGTGTGGGGAGTAATTAACCAGTGCTCTCCCGCATCCTCCTCCATGACTGAGGTACCCTGAGCATGGTACTACCGTCACGCCGCACTGCTCCCTTGTGTAGCCATTGGGGGCTGCCCCCTTGCACGGGTGAAGCATAAATGCAACTTCGTTGTGTGCAGTGTGCAGTGCACACTTGTGTGCTGTGGAGTGCTGTGTCACAATGACGATGGGGGTCGGAATTTCCCACTTGGGCTTTCGCTTTCTTATGTAGTCTTTTTGTGCAGATGGGCCCACCAGTGGGCCTGGTCACTCTCTGCCGAAAAGACAACAATTATAGTTACATTATAATTACTTTGCAATGACTGTGACGAGAGAGCCTTGAGCCCTTAGCGCAGAGCTGATGTTATAACCCTACTGTCACCAAAATTATGATGGCCATGTCTTAATCTGCTATTTAAGGCTCTCTGTAATGTCATAGCAACATTGTTATGATGTATTTCAGTATTTTCAATAATGAATTGGCCCGCCGGCGACCCTATCTGCACTAGTAAGAGGGTACGTAACAGATTAATACTTGGACGTTAGAATCTTGGTGACAATAACGTTAGGTGAGGCTCTGCACAAAGGGGTTAAGAGTCTTTGTAATTCCATAGCAGTTTTCTTATCTGATACATTTATAGATTATAAATGTATAATCTATAATTTTTTTTATTTTTACCGTAAACGGTAAGTCATGTCATCTGCGGTACCATCTGCACCACAGGTCTAACACATTTTTCAGCCAATGCCGACTTTAGAGAGTGGGACTCCACTCCACAGTCTAAGCCCCCTCCCTGTTGCCATGACATGCATGGGAATGTACTTTTTAAACAACAAGCAGTTCCAACGACACTGACGTGAGGTACAGTAGATCACTCATCACGCTTTCAGTTACATCATCTGACTACAGGCTTGGACATGTGGTGATGGTAGCCTATATGCCAGCGTTAACCTTTGGCCCATACTGATAGCACAGAGAGCACATTATCACATGGATAAGCTACCTGCTCTGAAAGGCTGCATTTGTTTTGCCAACAGGGTTTTTTTCTGCAAGAAATTCACAACTTTGGTGATGCCGCTGTAAATGAAATTTGTTGAAATGTTGAAAAATGTTGACAATTATGGGCCTTTGCTTCAAAAATATTTTACAATTTACAGTATATGTTTTTATGAGTGCACGTTTGTGTGTCAGTAAGCAACATTTAGGGTGAAAGGCCACCCCATGTCTATTTTATAACAATTAAATAAACAGATAAGATGCAAATTGGCACCACATTGGAGCCAGACGTATCAGCTGCTAATTGGTGATCACCTGTTATCTAGAACAGGTACAACCAACATGGCGGCAGGACTTTTACCCCATTAAGTCAGGTTTACCTATCTTGAGTGAATGTATACCATAGTGTGTTATAAAGGAAGGTGTAACAAAAGCTTAGTTGTATGGCCTCTGGTTGGATTTGGCCCTGGGCCCAGTTTCATGTGCCCACAGGGTGTCTGGGACTTAAGGGTACTTTTGTCGCCTTGAGATGTTAAGTTTGCGAGCTATAGTTTGCCCAGGCTCTGTCTTTGGGGTTAACAATTAACTACGGTCTTGCCATATAGCTGACCTAGTTGTTGGAACAGTCACCCTGTACGCCAACGCCAACATGCAAAACCACATGTCTCTCTCTCTCTCTCTCTCTCTCTCTCTCTCTCTCTCTCTCTCTCTCTCTCTCTCTCTCTCTCTCTCTCTCTCTCCCTCTCTCCTGTTTGGTAACTGTGGAACCAATGTCACCGTGTTCCACCTGCCTCATTCCTGTAGTCGCCCCCTCCCTCCTCCCAGCGCTCCGGGGTTAAAAAAAAGAACATGAACAAACTGGCTTTGACACTCCTGCCTTTGTGTTGTCATATCTGACGTCTTATGGCCACTGTATAGTATGGCTCATGTAGTCTTGCCATGTACAGGCAAGGACATATAGCAGCCAGCCACTGTTTACATAGAAAGTGTGTGCGTGTGCATTCATGTGTGTGCGTGGGCATGCGTGTGCGTGTGCATACATGTGCGTGCGTGGGCCAGCATATGCGTGCGTGTGCATGCGTGCGTATGCGTAATTTACTCTATATGTGACTGAGCATTTTCATGCCAAAGGTCGCTGTGTAAGAAAAATGTACTCAGCATTTTGGTTCAGTCGAGACTGAAGACAGACAGCGCATCTCATGTTTAAACCTGTCTGCGACGAATGTTCACAGGGAGAACCAGCGTACTGTTGCATTTTTAGCTCTGGTCACAATAAAGGCATTCATAGCATGCTTCCAAACTGCCAAAAAACCTAGTCTCCAAATGTGTGCTCAAACCTCAAACGTGTTTTTCTAGACCTGAAGGTGATTTACTGGCTAAATGGTGGCATGCCGTGATGCAGCTTGTCTAGTGTGTCGATTTAGCGACCCTAGCATAATAATATTAGTCATGTTATTGGTCACGGCTGAAATGGCTAAGGCCCAAAGGTGAAAAGCCCAAAAAACATTTAATACAAAATATAGTATACAAAAAAATACTGTATAACATTTTCTATAAAATCCAAAAAAATCGTGCCTAACATCCCTGTCTGGTGCGTTTTGTGTGTGATGTTTTCAACAGACACAGACAAGCAGAAAGTGTTAGCCGTGGCTCAGGACTGGGTGCCCATCCTGGACAAGGTCTTTGGTCAGAAGTGGTGCAGCGACGCGTGGCACATCAAAGAGGTGGCGTCGGTGGTGAAGGCCGAGGGCAATGCCGACATCGCGCTCAGCCCGCTCGGTCCGGGCCAGGCCTCGGGCATCGACGCCCTCATCCGCGAGACCCTGCAGCCCACCCTGCCCCCCACCGGCCCCAGAGAACCCAACACGGGCCAGTCCCAGTGGCTGCAGCCGGAAGACCTCGAGGTGCTATCCCCACCCCCCGAACATCAGACGGTCCCCGTGGTCAGCAGCCCCACAGGTGAGCCGCACACAAACAAAACGACTGAGCTCCACAAAACGGTGTTGACTGTTGCTTTGGGCTGTTTTGGAACCAAAGCTTTGGCAACGTTGGTGATATTAGATCAGGCTCGTAGGCCGCATGACATAACACGTTTGACTGGAAAGATCAGTGCATTGATTTTAATTAAATGAGGTCACATGATGTTTAGTACTACTTACACTAGAAACATACTGACTTTTTTTTCTTTCTTTCTTTCTTTCTTTCTTTCTTTCTTTCTTTCTTTCTTTCTTTCTTTCTTTCTTTATTTCTTTCTTCCTTCTCTTCCTTCTTTCCTTCCTCCCCTTCTCTCCTCTAGGTGGCGTGCCTGATTTGACATCCCCCTCCATGCTGCACAGGCTGCTGACACTCCCTTCCCAGCTGCTAGAGGGCGACGAAGAGTCGAGCGAGGGGCTACCTGTGCTCTCCGAGGCTCCTGGCAGCACTACCGAGGCCTTTGAAACAGCCATCTCTCCAGGGCCCACCGCCACCCCTCCCACCCTGACAGCAGAAGAAGAGGTTGTAGCGGAGGAGGAGGAAGAGATGGAAGAAGAGGAGGAAGACGAAGGGGACAAAAGTTCAGACACGGACCACTGTTTCTCACCCAGAGGCCCCCCCCGGGGACCTGCCAGGAAGTCGCACGGCTGCAAGCAGTGCGGGAAGCGCTTCGCCCGGGCACACCTGCTGAAGGCTCACCAGCAGACACATGAGCTGGGCTCAGCCCTCCGCTGCTCGGAGTGCGGCAAGCGCTTTACACACACGTCCCGGCTGCAGGCCCACCTGCGCACACACCGCGAACACCACACCAGAGGACGACGAGACCCTCAGCACTGAGGGCCAACCAACACAAAAGTTCAAAAAAAAGGAAAAATCCACAGAGGTTAACTTTTACAGTGTTTTTTGTTTGTTTTGTTTGTTTTTTTATTATTTGTTTTTGTTTTTACATCTAACTGTGAGTTTTGTGCGTCTCCACACATGTAAAAGAAAAGGAGAAAATGAGAGGGAGAGAGCAACGTATGGCAAAATGACGGTGAAGTGCTTTCCTGAGGATGAAGTGAGCCTTGCACCATTTTGCCCTGGGAGCAGAAGAACACAGCCCTATTTTTGTCTTCTGCTAAGGTACTCTGTTCTTTGGAGCGGATTGGTGTTAGGAGTTCAATGCTACCTGCTGTGACTTTTTTTGTTTTTCTATTTTTTTTTTAATCATTTGGAGCCTGCTAAAATGCCACCAGTGTCAAAGTCGTAGATTCTGATGCTGCCAAGTGGAATAGCAATGTGAGACATGGCCATTTAAAAGTAATGTGCATGAAAGCACAGGAGGAATCATGGCTTAGTGCCATGAAAGGATGGGCAATGAAGTGACCTTTTTAAGAGAGGGAAGAATGCAAGAATGAAAGATTCCAAATCTTAAACAAAATCTCTATTTTCGTCCCCCCTTACTAAAACAAATGGCCCAAAAAGTGTACCTAGTATATGGCGTTTGACGCGTGCTTGATTTCGTTTTTCGTAATCAAATAATTCCCTATAGGCCGTACAGGTCTCATTTGCCTCAAAACAAAGAGTCACTCTTGTTTGTGAATTGTTCTCACAGTGTTCACAGTGGCTTTCCAAAAGTTGAAGTAGCACAGTTTAAAAAATGAATGTGAATCACGTTTGCCATCTCCAGTAGCACAGCTTTATAGCTGTGACTTACATTTGACAAGGCATATGTGCCTACAGAGGGAAAAGTCAGCAATGGAGTTAACATTAGCCATGTACAGAGGCATTGACATGTTTTTTGTTGCCCACCTCTGAATGTGATATTATAACAATATTATTGAATGAACCAGGGATTTCTATTAATTGTAGTAAAATACACAATCCACTTTTTACAGTCGCCAATGACACAAACAACTTTTTTTTTGTATGGAGCAGAAATACCTCATAAATAACAGAATTTCACATGCTAACTTGGATGAAAGGGAACACTTTTTTTCTTTTTTTTCCTCCTTTTTTTCCAATTTGTGAAGTGCTTGGCTACACAGCACAACTGTATACTGGCCATGGATTTAGTAGATGGCCTGTGATATCTCTATGACTGACTTGGCCATTCAAGGACCCCCACAGCAACTGCTGGGGCTGCACAAGAATTGTAGTTTGTTGTGTATATTTGACGGAAGTCAACAAACCCCAGACATGAGGCACAACGAAGAAGTCTAAAGGGGTAAAACGAAAAGTGAACATGACTACAACAGGCTCGAAGAAATGCTACTGTATCTTCAGCGGTCGCTGAGGTGACATGCTGTCGTCTGCGGTCTTGTTGATGTAGAGTCAAGAACCTTTGTCTTCTTTGCGTCTCTCTTTAGTGCTTAAATGAGCATTGTTTTTTGTTTGTTTTTATATTTCTGTTTCTCAATTTTGGGTGGGGTTGGGTGGGACATGGGTGCTTACTTTCAAATCCTGATCAGTTTCAGGTTTCCTTCTGCCTTTCCACTGGTTTTTCCCAGAGGCATGCACTCTTTCTGAGATGACAACAAAAAAGGCAAAACATAATGATTTCCTCCAGGCAGAGTCCCTGGGGGTTGCATACAGTGTCTTCCTATACTCTCAATATGCTTGTAGTGTCTGGAGGTTCAAATTCGCCACTGCCTACTTTGAACAGCTGCACGAGGAAGCTGCAACTTCTGCCTGTCCTGTGCACAAGTTATACGTAGGCAAACTGATTCAACCAAGCCAAACACAACCTTGAAATATAACACCCAGGTGTATTAAAGGTCACTGGAACATATAAGCTATTTGTTTTCTCCAAAGCACACACTTTTCACAAATCTGGGAGGAAAATGTGTGATTTGGAAAATAAATGGGCATGTCCCTTCCCCAGCATTCTGGGGCAACCATTTTACCTTCAGTACAAACCAACATAGTTTTGTCCTCTTCCACTGCTACGGGTGCCCTACCTCTTATTTACAGAGCTTTTGTTGCTAGCATAGGAGAAGTAGGAAGGATGTAGTCAGTTTCACCCAATACCTCATTTTCAGGGAATTATAAAGACGCCAACAGTGGCGTGCAATAATGGCAGGAGGCGAATTTGTTGGTCTTGGTTCTATAAAAATCTCACCGTTTACAAGGGCACTCCTGGCAGTGGATCGGAAACAAACCTCACTTTTTCTACCGGTTCACAAATGTAAGATATATGACTTATATACTGTATTATCCGCTCTTCTATAGCTTGACTTTGTTTCTATACTGAGAGCACTCATTATGGACTTGCTTTGGTTTCAGCTTCTGACATTAACAGGATGTCACTCACAGGGCTCAGAAGCGTCCCACTTGGTCCAAAACAAGTGGTCACCTGCAACCTTAAACCTTGCAACTAGCCGAGCTATGCAGCGCTAGTGCTCGGAGCAAACCGGCATACTAAGCTATTCTCTTGTCAACCACAGCTGGATTTTAACTCTTGGATCAGGTGTGGCAGGTCTGCAGCTGACCAGCACTCGTGTCAGGTGCTGTTCCTGGAATCCTCAGTGCCTCCATACGAGGTGCGATAGCTGATCCACTTCTCTCTGTGCAGTCTTATGGCGCCTGCTCTGTAAAAACACGCACGTCTTGGGACAACCATCACTACTTTTTAGGTGTAAATGTGAGCAGGTTTTTGCGGACTTTTAGCTGAGTAGAAGCCACCTCTGGAAGTCTGTGAGCAGTTTGAGAAGAACAGTCTGATTTTTAAAAGCTCATGCATCTTTTGTTAATTTAACCTGACTGTATCTTTTAAATGCTGAAGACAGTGTGTGAGCCAGGCTCCCCCCTCTCCATACCAGCATTACAGTGAGTTGTCCCCAGACGTGCACTCCAAAGTCATCCCTGGCCCCATGAGACTACACAAAATCTGTCAGGATTAAATTACGGACCAGTTTTACAATTCCTGTGATAACTTATGACAACAGTCCACTGTAAATAACATAATTTACTTCATACTTCATTTGATAACATTTTCAATCATAATGGTATGGGTGGCGCCAGAACGGTGAAGGACACCAATAGAAATGCAGTGCACGCTGTGATGTTTCTGATTTCATCAGCACAAAACATTGGCTTGACATGCAAAATGTTTAATGAGAATCATCTCATTCTAGCTCTCTCTTAAATCATATCATGTCAATATTGGATTCTCTGCAGCCTTTCATTCTTTCTTGGTACCAATATCTGGATTGAAGAATTTCTTGACAAAATCACAGAGGGTTCAAAGTGCTCATGGTTGGCTCCCATTAGAAGACGTGCTTCCATCTTGAGGTCTTTTTTTTTTAGAAGCCCACTGTAGATCAGGGGCCTCGTAGTTACATACAAAATCCTAACTGCTCATCCTAATTTAGGATAGGAACTCAAAGATACAGAAACAGCTCCTAAGTTGACTGTTTTTTATCTCATCTTTGGCCTAGTATCTTATCTAACGTTAGGACAACCTCACTGATTTTTAGATTCACAATGGTCAGCATCGTCAGGTTATGTCTGTCGGTTGAAATTTGAATTTAGGACAGGGTGCATGGCCTCGTAACTTGGTGCCTCCTAACTTGAGATATTCATAATTTACGTAGGATGGTTCTGAAATGGCTAATTTCCTATCTTAGGATAAGTTCAGTTAGGAAATCGTCTTTAATACCATTCCCAAGAGGATTTCAGACTTAGGAAGTTTCTGTAATGAGGCCCCTGTTCTCAGAAGAGCACATTTCAGCCCTTTAAAATTGCCTTTTTTTGGTGGTCCAACCAAGATGCTGAGTAGACGAGAGTATCAGCGTGGAGTAATGATTGATGGTGACCTTGAGATGGTTGCTCTCTAATGGGAGCCATCAGCCGAGCACATTTACCCCTTGTTGAATCCTTTTTGTTTCATGTTGAAAGAAAAGAAACCGAGGTTCTAAATGGAATAGTTAAAATGTCCTTATCGTTAAAGAACTGTCCAAGGTTCTATTTAGAACATCTTGAGATCTGTAAATAATCATTGAGCCATTTCAGCTGTTCTAAAAGAAAATCCTAGATTGAACCTAAAGCATTCTTCTGTGGGCACTTATTGCAGCACCTTTTCTCTCTCGGGTGCCCCGGAAGTCTGTGTGGGCTGTGTTGGAGAAATCAGTGGGTGACGTTGCTTGTTGAATGTTCATATCCAGTGGCAGCGTGTTCTTCTCTGTATTCCATGGTGCCTTTGTTGGCTATTAGAGGGAAGCTCTTGCCTGTTGTTCATATCATTCTGTTGCCTCAGTGTTATGTATAGAACTATGTATGCCTCAGACACCAGTGAATTTAAATGCCTTTTTGTAGATGAAATGCATTCATGGCTGTGAATTTTGGCATAATGGCAACATTGCTTTTTTATTTACTCTAGATGCTTTGTCTAATGCTATAGCATGCACTTCTGCGAATATAACTTACTCTACCATTTTTCTGAACATAGCTAGGGAGCAATAGTCTTTTGTACTTTGCTTTGAGTGTGTGTGCGTGTGTGTGTCTTTTTGTCTCTTTTAAGTAAATCAGCTTTTTTAGTTTTCCTAACTGCCCGCTTTTCAACAAATACCAAGTATTAATGCTACACTTAAAGCTTTTTTGTTTTACAGTCGACCACTTGCACTTTCAACTTTCTCTGTATATCTCACAAACCACAGTACCTCACGTTATTGGTTAGCAAGAATTAATGTGGAATTGGATTGTTGAACAGCCATTACCTCAGGATGTGTTGATAACTATCAACACGTTTACATTTTGACCGATTGTGGCATCTGTTGATGTTATTACTGCAATAGATGCTACTTTTCAGTCACATTGACATAGAGACTTTGATCGTACCAGGTGTTTCATCAGAAGGCTATGATTATTTATGAGTAATAATAATAAACTTTACAATTGTCTTAACATTACAGTAAGATTGCATTGGTCTGGTATCATTAGGCTGGTTTGGTTAGGCCAAAGACAAACAACCTTGTTCAGTTTTGTTTTTTCCAACTACAGCAATTTTCAGAGTTGTGATGGAGTTTTCAATCATCCGATTCCAGGCATATGACTTATATTAATTTTGGCTATTTGCTGAAAAAATGGGCTTAAGATAGTACCGTAGTTATAATTTCTTTTTTCCTCAATAGTTCAACCCTTGTACACCAAATTTGCACATTGGACATAAAATCAGGGAATCTGACATAAAAAGAGGGAATTTTTAAAAAGTAGTCAAAATGTAGGCTAACGTATTTTTTGTTTTTATTTTGGAATTGATTTTGAATATGTATATTTGTTTTTCGTGTAACTTGTTCTGAGAAATATTTCAAAGAAGAGGTTTTTAAAGTTTTAATTTCAAGCCATTTTTCATCAAAAAGATGTACAACTTGGTTTTGTTTTTCTTACTAAAAATCTACAATGGGAAACCTTTGAGATGGAAAGCCCCCCAAAAGGTGAATTGACTATGCACACATTGAATTACACTTTTTTGGCTAGATTTTGCCATGAGTGAATGCTTTATACCCAAAATATGAACCCAATTTTATTTCATTTTTCCCCCATTTCAAGTTTGGGCGTGTTCAGAATGCTCCCCTAGTGATGTTCCATGTCATGTGACATTGGTGGAACAATGTTATGATGTAGGCCTTGTGTCTTCATTTTATACATGTTAGATGATAATGGGTACTTACTGTAAGGAAATTAAACGGAAATAAAAACCAAAATATTGTAACATGACCTTGTACAATTATTGCCTTATTTCACAGCAGGTCTGTATTGCACAATGCATTTTTGCTCATATTGTGATAAATGCAATATGTGAGTTGAATATGTGTATGGAACTGAGGCGAGATGGGGAGGGAGGTGTCCATATTGTATGGTAAATTGGAGAGGCACATGCTTTTTTTTACTCCTTTATTTTACTAGGGTGGTCTCATTGCCTCTTTTCCAAGTGGTCCTCTCTACACATACTTTTGTTTAGTAGAGAGCGTATCAATTAATCCCAAGGGAAATTAAGGTGTCCAACAGCAAGCATACAGAAAAACAGAATACACAAGACATTACACACTATTTCACAAATATATTATTTTTTATATGTGCATTTACTTTTGGACAGGAGTGAGGGGTGGGGGGCATGTGGAACTTCTGAGTGTCTTTCTAGAGGCTGCATTGTATTATGTCAGGGCATTATTGTCACATGCTTTTTGATTGTGAAACATTTGTAGTGACAAAAACATTCAAATAGAAACTGTTCAGTAGGGCAAAGGGGCAGGTGCTTTAGCACCACCTCATCCCTATCTGTGCACAGTCTGCACACATGACGATTTATATTCAGTACGTAATGAGGTTACAGTGGTATATATGTGGAATATGTGGTGTAATAACTATGTAGCATCATGTGCTAGTATTGTACGTGTGCCATACATTTATGTATACTTTCACTTTTGATACCTCTGCTTACTAGCTGGAGAGGGGTGAAAAATACATGTGTCTTTGGATAGCCTATTGACAGGTCAAGGGTAGATAAAGAAATAGAACAGAATGTGGAAATTGGTAGTAATTCTCTTTAACCTTCCAAAGTTCGGCTTCCCAAAACAGAACCTGTAAAATGTCTTTATTCAAAATATCTTTATTAATTTTTTTGGGAGTAACAACACACACATGTAGAGGTTAAGTGCATTGTATACTGAAACATTGAAGAGTGTCTGAAATGCAGGCTAATTTCCCTCGATAGGTTCGTAAATTAAAGACATTTTTTATGTAAAGATGGGCTCGCAACCCAAGGGTTGTTAGTTTGATTCCCCACACCGCTGTTTGGATGAGGGAAGTGTGCCTTTGTGCTCTCTCCCATCCTCCTCCTGACTGAGTAGTAGCCCCTTTGAAGGTGCCTGATGGGCTGTCCCTAGCCTGGTACTGACCATCCCATAATACTACCATTTCATTTCATATTCATGTACGAAGTACGGAGCCAATCTTTTGGCGGAAGTATGTAGCAGAGTGCCTGATGGGCTGTCCCCTTCCTTGGGTGACACAATAATGCAAGTCCATTGTGTGATATGATGTGTCATACCGAAAATGGGCCTTTCAGATTGTTAAAAGAAAGAAAACCTGAGGTTGGCTAGCCTGGGCGAAAGCTGACTGTTGACTCCTTTTGGTGGAGTACATAGGATGGCGTCGCCAGGCTCGGGGTTGGCTGAGGAGCGATGTGATGCAGAAATGTATAGACCTAGTGTGATATATGAAGCGCAACATTTGTTGAATTGTTTAATGCATTTTGGTCAAATTTCATGCTATATTCTATATAGTGAACAACAGAATATGAAGAAGATATTGCACAAATGTTGGGGTAATCGTATTTCATCCACTCTGTTGTCTTCTTGTACTGCCAGAATAAATAAAAAGTGACATTTTAAAATGCATGAACACACCTACTGTATGTGACCTAAATATGGGTGGGATATACGCTATGTTTGCACGGTAGATCATTACAGATAGCAGACTCCTGCAAAAGATTTGAATAATAAATAAAGACGTCTTTAGATGAAAGCCTCATAAATTATGCAGATTTGGGGGGTGGGTCTTGGATTGCTGTCCCACTGAATAGAGATGGCAGAGTTTAAGGTTGTATCAGTTGATCAGACAGGAATGTTTAAGAGCCTTAAGTGTTTTTGGAGGACAGGAAATTTCTAAATGTCCACCCACTGAGACCCACTGAAACAGATGAACATTATCTGACAGAAGATAAGCCTCACAGATCAAATAATGCAACAAACAAATGTTCCAGGTTGACCGAGTAATTCCATGTTACGCAGTGATTTGTGTTGATGTTACTATTGAGATGCTTTTTATTATCTGCATGTTGTGTAACCTGACTCTCGACAGATATATTTTCACATTGCTCCACACATACAATAGGGGTCTACATCTATAATATAGGCCACTGTGAGATGCTTCAAGGCAGTAGCCAAAAAAATAAATGGGAACACCAGAATTGCCATACGCACATTACACATACGCTAATGTAACATAGTACCATAGAACTGTTTCTTTCAGGTATCAATAGTGGGTCACATCAAATACAACTTCTGTACCATGTTACCAAAGACTGTATTGTCACAGCAATGTTGCAATGTTTCATGCTGTAGTTAAAGGAGCACTTCAGCCAATTTCAATATGCTGTTGTATTGCTCACGCTACCCTTGACTTGTCAGCATCCGGTGATGCTGCATTTTTTGGCTCAGCCCTTTCCGAGATATGAGCTATTCTAATGGGGTCAGCATTTGTTTACGTTTTTTTAATTAACATAGACCTACACCAAATATTTCCCACAATGTATCGCTGTTTGCTAGTTGTCTACTGATGTTGCATAACCTTTTGGATGTTTTTGGGAATAAATACAAATGTTTTTTTCGAAATGTAAACAAACACCTGCCCCCATTACAATGACCAGGATCTTGGAAAAGACTGAAGGAAAAAAAACAACCTCAGGTACTGACAAGTCCAGGGTAGTGTGAGCATTACAGCTCCATGTTGAAATTGACTGAAGTTACCCTTTAACCTGTCAAATATACCACATAGCACACAGGGCAGTTTTGAAAGCATTTAATGGTGACATGGAGGGTTTGCTCTTGTCCTGAGCAAGATGGTCCCGCCTTCTGAAATATGGCTTCAAGTCAGGTGTAAATGGGATAAAAAATAAAAACGGATATAGAAAATGTCCGTATTTAAAAGGATCCACATGTGTAACTGAGCCCTGAGTGATGATGCACTGTGTACTACATTTAAATGTTTAAAAGTCAACACCCCCAGGAATGTTTGGCAAGGACAGGGCTTTTGTACAAAATTGAGTGCAGTAGGGAAGTGGACGTGGACAAAACAAAACTCGTCTTGTGTGAATTGTGTGAAGGTTTTTTTCTGTCACATATCTCTTGAGTTAAGATTTGTCAAGAATGTATGACTTGTCATTTCATTTCATTTAACCTTCATTTATCCAGGATCATCCCACTGAGGCTGGGCGTCTCATCTTCCAGGGTGTACTAGTCAAAATGACAGTCACAAATAGTTCCAGACACAAACACATTTACACATAATAAAAACATATTTACATGAAACACTGTAGCAGCTAAGGGTTTTGTGAAATTCCTCCAAAAGCATATTCGGTACGATGAGTGACAGACTGTAGTAATAACATGTGAGAGGAACATTTACTATTATGACGAAGTGCAGAGAGTCAGAAGATCACAGGGGAGGGGGCGCTGTGGCGCAGCGCGCTAAGCCCCCCACGTTTGGGTTTACATTGCCCACAGGTTCGAGTCCGGCCGGGGTCATTTCCCTGCCCTGCCCCATCTCTCTCTCCCAATCATTTCCTGTCTACTCTCACACTGTCCTGTAATAATAAAGGCCAAACCCCCCCCCCAAAAAAAAATACTACAAAAAGAAGATCATAGGGGAAGTGGGAAAGTTTGCCCATGCCCAACAATGCCTCGGCAATAAAAAGTAACATTCAACTTCCGTTTTAAATACAAAGATGGCCATTGAACTTTGGAGTGTAGATCACAGTGATGGGTGCTTGAGGGTGCCCATGTTTCAAACTGCAATACTGCAGATAAACTGTAGCTTTTTGAGGAAACAAATGTGTGTGCGTATAAATTACGTCACCATCTCTACTTTTTAAAACCAAAATAAAAACGGCCTTAGGTCTTAGCTTTCTTAAAAGATTATTAATAGTCTATGTACTTCAAATGTCAGCTTTTTATTTATAAGACGTAACCCTCTACAAGGAAGTGTCATCAAATGTTGTCAACCAAAATAAAAGATCAGTACTCACGAGAGACTTTGAAGGAAAGAGGACAAAAATATATAATAAATTAAATAATCTATGAACAACAGTAGATGTATAGAATGACAGATTGCCAATGCATGCATAGCCTACAGCATAAATGCTTGGTCAGCGTTGCTGGTATAGCCAATGAAAAGAAGGGCATGTGACTTCTGAGTGTTTAAAGTGTATCGCAGACTTGAGTACAGTACACCCCTCACATTTCGGCAGATCTCCAAGTATCTTTTCATGGGACAACACCAAAGAAATGTAACTTTGAGTCAATAATAATCAGTGAACAGCTCATACCAATTCAAAATGGAGTCATTAATTCCTCAACCCCTGGCAACAAAAGTGAGTACAATGCGTGAACTGTGTGAAACTGCATAGAGAAGGTCAAGATCTGTTTCAGTATGTCACAGTACATGTTGGCATGCATGTTTCTTTTGTTGAGCTTATGCTTCCCAGTGTTGGCAGCAGTCATGCAGGGATGCAGCCCCAAACACACTTGACTACTGTTCATTGTGTCAAAAAAAATTCCCACGAAAAGGTATACTTCAAAATCCGAAGAAATGAGAGGGTTGTACTCACATTTGTGTAGTAAGTGGTATGCCTGCCTCCTTATCCAAAAGCCTAATGTTTCCTTTCATTTTCTCACCTAAATAGGCATTGATCTCTTAGATTAAAATGGAATAACCTGGGAAAAATGTGTCAGCAAACACTATGAAGCACTCTGTGTCTCTTTCCATCCTCATCATCTTGCCATACTTCATACCAGGGCTCTGAATTAACACCAGCCAACCAGCCAAATGCTGGTGAGAATTCAGTTTGGCTGGTAGAAAATACCAACTTACGAGCCACTTTGACCCATGAGTGAGTGTGTTTTTGGTTAGGAAGATCGGTATCTACTAGTCACTGGCTGGTGATGAAAAAAGTAAATTTAGATCCCTGCTTCATACATATCAAAAGGGCCTGTGAAAAGTTCCAACAGCAATATAAAAATGTGATTGTGTATGCTTACAGAATCCTGCATACAAAATGAAGGCATATCGATGTAACCCCGGTGCCATGCACTGCCCTGTGGCCGTTTAATACTGCGACAGAAATGCTGACATCAAAAGCTCTGCATAATTAATATGGCATCATTGGAGCGGTTCCAGTTTAGCCATCATTACGCTGAGCACATCACCGCAGCTGGCCACATTTCAATCTTGCTGAAACACAGCTAGAAAGTGAGGTAGGCCCACATTTATTGATTGGTCTGAAATGACTAGCTTACTGCATCTACATTTATAAACAAAGACTATACTACACCACACTAGACTGCACTAGACTAGACCAGAGTGTGATTTCATGCAATATGATAATTAGCACGTTACTACATAGTCCTTGCACTGTGGAAAAGTCTTTACAGTATACAAATGTTCTTCAGAAAGAGTGGACCGAATTCATTGTGCTGTAGCCTGTGTCATAAGGACCATTAGAAACTTCAGTGAAAGTACAGGTATTATACTCAGTCAATTTTTCCCATCTTACAAGTCTTCCGGCTCACAGACATTCAGTAGGAGCTCATGAATGTGGAGTGAAAGGGCCACTTGGCTGATTTCTGTACGGAGGAATGAGGCCTGCCACTGGAGGGCCCAGAGAGTAGCAGGCTGCTGTGTGTCTACCGCCCCCCTGTGACAACTCATGCAAAACTCACTGGATGGCATAGTATTAGCTCATTCTTTTGAACACTGTAGAGCAGGGGCGTAGGCAGAAATAATAAAACAGGTGGGCCCAGAAAAAATCGGACGGGCCCAACCCGAAAGCGTGTAGGTAGATATTATGAAACCGCGCTCAAAAATGATACTTTGAAATTGAAATCATAGAAATCACAGAAGATGAACCAGACTTTTGACAAAATGATTAATAATCGCTCAGTGCTATGCCATTAATTATAGTTCAATGAGGCAAAATTTGACTGTCCAGTGTGGATGGGGAGGGCCTGGATGTCAAGTGGGCGGGCCCAGGCCCACCCAGGCCCACCCATGGCTACGCCTATGCTGTAGAGTACCTAACATTATAGTTTTAGTTTCTAAAGTTCAGGTCAGATAAGGTACTAAGTAATAAATATTAGCAGGAGTTTACAAATGTATCATGTTAATTGCTATATGAGTACAATGTAGAAAAGAATTTAAAACATTGCAATTTGTGAAGTGAAACTCTTTGGGTATGATGCCCTAAATACAGCCTATTACATTAGAATAAGTGGTGACAGTACAACCGATAAAATCGTGTCTGTTAACAGTTACGATATCATGCTTCTATTTGAATGGGCTTCTTTGTATACCAGTAATGTAATTCTTCACCCTACGGTTGATCTGCACTCCATAAAAGCCTGGAAAATCAGATGACATCTCAAGGTCACCCACGATTAATTGCCATGTGCTCATTTGAAACAAGTCATTAGGCTGTGTCCCCTACTTTTCGAGATGAAGCCAAAAATACAATATCTTCTCCAATGACCTTGATCATATTTATACAATTTATACAAATGTAAAGTATATTTATAGTATACACAATCTATATGTATACAAGAACACACACAAGATGTTTGTTATTGGTGCATATGTATATGGAAAAGAGGGAGACTTGAGTTACAAACACAAAGACCGGATTTTTTTTATTTTATTAACTTGACCTTGAGCAAATTTTGTTTAAAAGTTAGATCATTTACAGGTCATGATGAGTAAAAGAAGAACCTAGACAGTAGATGTGTTCATTCAGAACCTTCAGAGAGAGAGAGAGAGAGAGAGTAGGCCTATATGTTGGATGTGTAAAGAGAGTGTGGAAATGGTCTCTCACCTCCTCTGTTCAGTTGTGGTTTTATGCACCTGAGCTACTCACCTCACCTCTTCCTGTGTTCACCAGTTCTCGTTCTCTCTCGTTCTCTCCCTCTCCCTCTCCCTCTCTCTCTCTCTCTCTCTCTCTGAGTATATGTAAACTAATATATCAGAACATGTTTTTCACAAGAAAAAGAAAACATGAGAAAACGTCTCTCTTTCACTCTCTCTCTCTCTCTCACACACACACACACACTCTCTCTCTCTCTCTCTCCCATCCACTCATCATGTGTACTACACAGCAGGTGGTCCAGGCCAACATTTTGCATGTCCAACTTTCACAGCTTTTATAGATGATACACCGTGAGTCACTCAGAGCAACCAGTGAAAAGTGCTGTCATAACCAGCTGCCAGTGTCCTCGTCATATTCAAGTCTTTTTAAACAAAAAGACAGAAAAAGGAATTAATCATTTATTTGCATAATCAATCAACATCATCTTAGAAGTCATTAGGGTTAGAGTCTAAAGACATAGCAACAGGAAGATGTTCAGTGTTGGTCTTGCTGTGGTGCTGCAGCACTCACACTTATTGCTTATTGGCACATCTACCATCTATGCACAGCAGGGGTGGAGAACCATGTCTCGAGGGCTGTCTGCGGCCCTTGAGGCCGTTTTATCCGGCCCCCGATATAGTTTTAATGTTATGCAGCTTCACATGAAATATGACATATTTTATAAAGGAATCTTGGAAAATACATTTGCAATACAATTAAGTTATATTCAGGGGACCAGATGGTGGGGTCTGTTTTAAAGGTGGCTGCCTTCAATATAGGCCTGAAGTGCAGGGGAAATCCTGGTTTGTGTTCATAGTACGGCCCTCGGAGGACTTTTACGGCCCTTGGATGAATTTGGTGCTCTCCCCCATCCTCCACCATGACTGAGGTACCATGAGCATGGTACCATCCTGCCGCACTGCTCCCTAGGGGCACCATTGAGGACTGCCCCTTTGCACAGGTGAGGCATAAATGCAATTTTGTTGTGTACAGTGTACACTTGTGTGCTGTGGAGTGCTGTGTCACAATGACAATGGGAGTTGGAGTTTCCCAATGGCTTTCACATATCCCAATCCTACCACCACCTCCTTTGTGACTGTGCTCTCGTGGACAACACAGGCCTCACCCTTTTCAGTCATAGCTGCCACCTGAGTTGGCCATACAGTAATTCAGACTGTGTGTAAAACCTTGTTTTGAGTTGACACCATTTGTGGCCATGATGTGGCTATGATGATTGTTTGTAGACTACCTGTGACACTGTTATACAAATCCTCTGTTTTACATTCACAGGGCTGTATGTGTCACCACCTCAAGCGGAGTAGGCCTATCCTTTTATTTAATGACTTTGGAGGATTGACATGGAGATTTACAATAAAATGTCTCAACAAAAAAACAAAGTGTGTACAAGTACCTTTTCATAAAGTAAGCTTGCAAATTGCAAACCAGACATACATAGGAGATGGTATCTAAACCACTGATGCAAATGAACATGCATAGCCCAGACATTATGCCATTAAACAAAACCCCCATTTAGCCTACCAGACTGTGCTGGCATGCAGTCCACAACTCTCCCCTGACATCCTGCCATGGCAACAGAAAAGCACATTTACAGCTTTGAGGTGGTAGCTAGATCAGATCTGGTGCAAGTCAGCAAGATCCTGTCTATACAAGGCTGTTATTACTATCATATACAGTACAACCATCCAGAAGACTGTAGGTTGATTAAATATGCAGTTCCTTCAAATAGACCTATATAGGTATTTGAAGTCTTATAGCCTATTTGTTATTTTAAAACTGTAGCCATATATATTTCAAGATTTAGTGTTATGTGTTATCATGTAATTTAGTTATGTGAGTGATTTCACACCATCATAATTATTACCAGGAAGCATAGGATAGAGATGTAGGCTACCCATAGCCTACACTGTGTCACAAACAATGGAGCTGATGGAATTTCGCCATGCCAATGGGTCAGGTGAAGAAATCAATGTTTTTGCATCATTCACTGCGATAAATCATCTCAGATGTGACTACAACGCACATCTGGCTGCACGGGAAATTACCGTTGCGGTCGTCAGTAAGCAGCCGAAATAATGAGGTCAAATCTTCACTTGTCAGTCGTCGAGATCTGCACAGCGTCAAATGCTTTATCACCCTCGCATACAGTGGTGGAATCCACGAAGACTCATCAGGTATGAAATAAGGTGACACAACTGTTAGCCTACACTGACTGGCAGAGATTGATTCCACACTGTTGACAATTGACAAAGGATCCATCATCGGATACAAATGTGTTACACATTTACAAAGCCATGGCCATAGAATGTTCATGGCGATCATCAGTCGTTACATTGTAGCAAATCACTCTATACATCGGAAGTGAAATGCCGCCCTGAGAGAATGCATGCTGCGCGCGCATTTACATTTTACGACGGAAGTGCACAGTAGAAACACCGAGGAAAGCGACAAGGGAGTGAAAACGAAGCGGAATTAGTCAATGAGCGAGAGGGAGGAGAGGAGAGAGGGAGAGGGGAAAGAAAAAGGAGAGCGCGACACGGAGGCTGCTGGACTCCAGGGCCGACGAGGACGTGGCGGGTCCGCCAGAGGTTTTCCCTTTCAATCACGACGGCGCGCCGAAGATGTAAAAACAATGAACTGGGGAAACAGCAGGTAGCTGCAGCTGGAGAGCCCTATTTCATATTTGTCATCTTTCTCGTCGGTGATGTAAAATGTGCATGGCCCTGCACAGGTAGAGCTCTAGCCTGTCGTAATTTGATAGGACGCCTTTTGTTATGGAAAATCCTCCCTCGAACCGGACGGGGTATCAAAGAAGCAGATGTGCGAACCAAAAAAAAGTTGTCGCTAGCGATGCTGCTGCTCTTTGTAGGCTACAACTTTCCTCTTGTGCTTGTAGGCTGGCTATGTAGTTCGCTGTAATACCGACGTTAGCAATAAACAAGATGGCCACTGGCTAGCTGGCTGGATGGCATTTCGCCCCGTCTTTGTATATAATCGTACCCTCTGAGATCAGAAGACCAATTTTGATTGATGTGCGGATTAACTTTTACTTCTGCAAAGAAATACTAGCGCTCGCTTTTTACAGTCATCCGCTATGTATCGCTTCATCTTTTTGTGCGAATATATAGCCAGAAAAACACCAGATTTGAGCTGCCAGCGAAAAGTGCATGATGCGTGGCGAACTGGCAAGCTACCTAGCTGCGAAAGGTAGTTAACGTTCGATACATAGGTGGGCAAAGTTATGGTCGCCGAATAGCTTTTGTGCATAATATCTGTCATTTGCAAATGTGAGTTGAAGCTCACAAGTTCAAATGCTACTATTTACAGATAAAGTGCAACACATTGAAATAAGGCAGGCACGTAACTTTTTCAGGTTGCTGACAGATTTTAACTCTTTGATGTAAAATGAAATGCGGTCATGACACTTTAATTTCTGAAGTTAGCGCGGTTTCCCCTCCACACACTGGTTTAAAAAATAGCAATGTTAGACTATTGCCTTGAAAAATAGTATGCGAGCACGTTGCACATTGTAGCCTTACTTGACATGATTCTGAGCATTTTGTCACGTTACGAATGTATGTCATGCGCTTATAATAGGCTGCATGCAAAATCGGGTCATGTGTGAAAATCGGTGTGTGCTATAAAGGAAGTAGTGTGACTAAGAAAAAAAGAACAGTTGCATACTAATTATCTCAAGTGGAAAATATATATTTTAAAAACATGTAGAAAAAATAGCCCCGCTGTTTGGAAAGATCAAAGTTGTCACTGAAGGATTCTTAGTCTCAGCATTTGAAATGCATCACTCGTTAGTGTTAATGATGTGGAACCTCATTGCCAATGCTAATGGAGATTTGCCCCACCCCATGTTTGCATTACAGTTTGCCAACAGAAAGAAGTGTTGGTATATCTGCTGACAGAGTATAATCATTTGCATGCAATTACAATGACTGCAATAATTGTAATTGCTTAGTACAATAGTAATAATAGTGATAATAATAGTGTTCTTATTATTGGTCGACTTTTTTGTACTATTTTTTTTTCTAATTAGGCTATTATTTGTATTGCCATCCACATTGTAGCCGTACACAGCCACAGTTGGCATAATTTAGGTGGCCAGGTGGCACAGCAGTGTTGGTCGCAACAGTTTGCATTGCTTTCTGCATGGACTGTTTTTAAGGAAAAGTAAAGCAATTTAGCTCTGTAATTAATGTCGAGAGTGGAGAATTCTAATCTGAAGGGTTTGAGATAGGCCTGTAAACTAATGGCGTCTATAGGAAGTGTTAGTTAGCTGGCGGTGTGAGTTGGGCCCTTTGGAATGGGCAGCCTTCATGGGAGTCTTACCAGCTGCAAGATGAGTCACATTTGTGACTCACAGAGTTAACATGTTCCCACATACTGTACGTACCAGAAGTGGGTTGGTGCCCATGGCACACTCCTGTGGGAAGTGGGTGATAAATGATCAAATCCATTTTTCTGACTGCAATTTGTTTATAGCAATTATATAAATATCCATGTGCACTATTTATTATTATCATTTTATTATCATTGCTGCTATTATAACTATATAATAATGAT
This sequence comes from Engraulis encrasicolus, assembly GCF_034702125.1. Lineage (NCBI taxonomy): Eukaryota > Metazoa > Chordata > Actinopteri > Clupeiformes > Engraulidae > Engraulis > Engraulis encrasicolus. The sequence goes on from NC_085858.1 coordinate 11,970,060, forward strand.
AATAATAACAATAATAATAATTGTTACTATTGTTGTTATTATTATTATGTTGTTGTTGTTGTTGTTACATATCGCAGTCAGGCTGATTGTTCGGGGGGTGAAGTGAACCTCTCCCTCTACACACCTGTCTGATGCATATCTGGCTGGATAGTTTTTGATACGACTTGTATGAGTCACAATTAATGTGTATATATTTTATTGTGAGATGATCCGCGTACTGTGCATTTATAGCGTAGGCATTAGTAAACATGTAGTATTGTTTGCTTTGAATTTGGTGTGGAATTAAATTGAATAAACTCAGGAAGTCCATTATGTTGCTGTATATGAGGGAAATACAAAAAACATTGTATATATGTGGTACAATTCATGGTACTTAATTAGTGCCTTTAGTGTTGGGTAAGGTTGAGGAGTTCAAGTTCAAGTTCAAGATTAGCTTTCCATAGAATTAGCCCCCTACTAAAGCTCTTGTCAAAAGTGATGGGAATTGGGTCATATATTGGAGCCGTGGTATATTTGCTTTTGAAACATTTGCATGTAGAATGAAATAAGCCCCATTTCCCAAGGCTTTGCACTCATATTGGGTCATGGGAATAAATATATGGAAAATTCATCCATCAATGACATATGTAGATAATTATAATTTGTTTATGCTATTTATGTATTCATATAACCAGTGCTCTAAACCCACCAACTAGCCAACACTAGCCAACTAGCCAAATGCTTGTGAAATTTCAATCTGTCTGGTAGAAAAGACCAACTTACTCTGACCCATTAGCAAGCGTGTGTTTGGCAAATAAATTAGCATCTACTACCAGCCATTTTGGCTGGTGATGAAAAAAGTAAATGTACAACCCCGAATATAATATGTAGAAGATATTTTAGAGGAGCATAGAACTAAATTGATTTGCTCCAAAAACACCCCATTGTGAGAGTTGGTAGACAAAGATTAAGCTCAATTATTAGAACAAGATATCACAGAATGTGACATATTGACCACCTTTACAGTATTATGCATCTAAACGTCTGTATGTGTTTTTTCTCTCTAATATACAGGGTCTTTGGAGGTCAGCACTTATCCTAACCCAGGGAACCTCATACCTCTACCAGGACCCTACAACCAGAACGTGGCTTCTTCTACTCAGGTGCAAGACCAGCCCAGCATTTTCCCCCTTTTTTTTCAACCCCTTTTTGTAGCTTTTCTTTCTGTCCCCACAACGGAAGCCATATCCCCTAGTGTGGACAGGACTCTGGCAGCATGGCCGGCGAGCTGGAGACCGAGTGCATGTCGTCTTTAGGGCTGAACCCGCTGGCGTCCGACTGCAGCTCTCCGCCGCTGGACCCGCTGCGACCGGAGTGCAGCACCACCCCCACTTCGTCGCTCCACATGCTCTCTGCCGACTGCCCCACGAGCACGCTCAACAGGCTGGCAGCGGTGTCCGAGGTCAGAGAGCCCATGGTGATGCTGCCGTGCGTGAAGACCGAGCCAGTGGACCTGGACCCCATCCAGACGGTGGACCTGTCGGAGATCCAGCCCCTCAGCACGGCCGAGCTGGGCTCGGACCAGATCAAGATGGAGATCAGCGGGCTGGACTACATCAAGTCGGAGCACCACGGCGAGCACCACCACCTGCACTCATTCCACAGCACCGAGCTGGACTCCTACAAGAGTCACTACGAGCCCAGCTTGGTGTTTGACTACATCACGCACGTCTCGGACAGCCTGGAGTACATCAAGTCGGAGCAGCACACCGACTTGCAGTGCTACTACGCCACCGAGCTCGGCGCCATCAAAACAGAGTACGAGCCCAACCTCATGATGTCCAGCCACATCAAGTCGGAGATGAACGGCCTCGAGTCCAACCACATGGCCGAGCTGCGGGCCGAGCTCAACAAGCTGCGGCCGGACGCCGTCATCGACGGCACGCCGTTCTCCTCGGGCACGCTCTACGACCTGTCCTCGGGCCAGGACGGCAAGGGCTCGGCCGAAACCAGCCACACCGGGACCAAGGCGCACAGAGAGGGGCCACGCAAGCCTCGCAACCTCAACGGAGAGAAGCCCTACTCATGCCCGCAATGCGGCAAGAACTTCAGCACTCTGGGAAACCTCAAGACGCACCAGCGCATCCACACCGGCGAGAGGCCCTACATCTGCCCGCAGTGCGGCAAGAGCTTCGGCCAGGCCGGCAACCTGAAGCGCCACCAGCTCATCCACACGGGCCAAAAACCTTACACCTGCGCACACTGCCCGAAAGGCTTTACCAAAGCCGACGACCTCCGCTCCCACCAGAGGCTGCACACGGGCGAGAAGCCCTTCTGTTGCCTGGCGTGCGGCAAGAGCTTCAGCCAGTCCAAGGAACTCAAAACGCACCAACTCAGCCACACCGGCGAGCGCCCCTTCTGCTGCCAGCACTGCGGCAAGACCTTCGTCAAGGAGACCAGCTTCCGGAACCACCAACAGCTCCACTCGGGCGACAAGCCCTTCACCTGCTCTCAGTGCGGCAAGACCTTCAGCAATTCAGGGGTTCTTAAGACACACGAGAAGATTCACTCAGGGGAGCGGCCCTTTGGCTGCACCCAGTGTGGGAAGAGCTTTGGCCGCTTGGGACACCTTAAAGCACACCAGCAGATCCACACGGGGGAACGGCCGTACGCCTGCACCCACTGTGGAAAAAGCTTCAGCCAGTCAGGCCACCTCAAAGCACACGAGCAGATCCACAAACGGGACCAATCAGACCTTAGCAGTGGTGCAAGCAGCAGTGGCAGTAACGATAGTAGCTAAACACCTCTTAACCTCTCAGAGTATTATTCCTATTTGTTTTTTTTATATAAAAAACTACAGTATATATATAAATATATAAATATATATGTTTTCGTTATGTTTTTCATACCTTTCTATGTCCTTTTTGCATTATGTCCTTTGGGGTCCATGTTGTGACTGATTTGCTCTTATGCAAGTGTCTTTGTTTTTTTTTGGGATCAAGTGGCGTCAAGGAGAGATGTGTAGAGAGCTTTGTACCTTGTCCAAAACTGTGTTGTAGTGGGTGCCGTTCTGGTTTCTTTTTTCCTCCAGTAAAAAACTCATCATGTACACATTTATTGATAACATGTAATTCCTAAACCATGTACTGGAATGAGTTATTAAAAAGAAACTAATGTTTAAAAAAAGTGTGTTGATTGACGCTGTTTGTCATTTATCAGACATGTAGTTTGCATTTGAAAAACAGCTAGAGGTCATAGTTCTTGTAAAGCATCAAATATCTGTTTTACTATTGTCCTGGGTACACATTATACTAAAGACAAGTTGAGAAAGTGAAATGCATTTTCCATGCACTAAATTTTAACCGTCTATCTGCTTAGGGTGGCTTGTAATCCTGTGTGTATAGTATGGATATGGCCAGTAGAGGGGGTTGGTTTCACAGCACCATCCTAATAATGCTAAGAAACTAAATGCATTATTGTTGGCCAAATAATGACGCCCTAATGGATAAAAGTACATGTTAGGACAGTCCCTCTCTTTCTCAATAGATGACCTGTACTGTATTTATGTGCAGTGCTGCATTTTTCCCCCTGACATCCACAAATATCACATTCATGTTTTTACCAGCCTCTTGATCTGATAATCTATGGGAGAACATGAGATGCTGTGTTGTCGGTCTATGGTTATCCATGTAAGTAGACCACCAAGAGATAAACCAATACCGTTTTTAACAAAACTGACCATGACGTTAGAGTATGTTTTTTTTACCACCATTTTTAAGTATTCATTATGACTAGGGAAGATACGCTTTTCATACACAAAAAGAAAAAAACATTTGTCAAAAAAAGAAAATGATTTCGCTTTTACTGATTATGTCAACACCTTCGGTTTTGCAGATAATAGCTTTCTATGTCCTTGTAAAACATAGATGTCAAGCTCAAGACTAAATCTTGCCGGCAAGATCATTTCAAATGTGTATTACAGTTGCTCTACATACACCATTAATATATTGTAATATGACTTGAAAACTAAATGTTGTGCATCCCACAGCATTTATGAGAAGGTCCGAGCGGGTGTAAAAGTATAAAAGTTCTTCAGTAGAGATAAACATTACAACAATGAGTACATGCTGTAAACCAAAATATTTGCAGGCACATTTGAACTACGATGGGATTCACACCCCTGTTGTAGAATATTCCAGGTCCACTGCAGACCTCTACATACAGTCACTTGTAGAAGTAAATGGATGGAAAGAACTTGAAAATAATACCACATGGTGCCAGAATTGTCACAGTTCAACTTTAGGGGTTACGTGGTGCTAATCAGACATGCCGCTATTCAGACATTGATGTCTGTCAATTTTTGGTAAGGGGGCTATGCTAATTATTAATACCTACACATTATTGTTATGTGTGGGTTATCCCTGTATCTCAGTAAGTGTAAGTAGACCTGCGATATACAGTAAAACACTACATTGGCAATTTTCTTTGTTTTGATGAACTCTGAATCAGTCAGCAGGCCAAAGAAGAAGGCTATATACTATACAATATGGATATACTGTAAGAGAGATACGTATGTGTAATAGGCCTTAGTATGTAATAATTAATGTAATAGCTTTTAGATCAACTTTTAATGTACTTGGATAATTCAGCCTCTGATTCATATACAGCTATACATCTGGATCGAAACAAGACATTCAGGTTTGGGATATTTAGGCCTAGATCTATTTATATTTATTCTAGGTAGCCTCTTAGTGCAGATGGGGTCGCCGGCGGGCATATTTGCTGAAAATACTCAACTACATCATAACAACATTGCTATGACAGTACCAAGAGTCTTAAGTAACAGTTTGAGACATTCATTACACTTTTGGTGACAGTGCGGTTGTAACATAGGCTCTGCACAAAAGGTTTAAAGGGACACTGTGAGATTTTTAGTTGTTTATTTCCATAATTTATGCTGCCCATTCACTAATGTTACCTTTTTCATGAATACCTACCACCAGCATCAAATTCTAAGTATTCATTATGACTGGAAAAATTGCACTTTTCATACATGGTCCGCCATTTTGAATTTCCAAAAATAGCCATTTTTGCAAAAAATACTGTACCTGGACCATAGTAGAAAATATTTGTTTATTACTTAGTAAACTTTCATGTAACAAATTTGGCAATAGGCAGCCCAGTTTCAACTAGAATGGGCACTCGGTAGAGCGCAAACCTTCGCCTACGCCACTTTTTTCTGGCCATCTTCAAAATGTGGGGCATAACATTCTCCAAATTTTGGTGTTTGACCCAATCACTCCCAAAATGTAATCGCTTGTTCCTTGGGTCATGACCAATCATCCCACTAAATTTCATAAAAATCGGCTCAATTTACGTTTTTGACCTTTTCGTGACCTTGACCTTGACCTTTGACCCAATCACTCCCAAAAAGTAATCGATTGTACCTTGGGTCATGACCAATCATCCCACTAAATTTCATAAAAATCGTCTCAATGTAAGTTTTTGACCTTTTCGTGACCTTGACCTTTGACCTTTGACCCAATCACTCCCAAAAACTAATCGATTGTTCCTTGGGTCATGACCAATCATCCCACTAAATTTCATAAAAATCGTCTCAGTTCTGTCTGAGTTATACGAAGTACAAACAAACATTTTGACCTTGACCTTTGACCTTTGACCCAATCACTCCCAAAAACTAATCGATTGTTCCTTGGGTCATGACCAATCATCCCACTAAATTTCATAAAAATCGGCTCAGTTCTGACTGAGTTATACGAAGTACAAACAAACAAACAAACAAACATATTCACAAATAAATAAATAAATAAATACACGGCGGGCAAAACATAACCTTCTGGCGAAGGTAATTAGCAGCATAGTTGCAGTACCTTTTTTGACCATTTCCTGCACAGTGACCATTTCCTGCAGACTGCTCCCCTGTGCCCTGACCTGGTATGCTCATTCCTTAATCCATCCATGAGAGTGACAGATTTTTAGATTTTTTTCTTATATTATGTATAAATATATCTTATATATATACACACATATTTTTAGTTTCACATGACGAAAGCACAGACACAGCCGTTTACCCAGAGAAGATGGTCATTTTTTTATTTGTAAATCCTTTGGTATTACATCGCAGTGAAACTGGTTCAACACACCCAGTGCTTTGGTTACTCAGCAACAAGAGAGGAGGCCGTGGAGGTAGACACCACCTTGCCATCAACCAGCTCTTCTGTCACGGTCATCACTCTGGTTCTTGTGGTGGTGGTCACTGGTTCAGACACCGCTGTGACTGCCGTCGTCAAGGATGCTGAGGAGGCAGACAGCAGGGATGAGGACAGCAGGGATGAGGACCTGAAGGATGAAGAAGAGAGGAGATGTTAGGTTGAAAAAATGGAGTAAATGATAGAAGTCCGCAACACTGTCAATGCTCACAGTTGTTTTGTTTGCACAACGTTTCGGACCTTCGTCCTTTTTCAAGTGCAACTTTGTCTTTTAGTTGCACTTGACAAAGGACGAAGGTCCGAAACGTTGTGCAAATAAAACAACTGGGAGCATTAACAGTGTTGCTGACTTCTATCATTTACTTCAGTTACTTTATTTTGTCCAGCACCTGTGCCACTGATGTGCGCGCATTCTCTACCTGGTTGAAAAAATGGGCCATCAAGAAGGTACGTAGTTCTACGAAATGAGGCTCAGCAGACTCTACTTACGCGATGTAAGCTTGGGCATCTCCGTTGAGCAGTCTGTTGTACTCTGCAATCTCCAGCTGCAGTTTGGTCTTGATGTCCAGCAGTAGTGCGTATTCTTGACCCTGACGCTCAAGGTCGATGCGGAGAGCGGCCAGCTGCTGCTCCAAACTGGTCACCTGACCCTGGAAGCCGGCAAGCATGGCAGCGAAGCGGGTCTTTGTTTCTGCCAGGGACGATTCCAACGATGCGTTCTGAGGAACAAAGTGAAGTTAGTGATATAAAAGGGCCCAAACTTACACACAACAGATTTTGCAAAACATAATTACGAATTACGGACTGGATAATGCAAAGAACAGTATGCTTCATTGTACACTCACCATGCTGATGAAGCCTTGGAGCTCGATCTGAAGGGCCTGTACTGTGCTTCTGTAGGTTGCAAGTTCTGAGGAGGATGTCTGGAGTACAGTTGTGCTGCTGAGGACTTCTCTGCTGAGAGCTTCCGTCTGCATACAGGCAGAGCAAAACAATTGTTAGCTTTTTCTCTGCCATTTAGGAGTATGAATTAAACCCAATAAATGTCATGTATTTCCTTAATATATTGAGTACTATTAAATATAAAAAAATATAAAAGCAAAATTATGAAAAAAAATCAATGGGGCTTTAATGGAAATATTTCAAGGGGGCTGAAGACCCCATATGGACGTAAATGGACGTTATGATGTCCATGATGACCTGTCTTCAACAGCCTACACTCACCTTGGCCTGGAACCAGGCCTCAAGTTCCCGTCTGTTCTTTGCGGCCACTGCCTCGTAGTGCTCACGGACTCCGGCGAGGACAAGGCTGAGGTCCTCCTGAGGAGCAGCGTCAACCGCCACATCTACTTTAGCTCCGACATGAGCACGAGCAGCCAAAAGATCCTACGAAATTATATAATAAATTAACCAATCAATGAAAATTACTTAAATAGCACATCACATATAATAATTGTCATTCAATGTGCTAAACAGTAGAGAAAGAGAAGAGAGAAGAAAAAAAATAATTGTGTTATAGATAGTAGATAATTTACTTCCCCCAAAGCCAGAAGAGAATACAGCTGTTTTTTTTAATTTATTTTTAAAACAAGATACTGTTGGGGCAGTTCTAATTTGGGCAGGAAGTTGGTTCCAGCATTTTGCAGCATAATGACTTAAAGTAATTTCACCCTGCCCAGACTTGACCCTCAGCACAACCAGTAGAGGAGATTCTGATGACCTAAACATCTATTAAAGCATACAGTAGGCCTATTTACAATATATTTAGGGTTTAAGCTATTTAATGACTTACAAACTATCAGAAGAGTTTTAAACTCAATTGTAAATCTCACTGGTAGCCAGTGTAATGACCTAAGTAGTAGTACTGGAGTAATGTGGTCTCTTGTCTTTGTTTTAGTAAGAATTCTTGCTGCAGCATTTTGGATGAGTTGCACCTGCCTGAGTGACCCTTGGGGGAGACCTGGGCTATAAGTAGGGTATTGCAATAACCCACTCTACGGGTAATAAAAGCATGGATTAACTTCTCCAAATCCTGTTTACATTCAAAATCCTTAATTTTAGCAATGCTCCTAAGGTGCCAAAATGCAGACTTAGTTCTGTTTTAGATGTGAGCATTGAAACTTGAAATAATGACAACAACAAAAGTAAAATGGATAGCAGAAACAGCATGGCTTCAAAGCAGACCTCCTGGTGGTTCTTCTTCAGATAGACGATTTCCTCCTGGATGTTTGCCATCTGCACGTTCAGATCGCTCGTGGTGAGGGCCAGCTCATCCAGGACCCTTCTAAGTCCAGCAATGTCGGCCTCCACAGACAAACGACTGGATTGCTCAGCTTCAAATCTGCAGAGAAATATCAGCATAAAAAGACAGAATGTGCCTTCTTCTTGGGTCTGCGAGTATTTTTGTGTACACGAATTGAAATGAAACCAGGCGGCACCAGGTTATCTCTCCCGTGCGTTGATGTAAAGTCACTGTGCATTTGCGTTAACAGCACACTTTTCGAATTGATAGCTTGGCCTGTTCTTTCACATGAACATTTAGGCATTGCTGTTCATGTGAAAGTGAAAGCTCCTTGGGAAACTCCAACTCCCATTGTGACACAGCACTCCACAGCACACAAGTGAACACTGCACATTGCACGCAACGAAATTGCATTTATGCGTGCAAGGGGGCAGCCCTCAATGGCACTGCAAGGGAGCAGTGCAGTAATATGCTCAGAGGACCTCAGTCATGGAGGAGGATGGGGCAGAGCACTGGTTGATTACTACCCCCACCAATCTGGCGGGTCAGGAGTCGGACCGGCAACCTTTGGGCTATAAGTCTGATGCCCTAACCGCTTACCCATGACTACTTATGTGTAAATGTGCCTAGATCAAAATAACCCTTAACCCTAACCTGTCAGTACAATTGTTTTAGCATGATCATTTTTTGTGAATATTCACTTTTGAGTGAACTTAAAGGTTAAAACTACGACCAAATCAAAACAACGCTCAACGTGAAAATGGTGCATAACATTGCGTTGTATTATGCGCATTCTCATGAGAGCAGGTAGCAGCGGATGTAGGCTACGGATTTGTTCTTTCACATGAACATTTAGGCATTGCTGTCAAGTGAAAGTGAAAGCTCCTTGGGAAACTCCAACTCCCATTGTGACACAGCACTCCACAGCACACAAGTGAACACTGCACATTGCACGCAACGAAATTGCATTTTTGCGTGCAAGGGGGAAGCCCTCAATGGCACTGCAAGCGAGCAGTGCAGTGGGACAGTAACATGCTCAGAGTACCTCAGTCATGGAGGAGGATGGGGCAGAGCACTGGTTGATTACTACCCCCACCAATCCGACGGGTCGGGAGTCGGACCGGCAACCTTTGGGCTACAAGTCTGATGCCCTAACCGCTTACCCATGACTACTTATGTGTAAATGTGCCTAGATAAAAATAACCCTTAACCCTAACATGTCAGTACAATTGTTTTAGCATGATCATTTTGTGAATATTCACTTTTGAGTGAACTTAAAGGTTAAAACTACGACCAAATCAAAACAACGCTCAACGTGAAAATTGTGCATAACATTGCGTTGTATTATGCGCATTCTCATGAGAGCAGGTAGCAGCGGATGTAGGCTACGGATTTGCTGCTAGATGTACACATAACATGATGAATAAACCCACCCACCCTCTTCCACGTCAAAAAAATACTCAAAGTATAACTCACTTCACTCTGTAGTCATCAGCTGCCAGTTTGGCGTTATCGATGTCCAACATAGATCCTCCTCTGAGAAAGATGGTTGCCGTGATCTACATGAAGCATCCATAAATTAAATACATTCGCCTTCATACAGAGCCTACTATAGGCCCTAGGCCTATACTTTACGCAACAGGCAATGCGATAACGACGACTGGTGATTGATTTAATATTACACTATTACAATTACAACTTCATTAGAACTTTATCCACAACATTAACAAAAGTGTTATTATTATTATTATTATTATTATTATTATTATTATTATTATTAGGCCTATTATTATTTTTCACAGCCTCTGCCCCAGGTAGCAAAGTTTATCTGGCCCATGGTTGGCCCGATCCTTTTTTCGCGAGTGATAACAGTCGGCCCGATTCTGGCTTTGTCCGCGGCCCAATAATGGTCCTATTACCGTATGCCGACAGTGTTGGCTCAGTTACTGCATGAGACTGACAGTTATTTTCAGTGTCGGCAGAGTGTTGGCTCAGTTAGGCTAGCCTACTGCATGAAGTGACAGTTATTTTCAGTGTTCTATGAAGTGTTGGCTGAGTCACGGTAACCAGTGTTCCAGCCGAGCCGACTCTCAGCCGACAGTGCCGACATTCTGCCAAGATTGGGCCGACTGTTCTTAACGGTTTTTGCTACCTGGGGCGTCCAATACCCACCTTAGCCTGGAGGTCGCCAATGGTGACCATGTAGGAAGTATAGTCGTGGGTAGCAGGAGCAAGCCTGCCGTCTAGGAACTGTCTGATCTTCAGCTCCAGCTCGGCGTTGGCCTGCTCCAGGGACCGCACTTGGGATATGTAAGTGGCCAGACGGTCGTTCAGGTTCTGCATGGTGAATTTCCCGGCGCCAACAGCCGCGTCAAAAGCTCCACCACCGGCAGCCAAGCCGAGTCCGGCACCACCACCAGCAGCAAGGCCGACACCGGCACCACGTGCCGCGCTGGAGATGCGAACTCCAGATCCTCCTGCGCCACCGTAGACACTACCAGCCCGCATCACGCTCATGCGAGCGCCACCTCCGGAGGACAGGGCGAGTCCAGAGGCACCCCCTGCGATGGAGGATCCAGAGGAAAGTGATACGCGGCTGGAGAATGTGGCCATTTCAGATGCTTCTGAGGCTGAATACGCTGCGCAGGAGTGATGAACAAGGTAGATACAAGTCCCCTTTATAATCCTCCCAGGCGCGGTCCGGCCGACAGCGTGGTATCAGAAACATGTAAGCGATTCTGCCCTAGGCGTTTCATGTCTTCCCTCTAGCGTTTTCAAAAGTTCAGTGTCCATTAGAGAGAGTGGATTCCTGTCAAAGGTCACGTAGCGTAGTTGTATCTCCCAATCCAATCTTGTGTCGCATAGTTCAGGGGTTCCCAAACTTTACCATGCCAAGGCCCCCCATATACTGGTAGATTCCAGTCAAGGCCCCCCTATATGGGCCATGCCACACTATTTTTTCCCCCATGAAACCGGTTTCACAACTCGATTAAATTGATGCATTCTTAAAACTATTCAAGTACTGTAGAAAGCACAATACATATATAAATATTGTAAAGAATAAACTGGATTGTTTTGCTTATTTTTGGTTTATTTTAGATATCTAAGTTATTTAAGGTATAAAATAATTGAGTTAATTTCAGAATATTTTTCCTGCTAACCTCCCACGGCCCCCAGTGGTCCATGGCCCCCACTTTGAAAACCATTGGCATAGTTTAAGGTGACAAAAGTAAAAGTAGAAGTAGGCCTAGGCCTGAATTTTTGGAGTAAGTAAAACACACACAACATATAGTTGTCACTGTAGGCGGATTAGGGGCATAGACTGTTGTTACTGAAAAACATTCATAGTCTACCACAAATTTCATCCAGCCAGTGCAGAATCAGCTGCTCACAAGACACACTGGTCTACTGATCTACTAGTTATGTGTTGGAAGGAAACTGTCTATTTTCTTTTTTCTTTTGCTTCTACTTTTAGAAGGCATATTCTGACATCTCTGGTTAAAACCCAGTTGCTAGTTTGACAGTTTCTTTACAATTAATTGTTTACTCTACTAATCATATGTAGACTAGCAAAAGAGATAGAGGGCATCATAATAGCCTTCCCTTTTTTACTTGTTTAGAAACGTAGAAAGGTAGATGTAGAGACACTCTGCTTCTAGCCAAAATTGTTGTGGTCTGACTCTGCCACAAAACAAGGGACAGGTCTGTAAATCTCTCTGACCTATAGCGCCCTTTATGTTTGTTTACATAGTTGCCTACCTTAACTGGCCACTTAAAGGAGCATGTATGAGGGATTTAGTTTGTCTTGGGCCCTTGGGACACTGCGGTATCATCATCTACACCTGGGGTATCCAACATAAGGCCCAGGGGCCGGATGCGGCCCCGCCAGATGATGGTTAAATCCGGCTCCAGACTTGTAGAGAAAAGAAATACTTCAAAAGAAGTGAATCCCTAGCCCATTACAATGTTGCCGGTTTTTAAGATATGAGGCTTTTAATTAATAAGAAAGCATTTGCTTTTTTTGCTTGCCATTTACAGTCAGTATTAAGAAGCAAGTTCTTGCTGATAGGTAGTCTAAAATAACAAAAAAGTTGCCTATACAGTGTTAAAACCTCAACTTTTGTTTTGTGATTTAGTAGTTTCATTATTCGTTGGCTCGTTAAAAGGCATCATCAAACGAATTGTATTCTCTCTATGAATCAAGCGAAAGGGAGTTTTTCCTCACCCCTGATGCCACCAGGGGCCGCACCTGAGCGCCCAATCTCTGTGTGACTATCTATGACTTATGATAGGCCCAGCCACTATGGACCTTACACATCTAAGAATCCTGGTCCTAACCTACGTTGGCCTTATGACTCTACATTATCTGTCTATCTCTTCTTCCTCTGCCTTCCTGCTTTTTCTGCCTCTCCTCTATACCTCTCCTTTTAAATCTATCTCTAACAATGTTTTTTTTTCCCATTTGTTAAGCACTTTGAGTTACATGCCTTGTATGACACAGTGCTATACAAATACAATTATTATTATTATTATTATTATTTTAGGGTGTAGCATTGAAAGCCGCTTGGGTAGAAATGTGACGTTTCGCAAATGGGCCGTAATCCTTGGGGACTGGCAGGTCAGCAGTTAGAGCAAATCAGTTGCCATGGCACGGGGCTTGTGGCTCTGGGCTCCTGGCTCACTGAAGCGCGGCTCTGATACCTGTATGGCGGATAATGATTGATGTGACGTGCTTTAACCTCTTTGCGCAGATCCTATGCTATAACCTTACCGCAACCAAAATTGTAATGGCTATGTCTTTATCTGTTACTTGATACTGTCATAGCAATGTTGTTATGATGTAGTTGAGTATTTTCAACAAATAGTGAATAGGCCCGCTGGTGACCCCATCTGCACTAAGAGGCTACAGGTGCACTGTGTAATATTTTTAGTCATTTATTTCCAGGATTCATGCTGCCCATTCAAAAATGTTACCTTTGTCATGAATACTTACCACCACCATAAAATTCTAAGTATTCATTAGGACTGGGAAAATTGAAGAGTTCAGATGCAAAACCCCCTAACTCCATTTCTGAAGACCTGCACTTCTATATTTTTAGAGAACCCCGTTGTTGGTTTGGTTTACATTCATGTACCTGATAATACATATAAATAGTTATATTACATAAATAAAATACATTTTTTGACAGCTTTGTATTAAATAAAAATGAATTAAGATTATTTTCTGAAAAGGCATTTAGGGGGTTTTGCATCTGAACTCTTCAATTGCACTTTTCATACATAAAGAGGGGGATCTTCTCCATTGTCCGCTATTTTGAATGTCCAGAAATAGACATGTTAAGCTGCATAACATACTGTATTTTGGCCATACTAGTATATTAGTTGAAATATTCATGAAAAGATCAAATTTGGCAGTAGACAGCCATTTCAATGAGTAGCAGTAGTAGTAGTAGTTGCAATACCCTGGCCACAATTCGACACAGTGCACTGACATTAAAGTCATACAGTACCTCCACAACATCCTGCTGAAAAATAAACCTTCGCCCCATAGGGTCAAGAGCGTTCTGGAGCAGGTTTTCATATCTCTGTATATTGCTCCATTCATTTCCCTTCTATCCTACTAGTCTGCCAGTTCCTGCTGCAGAAAAACATCCCCATAGCATGACGCTGCCACCACCATGCTTCACTGTAGAGATGCTGTTGACCTGGTGATGAGTGGTGCCTCTTTTCCTCCAAACTTGATGTCTGGCATTCACACCAAAGAGTTAGACCTGTGTTTTATCAGACCAGAGATTATGGCCTGAGAGCCATTCTCATGGTCTGAGAGTCATTCAGGTGCTTTTTGACTAATTCCATTTCACCTTTAGTTATTTATGCTGTTTGAGGTGACGAGTCATTCTGGTGCTTTTTGACTAATTCCATTTCACCTTAAGTTATTTATGCTGTTTCAGGTGACATGCCTTTCGTCAGATGACATTTCAGATGTGACAGACTTTATTTTTGTTTTGCTTTTTAGTATTTTTTTTCCTTTGTCCAGCACCCAGTCTGGATGTCTTTTCCATTCAATGCTGTGAAGCCAATTTTGACCATTGGTCCAGGGTCCAGAATCCTTAGCAGGTGCTGATAGGACGACAAAACACCCAGTCAGAGAACGCCCAGTTCAAGTCATGTCCCGCACCTCTCTACGAGCCGCGCAGACGATTGTGACATAATAATCTTTGTCATGACTATGCATCTGAGTCATATGACTATGTTGACTATGCGTCTGAGATTGTATATTATGAATGTGTAGGGAGAGAAGCTACATTCTGATCTGGTATTTGATTTGAAAAACTAAGAACATGCCAAGAACATATAATGTATAAGAACATAGAATGTGTAATATTATACATTCTACGTTCTTGGTTTTTCAAATCAAATACCAGATCAGAATATATAGCTTCTCTCCCCACACATTCATGTGTTTTAGTTGCATCGTTGTTCAGTGGTAACTCTACTTGAATGAACATCAAATGTGTCATATGTTAATTACCCTGTAGATGGCGGCAACACAGTATCTTTGCTGACAATGTGAAAACACAGGACACATGTCACATCAAGAAGAAGGTGCTCAAGGTTTGCCATGGCAAAAGGCCAAACATTTTCTCTGTATGTCTAAGGGAATCCCATACCAAGACAGCAGTACTCAAGACTGGCCATGACATGAATGGCCAAGTCTGAACCAAAGACGATAGAGAGAAGACGGGCAAGACAGTTTGCTGACGTCTCAAGTGTGTGGCCACCCCTGGGAGTCACTTTCTCCTACTTGCAGCATGGTGAAGTGCAATGCTACTATCACCAGGACTGGAGTGTGGAACAGGTCATAGGACACCATGAATTTTGACGGCTGTCATTAATTATCCCCCGCTGATGCTAATGCTGACCAACATTAACAACTGGACAGCCTCTTTCGACCACAGCCGGAACTTGCAGACGCTTGCACCCACAATACAATTCAAATTCCGGACATCTGGCGTCACCATGGAGTCACACTTTCTATCCACCATGGAATTGCACCCTGAACGCATCATCTCGGCTTCTATTTATGTGGTCTGGAGCTAGGTGGAATCACATTCGACTGACAAGAAGCTTAATGTAGCTTTTAGTTGGTGAGGTGATACCGTACCCTACAAAGTATCAAAGCAAAGTATCATACAAGTTTTAAACCATTAAGACACTGAGTTATAAATTTGCTGTTCTAAGAGTGTGTCGTAGTACGTTACTAAAGGCCCTGTGTCATGTCATAGTAGTGTAGTAGTCCTACTATGGAAGTTAACTTTTCAATTACTATTACAGTGTTCCACTGGTGGAATTGCATGCCTTATGGGGCTATGGGCATTTACAGTGTTTCTGTAAAATGCTAAAATGAAAGATGCAATGCATCTGACTGATTCATGGGTCAGTGACATTTCAGGCGCAGCACATGTCAAGGCGGCGCAATGACAACCAGTGCCATTATTGTATGGATTTTTTTGTTTTGTTTATTTTTAGTGGACTATCTTAAGAGCGTATTCATTGCAGCATATCAACCACCAATTACTCATTTATTTATGGTCATTAAATGCTGTTGCTCCACTTATGGCTTAGCCCAAAAAAGCGTCATTCACCTTTCACCTTTATTAACCTCACTTAACTGAAGTATTTATGTACACACATAGTACTGTATTTCATTCTCCCCTCAGATGTAAGTCGTCAAGCCTTTTCATCCACCTTGGTCTGGCAACATGGCGTCACAAGAAAGTGTATAAATCCAATGCTGATTTGTACTTTGTTTGCACCATGCTTTTGCATGTTAACTTGCCTGGAGACAGGTTAGGGCTAGGGGTTCTTTGTTTGGTCGGGGCACAATTTCACCTTTATCCTTGCTTGTTTTGCTGTTGTTGGTAAAAGTAAATCTCCTGAAAAGTTGCTTTACAGGTTAGGGTTGGAGATGTTTTTTGTCAGGGCACATTTTTTCATTTAGCAACAGAAATCTATGACGTGGCTGGCCACAAAACTGCTTTTCTGTGCCATTTCTCTCCACAACTTAACAAGAATATAACACCTTTTTATGATGCCAGTCTGCCCCCTTTTACCAGCTTCTTGAATTACTGAATCCATACAGAAAAGGAGAAATGCCCAGTGAAGATACACACTGACAGTGCTTGATGTATTTGAGGATCTTTTTACTTTTCATAAGAGTGAAACTGAGATGAACTGCCAAGTTGGACGTGCCCAATGCTTAGGGCAACAGCAAAGAGGAAACAGGAAAATCATCCATCAGAGAGCTTCGCTTTATTGCAGAGCGTTTTACATTCCGACAACAGAAGAAGCGGAGGAGGAGGACACCACCTTGCCATCAACCAGCTCTTCTGTCACGGTCACCACTCTGGTTCTTGTGGTGGTCACTGGTGCAGCCACCACTGTGGCTGCTGCTGCTGACAAGGACGCTGACAAGGACGCTGAGGAAGCGGACATCAGGGATGAGGACCTGGAGGATGAAGAAGAGGGGAGATTTTAGGTTGAAGAAGGGACCTTCAACAAGGCATCAACCTCTTGAAACTGAGGCTCAGAAGACACTACTTACGAGATGTAAGCGCTCATATCTCCGTTGAGCAGTCTGTTGTACTCTGCAATCTCCAGCTCCAGTCTGGTCTTGATGTCCAGCAGCAGTGCGTATTCCTGACCCTGATACTCAAGGTTCATGCGGAGAGCGGCAAGCTGCTCTTCCAGGCTGGTCACCTGACCCTGGAAGCCGGCAAGCATGGCAGCAAAGCGAGTCTTTGTTTCTGCCAGGGATACTTCCAACGATGCTTTCTGAGGTATGAAATGAGTGAGTTAGTGGAGCCCGTAAGTTATATGGCAGGTTTTGCCAAATGTTAACTATCAAGCTAAACTTCCAAGTTGCGTATTAAAATATAGTTTATTCCATTGTACACTAAATCAATCAGCATTGATGGTCATATTGCAGACTGGCTAATGTGAGGAACAGCATGCTTCATTGTACACTCACCATGCTGATGACGCCTTGGAGCTCGATCTGAAGGGCCTGTGCTGTGCTTCTGTAGGTTGCAAGTTCTGATGAGGACGTCAGGAGTACGGTTGTGCTGGAAAGGACTTCTTTGCTGAGCGCTTCCGTCTGCATACAGGCAGAGCAATACAATTGTAAACGTTTTTCTATAAGCATCATGTATTAAACTCAAATGAACTGTTCTACAGTATGTGGTATGGTTTGAAGAGCCTACACTCACCTTGGCCTGGAACCAGGCTTCAAGTTCCCGTCTGTTCTTTGCGGCCACTGCCTCGTAGTGCTCACGGACTCCGGCGAGGACAAGGCTGAGGTCCTCCTGAGGAGCAGCGTCAACCTCCACATCTACTTTAGACCCGACAAGAGCACGAACAGCCAGAAGATCCTACGAAATTATCATGACAACATTAACATTCTTGGTGACAATGGCGAACAGTAAAATGGATATATGTAACAGAATTGCTTCAAAGCAGACCTCCTGGTGGTTCTTCTTCAGGAAGAGGATTTCCTCCTGGATGGATGTTAACTGCATGGTCAGGTCTGATTTTGTGAGAGTCAGGTCATCCATTACCCTTCTGAGTCCAGCAATGTCGGCCTCCACAGACAAGCGAATAGACTGCTCTGCCTCAAATCTACAAAGAAATGACAATATAAAAAGAACGAATATGCCTCCCTGCTTAGTCCTGCAAGCTTTTGTGCACATGAATTGAAATGGAACCAGAGGTGTTACTTACACCAGGATATCTACTCTCCCGTCTAACACAAAAACGTAAGTTACTGCGCAGTTGAATGTCATTTGCCAGTTAGGGACAATGAAATGTGAAAATGATGTTAGGATCATTTGTGTACAATATTCGCTGTTTACTTTTAGTACTGATATAGGCTTGCCACTGGATGTACATTACTCTACCTGTTTTAGAGACAACGTTCCGAAGTTATGCATTGGACTGTATTGTGGGTTAGAATAGGCATTACTGAAAAGTGCATAAAAATGACCTATGAGCATATGGGAAAATGGTAAATAGGAATACCCAAGAAAGCAAATGCCATGCAGCTCATATAATAGTTTGATTGGTATGTAATAATTTCATCATGAAAAGGAACTCCTCCACCCACTTCCAAAATTTCACATTTCACTCCTCCACCCACTTCAAAAAATACACATTGGCATGTAACTCACTTGACTCTGTAGTCATCGGCAGCCAGTTTGGCGTTGTCAATGCCCAACAAAGTTCCTCCCCTGATAGAGATGAGGGCCATGATCTAAATGAAGCATCAAGAAGTTATAGACCTACTCTGTGCAACATATTCAAGTAACGACAGTTGATTAATGAACCCTGCATGATGATCTATGTGTGAGTAGAACTTAATCATAAGAAATAATATTACTATTAAAATGAGACAACTTTTATATTCTTTCATTCAAACTTTACCCAACACAATATAACTGATTCATTTTTTGTTTGCAATGCCTGTACATGTATAAATAGGCCTACCCACCTTAGCTTGGAGTTCGCTGATGATGACGAAGAATGCACCAAAGTCATGCGTAGCAGGACCAGTCCTGGCATCAAGGAACTGCCTGATCTTCAGCTCCAGCTCAGCGTTGGCCTTCTCCAGAGAACGGACCTTGGACAGGTAGGCGCCCAGACGGTCGTTGAGGTTCTGCATGGTGAACTTGCCGGCACCAGCGGCAGCTGCGAATGCAGCTCCACCACCGGCAGCCAGGGCAAAACCACCACCGCCACCAGCAGCCATGCCGAAACCAGCACCTCCACCAAGACCGAGCCCAAGCCCGGCACCAGCACTGGAGATGCGAACTCCAGCTCCTCCGGCACCACCGTACACACTGCCGGCCCGCATCACACTCAAGCGAGCACCACCTCCGGAGGACATGGAGATTCCAGAGGCACCCCCTGCCATTGCGGATCCGGAGGACATTGAGACGCGGCTGGAGAAGGTGGCTGCCATCGTATGGTAGGTAGAGGCCTCTGAATTTCGGGGAGCTGCTTAGGAGTGAAGAGAAGGTCCTTGTATGTCCCCTTTATAGTCAGAAGCCAGACTGGCAGAAGGTATGGCCTCGGAAACATTTCAACAATTCTGCTCCAGGTGATCCATATCTTCCCACTGGCGCTTTAGAAAGTTAAATCAGCATTAGAGACACAAGATGGTTGTCAAGAGTCACATCGTTGTCTCGTCACCCAAGCCACGTACTTGTGTATAATTAAAACCAGTTGCTAGCTTACAGCGGCGTGGAACAGGGGGGGAAAACCCCGACTCATTCTCAGGGCCCAGCCCACCTGGGGGGCCCACCGGGGGGCCCCTATGGAAAATGTTCTTCTTGTTTTGCTTTTTTAAACATTATTTTTTACAATAATGTCAATACATGTTGGTAATTTATGTAATTCCAATGTTCTCTGGAAATACATCTGTTAAATTGGATATCCTAGCCTGCAAATAGGCTACAATATATATCAAACACCCCCATAATCAGTACGCATTGGTTTAGTCCGCCCTCTCGCGGACTTTTGATTGCACAATATGCGTAATCAACACTCACTCACTTCATTATAGGCATTAAACGCAGCAGCCGGTTAGCAATGAAAGATGTCTAAAACACCAGGCTTTCACAAAAAGAATAGAAAGGCAAGAGAGACAGGGGAAACCAGACGAAGCAACTGCTGCTGATTTCTTGCAAGAAAGGTGAGCCCAAATGTCAAAATTACAGTAGGCTAACTGGTTATCTCATTCCCATTCCGTGTGGCCTACTGTGATAGCCGGAGTCAGATTAAAAAATATATATCATTTTTTGGCTATAATTGTGATAGCCTATTGAACCCATATTTGTCTTTGATATATTCATAACAAGTCACAAGACCAACAAAGGGTCGATGTTGGTTCAAATATCCAAATAGCAAAGCTAATTTGTAAAATGAATCAAGAAAATATCTCAAACGTGAAGATGCCCCCTGTCACAGATGCAAATTGTGCGAACTTGAGAGAAGGTGAGCCTATTTTAGCTAGCCTAATATCCTAATGTTGAGGAAAAGCAGTGTCTCAATCGGGTGCATCACATTTGCAGATTGATTATGTCCTCGTAACGATATTAATCAACGTCACGTTCATCAGTTGCCAATGTCAAGGTGGCGGTGCGAGCTGTCAGTCCTTAACCGTCATTCTGCTTTCATTTTGCGGTCTCAACACTCTCAATAGGAAATCTCTGGTTACTTTCCCTGGCCATCTGACAACGTCCGTTGTAGCTGAAGTGTGGTAAATTAATGACGAGATTTTGACGGGGCACCAGTCTGCGTTTTGAATGCTGCTGACGCCATTCTAATCTGCGCAAAGCGCAAGACAAAAGATAAGCAGAGTAGCCTACCTACCTCGGTGCTGAGCAGGTAGCCTATCTGCATTGAGTGCTCATGACAATTACCCTATTTAAGGTAGGCTACTGTGAAATAGTTACTGGCCAATTTAAATCTGAAATAGCCGATGCAGTAGCCTTATAAATAATGATTTCTATGTGACTAGGTTCGGGGTGCCCTGACTTTAGAAGGTTGAGAATAACGGCATCAAATCCAAACAGCGATACTTTTGTTCCAGCCTATTTTAAGCGACATTCCATAGTAAGCTTCTGCCAGCTGATTCTCTATTCCTTGCTCTCCCAAAAAAACAACTAACGGACAAATGACGTGCGGGTGCGTGCAGCGGGCCAGTGCAAGTGAATGAATGTGTGCGCGAGCGCGTGTGTTTCTGTTAAGGGATGCATAAGAAAGTTCAGTTCTATATCAATGTCTCATGTCTCCTTATTGCACGAAATATTAGGCTAAATGCATTGTGAAGAGAGATTTACCAGTCTCTCTCCTCCCCCTCACACCATAGTGATGAAGTGATTAAAAGTCATCTCTATGAATATGATAGCAGACTTTTCACAACTGGTGATGTGAAAAATAAGGACATTATGTCTGTTCTGTGATAGGCTATCATATGATTGAAAATGAGGATGATTCAAGTGAAGGGGAGGAAAGCATAGGCCTAGAGGGGTTTTCTGAGGAAGGCAAGGAGGATGACAATATCAGTCGCGCGTTCGCGCGCGCGCGCGGGGAGGGTTGTTTGGGGGGTTGTGAGTAGGGGGGCCCATGAAAGAAGTTGTTCCTAGGGCCCCAAATTTGGTGCTACGCCCCTGCTAGCTTATGCAATGATTGTTGAAACAAAGTCATAATGTGCCCCACAGCCAAAAATTGTTGTGGAGGCACTCCGCCAGTAAAAGGTAGCAGGGAGTTAATCTCTCTGAGACCCTAGTGAACTTTATGCTTTGTTTTTTTTCTGGACATACCTTGCATATTGCCTAAGGCCTCTAGAAAGCGGGTTTGAGGGTATAATTAGCCCTTGGCTCATTGGGACACTGGTAATTTATAGTGTGAAATTCAGCATGAGACTAGAAAACGATGCTGAAATAACTTGAAATCTTGTAGCTGAGTACGCATACAACAAGAATCAGGTGGATTTGTTTGAAAACAATTTGACTCTTTAAAGTTTTTTTATTGTGTATAATTTCATAAGTTGTGATAGGCCACCGCTCATCTGTTTAGAAGGTGCAGGATTCAGTAGAAATTTCCGTTTAAAAAGAAGACAATCTGCACACTTCAGGTCTGTTTTTGTGCAAAGAAGCTTTACTTGACTTGCAAGCTTTCGGTCCTTCACTCTGCCTGATGAAGGTCTAAGGACCGAAAGCTTGCAAGTCAAGTAAAGCTTCTTTGGACAAAAATAGACCTGAAGTATGCGGATTGTGTATAATTTCACCTGGTTTCTTCATTTTACTGCACGATTTTCTAACAGTCTCATTAGGAAATGTAGATTTTATTGTGGATGGGGTTATCACATTCTTGGGACTACAGTTGTCAGAAGGAAAACATTATACAGGCTGCACTTAGTAAGGCTCACATGCACAGATTTCCACCAAAGCATCTATTCCACGCCAGTTTAGAAAGTTTAGTATGTAGCCTAAGGTTCTGAGGTCCTTTTGCAGAGACCCCACAAAGAGCATCCTCCCTGGAAACATATGTAATGGCATGGAAACTTATCTGAAAACACGAGAAAGACACTACAGAGGGAAGTTTAAAAAAGTGTATGTGATTTTCAATATATAATACACAATGTAATAGAAATGCCTGGAAAATCTCTTCAGATCCCAGTTGCCCTAGTTATAGACTATTTTATTTGTAACTGTCTGGAAAACGACATATAGCGAAAGTCAAAGGTCACAGACCACCAGACCATAAAACTGATGAACACATCCTAAATACAGCCTTGTACTATGACCCCCCCCCCCTCTCTCTCTCTCACACACACACACACACACACACACACACACACACACACACACACACACACACACACACACACACACACACACACACACACACACACAAAGTCCACATCAAAGTGGACAGAGGCAGGATTTAACCATTCTTCTAGCTTCTTGTTTGAAACGTCAAGCGAACTGCCATGGCAAGTGGCATTATGCAAATGAGCACAGAGGCAATTAGCTTTTAGTCAAATGTCTCACTGATTCTTGAGAATGTGGCTAAAACTGGTTTTAACTTAAACAGAAAAAAAGTAGATCAAATCCAAAATATAGAAGTATATTGTCATAGACAAAAGCTGTATTGGAATAACCTCCATATATTTTACTCTGTCATAAAATAGGCTCTTACTTGTTTTTGTCAATAGACGCAAAAAGACACAAAAATAAAAAAATTTTCTTTAGATGGCGTCAAAGATGTGTGGTGGTAAACAAGTGAGGTTTTTTTTATTTATTTTTAAAGTGCATCATCTGGGTAGTCAACCATGGTTGTGGGACTGACATCGTTTGGGGATGAATGAATGCCGTCAACATTGGAAATCTGAATTACACCTAAAGAAGCATGCATGTCAACATGCACTGTGACTACAGAAGCAGATCATGATACTCTCCATAGGATTTCATTCAAAACTCACACCCATCTATTTTAGCCAGGTGCAGACTCAAAATGAATAAAGAAAGGTTGAAACACACACCGATGACCTCCCTTTTAATCCCTTTTCATTTCGAAATGAAAAAATGAATGTAGTTGCTGCCTAAAGTGGTTCTACAAAGTATTAAGCAAAGGCTGTGAATACTTATGTAGCCTAAATATGATTTCTTTAAAAAGAAGATTAATTAGAAAGATTAAAAAGAAAATTAATGAATTGAATACAGTTTGGAATAAGGCTGTAACATAATAAAATGCAGAAAAAGTGAAGCACTGTGAATACTTTCCGGATGCACTGTATACAGTGTTTTATATATTGTTGTAGAGTATTGCCTTCTGCGCTCTCATAGTGGTGCTGTACCATGGTAGTACGCTTTCTCACTGAGTATGACAGCGTTCCACTGGTGAAAAAGCATTAAGGAGCTACCTTATTTTCTTGTAATTTACCTAACTTATTTGCTACTGCTTCTCTGCATCCATGGGCTGTTTCCAAACAACATCCCGCTGTAATTTTACACAGACCTATACTAACCTAGACTGGCAGTGGGCGTTTCTAGGCAGTAGCAGAATTTCGGATTGACAGGCGCCGCCATCTTTGTTTTTTCCCCCCCAGCGGCTCCTCCCACAGACATATGCTCCTCCTAGTGAAGACTATCACAGCTGTGAGCCATAGGAATACATGAAGATTTCAAACTGTGACTACAACGTTATCAAAGTGGATTTCAATCATTTTCTGTAAGATTTTGACAAGTCGTAACATCTACATTATCACTCAAGGAAAGGAATCACCCTCCCTACAACCGAACGTTGTATTAGAGACCCAGAAGCTAAACGGTCCTGCCAGATCGGGCGGTTTCCCTCCCAATCGGGCCATTTAGGAAGGCGGTCTGCGGGTAAAATAGGGCACACAATCATCAGTCTCATCTGGCAACCCCGAGACTCTTTTTGTTGCAGCAATGCAGCTTATACCGTTCGAGGATATTTTGTGATACTGAATCAGTCATGCTTGTGTGTATACAACTTATTTGATATGGAGTTATTGACAGCTATGTATATAGGTATGTATATTTCTTAAATAAGCTGTACGTTTTCAGTAAAGCTGACTGTGCAAGCTTCCCAGAAGACGCTGATGGTAACCTAGCAACATCACAAGCCCAGACGGAAAGATATGACAGAGACTCGATAATGACATTGTATAACATTATGCTGTGTTGTATTGTGTTGTGTTATATGATGTTGTGTTATATATATTATTATAGATACACAACACATAGGGCAAACGAAGTATCACATTATTTTCAACACATTTAGAAGTTCAATTCACTTATGGAATGATGACGTCATTACGTAAAAGTCTGTGGTTACGGGAGTCTTCACCAAGATGACGGCCTGCTGAGAAATCCGAAAATCGTGAGGCCCCCTGCCAGTCTTGGTTAGTATAGGTCTGTGGTAATTTTATAGTGACATTAGGTCCAGGCATAGCGTCATCACACCGCAAAGAATTGTGGGAGTTGGGGCTATCCCAGGCAGAACACGAACGGCTTGCCGTTGAGATACAAACGAAAATCTTTTGAAAATATGACAAGATGTGGTGTGCTCAAGATGGCACTGTCACATTTCAAGTGTATTTTTTGTAAGAGTTTTAAAGATTTTCTTTAGGAAATCGAATTTGTCAGCGATTATGTTTTAAACCGAGAGGATGTTGTAAAGATGACCGCGGACTGGTGGTGGCAGGCTATCAACTGATTTGGCAGAAGACTGGAAACCAAATATCCTCCATCATCGTGTTTGTTTGAGATACTTTATCACAGGTAAATATTTGGACGTGTTGCCTTTGAGTAACTTAGTCTTAAATTTGTACAAAACAAAGGAGCTAGCCTGCTAGCTAACACCAGACACGTTTTGACAGTGGCAATGCTGGTTAGCACTTGAGGTTACATTTCACTGCAGGACAGGTGACCACAGAAAATAGGTGTCTTGGTAATTGACACGTTTGTACATCTTTGAAACATTTACAAAGGTTACGGTGCTTTCTTACTGATGATGACGGCTGATAGGCCAGTTATTGAATGGGTATGTGGATGATAGCTAGCGTTGCACGTCAACCAGCATCCATTCCAGGTTGTATGAAAATGCTAAGAGAGCTAAGCAGGCAACACCACGGCAGATGGCCGCAGAAAACGAGTGATTTGTCAGCAAATACAAGGTGGATTTCTTTGTTATTGACCAATGTTATGTACATATTAGCTATGTTGTGTATATTAGAAACGGATGTTGGTTGACATTGAGCTGCCTAGTTATTGTATGGGTACATGGGCAGGCTTCGCTAGATGCCAACTGCAGTATATATCTAGGCTGTGTGAAAATGGTAATAAAGCACTACAAGCTTGCCATCTTCATTAACGTGGCACAATCAAATCCTTTTTGTTTGTTTTTTATCCAGAAAATCTGAACCTGCATCAGACCTGATCTCGCTGACTTTGACCTAAGACCAGACTGAGTGAACCCAGTGGCATCTGTGAAGGTAGTTGCTGATCAACTCAGCCGGATCCTTAAGCAGACTTGATTCTGGAGCAGCACTCAGACCCAGACAGTGGAGAACGGTGAACTACATTTGACTTCAGAGGGTGATTTGAAGTGGAAGGGATAGCAACCTTTCCCCGGTTGACTTGATCACAAAATTTGGTGTAGCGTCTGGCAACCGTTGCCAGCTGGTGCAGTAATCATCCCTCCTATCATCTCATGCAGGAACGCTACTGCCTGAGGTAAGAGCCCAGTTCTTTTAGCCCACTTGATAGCACGCCTGCTTCCCATGCGAGGTGTTGCAGCTCTGAGACTGCAGGATGACCTCGGGTTGCATGTTACAAGACGCAAGAGTGAGTATGGGCTAGTGCTGGATTATATTTAGTGTACATACTGTATATTCAATTTAAGTCTGATTACTTTGCATTTACTTACTGTAAATCAACATCACTGAATGAATACAGAATAAAGAGAATTCCCTTGAAAAGAACCACAGCGTAGACAGGGCTTCATTTATTTGAGACTCCTTTTATTTGCATCACAGTGAAGCTGAGACAAACAACTTGGATAGATGTGTCCAGCGCTTAGGTTCCTCAGGAATGGTTACTAGGGATGGTGAAATCATCCACCAGGGGCCTTCGCCTTATTGCAGAACTTTTTACATTCCGACAATAGAAGAAGCGGAGGAGGAGGACACTACCTTGCCATCAACCAGCTCCTCTGTCACGGTCACCACTCTGGTTCTTGTGGTGGTCACTGGTGCAGCCACCACTGTGGCTGCTGATGCTGACAACGAGGCTGACAAGGACGCTGAGGAAGTGGACATCCGGGATGAGGACCTGAAGGACAAGGAGGAGAGGAGATGTTAGGTGGAATCATGGAGTTTCAAGTTCATCAAGTTCTCAAAAATGACGGCTCAGCGGACACTACTTACGAGATGTAAGCGCTCATATCTCCGTTGAGCAGTCTGGTGTACTCTGCAATCTCCAGCTCCAGTCTGGTCTTAATGTCCAGAAGCAGGGCGTATTCCTGACCCTGGTGCTCAAGGTTGATGCGGAGAGCGGCAAGCTGCTCTTCCAAGCTGGTCACCTGACCCTGGAAGCCAGCGAGCATGGCAGCAAAGCGGGTCTTTGTTTCCACCAGGGATACTTCCAATGATGCTTTCTGAGGTATGAAATGAGTGAGTTAGTGGAGCCCGTAAGTTATATGGCAGGTTTTGCCAAATGTTAACTATCAAGCTATACTTCCAAGTTGCGTATTAAGATATAGCTTATTCCATTGTACACCCACCATGCTGATGACGCCTTGGAGCTCGATCTGAAGGGCCTGTGCTGTGCTTCTGTAGGTTGCAAGTTCTGATGAGGATGTCTGGAGTACGGTTGTGCTGCTGAGGACTTCTTTGCTGAGAGCTTCCGTCTGCATACAGGCAGAGCAATACAATTGTAAATGTTTATGTATATGCAGCAAGTGTAAAAAGTGTATAAACGCTAATATGAATGGTTTGAAGAGCCTGCACTTACCTTGGCCTGGAACCAGGCTTCAAGTTCACGTTTGTTCTTTGCGGCCACTGTTTCGTAGTGCTCACGGACTCCGGCAAGGACAAGGCTGAGGTCCTCCTGAGGAGCAGCGTCAACCTCCACGTCTACTTTAGACCCGACAAGAGCACGAACAGCCAGAAGATCCTACGAAATTATCATGACAACATTAACATTCTTGTTGACAACGGCAAACAGTAAAATGGATATAAGTAACAGTATGACTTCAAAGCAGACCTCCTGGTGATTCTTCTTCAGGAAGACAATTTCCTCCTGGATGGATGTAAACTGCATGGTCAGGTCAGACTTTGTGAGAGTCAGGTCATCCAGAACCCTTTTCAGTCCAGCAATGTCGGCCTCCACAGACAAACGAATGGACTGCTCTGCTTCAAATCTACAAAGAAATAACAACATAAAAGAAAGAATGTGCCTTCTTGTTTAAGCCTGCAAGCTTTTGTGTACATGAATTGAAATGGAACTAGGCGTCTTACTTGCATACATCAGGCTATCTACTCTCCCATGCACTAACGTGAAAATACAAGTCCAGTTGAATGTCATTTGCATGATGAAGCCAGTTAGGGATGTGAAAATGACGTTAGGGTCATTGGTGTGCAATAGAATGTGTAAATATAGACCTTTAGCCCTGATATAGGCTTGGCACTGAATGTACATTATCATACCTGTTGTTAGAGACAACCTTCCAAAGCTATGCATTGGACTGTGTTGTGGGTTAGAATATGCATTTCTGAACAGTGCGTCAAAATGACCTACAAGCATATGGGAAAATGGTACATAGGAATACCCAAGAAAGAACACAGCTATGCAGCTCATGTAATAGTTCAATTGACATGTAATAAATTCCTCGTGAAAATTAACCCACCCACTTCCACTTTAAAAAAAATCACATTGGCATTTAACTCACTTGACTTTGTAGTCATCGGCAGCCAGCTTGGCGTTGTCAATGCCCAACAAAGTTCCTCCCCTGATAGAGATGACGGCCATGATCTAAATGAAGCATGAAGAAGTTATACTCAGCAACATCATCAAATAACGACAATTGACTCCTTATCCCATGTATGATGATTTCAGTGAGTAGAACTTAGTCATAAGAAATAATGTTACAGTCAAAATTAGACTGAGAATGAGTTAAAATAAGAATTGTTATATTCTTTCATCCAAACTTCACCCACAACAATATTACAGATCCTTTTTTACTTGAACTGCCTCTGCATCTCTGAATAGGCCTACCCACCTTAGCCTGGAGTTCGCTGATGGTGACAAAGAATGCACCAAAGTCATGTGCAGCAGGACCAGTCCTGGCCTCAAGGAACTGCCTGATCTTCAGCTCCAGCTCGGCGTTGGCCTTCTCCAGAGAACGGACCTTGGCCAGGTAGCTGGCCAGACGGTCGTTGAGGTTCTGCATGGTGAACTTGCCGGCACCAGCGGCAGCTGCGAATGCAGCTCCTCCACCGGCAGCCAGGGCAAAACCACCACCGCCACCAGCAGCCATGCCGAAACCAGCACCACCGCCAGCAGCAAGCCCGAAACCGGCACCTCCACCAAGACCGAGCCCAAGCCCGGCACCAGCACTGGAGATGCGAACTCCAGCTCCTCCGGCACCACCGTAGACACTGCCGGCCCGCATCACACTCATGCGAGCACCACCTCCGGAGGCCATGGAAACTGCAGAGGCACCTCCTGCCATGGAGGATCCGGAGGACATGGAGACGCGGCTGGAGAAGGTGGCTGCCATCGTAGGGTAGGTAGAGGCCTCTGAAGCTCGAAGAGCTGCTCAGGAGTAATGAGAAGGTACTTGCATGTCCCCTTTATAGTCCATCCAGAAGCCAGACTGGCAGACGGCATGGCCTTGGAAGCATCTCAACAATTCTGCCCCAGGTGTTCCATCTCTCCCCACAGGCGCTTTAAAAAAGTTAAGTCCGCATTAGAGAGTCGGTGGCTGTAAACTAAGCGCCTCATCATCGTCTTCTCACCCAATCCACTTGCTTGTGTAGGTCTATAATTTTCTTTGTATTTAAGCAGCTGATGAATGACACAAATATCACGCTCACTAGAATAGCCTTATTTTTTATGCTTGTTTTTAAACTATAGACACAAAGTCATAATGTGCTCCATGGCCAAAAAATGTTGTGGAGGCACTCTGCCAGTAAAAGGCAGTAGGATGTTAATCTTTCTGAGACCCTAGTGCACTTTATGCTTTTTTCTGGGCATACCCTGTCTGATGCCTAAGGCCTCTGGGAAGCGGGTATGTGGGTATAATTTGCCCTGACTCATTGGGACACAATGCTGGACAGTATTTATTTTATTTAGCTAATTTTGGCCCTATCAACTCCCAGGGCTCCCCCGTCCCCCGACATTGAAAATATCTTATTTCAACTTTTGATTTTGCAGCTGATATACAACAATTACAACAGTATTGGTGTGCTATTACAAAGATGAAACCATGTAATATCACATCACTAGCATTGTAATTACATCTGTAACAGTACTTTCACTTTATAAAAGTACAGAACTGAAGTGTAATGAAGTGAAAGCCCACCTGGGAAAGTCCCATTGTCTTGTGACACAGCACTCCACAGCACACAGTGCTCACTGCACACAACATAATTGCATTCATGCCTCACCTGTGCAAGGTGCAAATGGCGTTCCAAGGGAGCAATGCGGCAGGATGTTACCATGGAGGAGGATGGGGGAGAGAGTCTTAGTCTTACTTGCTTCTTTGTAGTCACCTCAGCTTCATCATCAGTGAACTTGAATCAGGCTCCTAGTTTGCATGCTTTTCTCCATTACAGTCACACTACATAAAGTACCTGCAAACCCTTCTCACCTGCATCTCTGCCTTGAGGCACATGATAAAATTGATCCGCTTTAAAAAATGACATTTAACTTCAAACAGTGGTTAAAAAGGTGCCTTAATTCTTATTAAAGATGCCCTTTTCTTGAGAATGTTGCTTGGAAAAAAACTAGAAACATTCCTGTGAGGATTTCCATTGTATGCAAATTAATTTCCGTCTCAGTGCGGGCCAGACTACTAACCCCAACTCCGATGAAGTTGGGACGTTTGGTAAACAGTGAATAAAATCAAAATGCTATCATTTTCAAAACATTCAATCTATTCATTAGATGGAGAATAGTGAAAAGACAACATATTAAGTGTTAAAACTGAGAAAAAATATTGTTTTGGGGGACACATGTACTCATTTCTAATTTGATAAATCCAACACGTCTCAAAAGAGTTGGGACGGGGACAATAAATGGCAGCAAATGTCGAGGAAGACTAAAAACAAAACAAAAGACAACACTTAACAGTTAAATACATTAACCGATGAGATGATTTTATATAAAAAACAGTGTTAATTCCTATCTTGGACATGATTTCACCAGCTTAAATGGTGGGTGTATTCCTTGTCATGTTTTGCAATGTTTTCCTTTCTGTAGTGCTTACAGTGTGACAGGTCTTGACCAAAAACCCACCATTTTATCACCTGCTGGTCCTTATGATGGAGCCAAACTGTTAAAACATAGTAGAGAATGCAATTTGACCTTACTATGTGGCAGTAATCGAAGATCTCCCTTCAAAATATAATGCATGAGTGGCTTTTCATGCTGTTTAAAACCCATTTATACCATTCAGCACTGTATTTAACTCTAACAGATGAGTGAGAACATCTTAACCAATGCACTACTGCACCTGCATGCCATCATGGAGGCTGACTTTTGAAGCTAGCACTAACACAAGTTGGATGGTCCATTTTTACTGTAGCACAGGATGTGCAATGCTCTATTATTGTCAAAAAGAATGGACTTCTACAACTTCTGCTGACTTCTGTAAGCAAAGGACAGTTTCCCATGTCTTCTGGGTCTATTTCAAGTGAGGTCAGGTGCTTAGGAAAATGTTACACCCCTGTATCATTTTCATGCATTAAGCATTCTTAATATGGTCAATTTTCAATAGCTCTAGCACTCCAGGAATTAGAGTGAGACTACAGCCAATATATATTTCATGATGTCATGAACCTATACAATGATTTTATTAACAAAAATATGTCTTATATACACTCAATCGTGGTAAATCAAAGGGAATTCAAAAATGTATGTAATAACTATGGTAATTATTCCCTTTGCATCTTTAATTCTGAGTGACTCAGCCTCTCTGTGATGATCTTATACCTGGACACGTATATTGTCCATCAGTACAATTCATTTTGAAATGTTCTTCTTTGTTGTTTTATCTTATTTGGATGTTTACTAAATTTCACTGATCCCCGTCCCAACTCTTTTGAGACGTGTTGGATTTATCAAATTACTTTGAGAAATGAGTACATATGTCCCCCAAAACAATATTTTTTCTCGGTTTTAACACTTAATATGTTGTCTTTTCACTATTCTCCATCTAATGAATAGATTGAATGTTTTGAAAATGATAGCATTTTGATTTTATTCACTGTTTACCAAACGTCCCAACTTCATCGGAGTTGGGGTTTGTACTTAAAAGGGTGGTCCGGTTGGGTTCCTTACGCAGCCTTCACCGGGCATCTCTCAGCCGCACACTGTACCTACTGTACTTGCCATGGCCACTCTGTCCATGTCCATGTCGGGACGTTCTGGGGCTGCCTTCAGCGCCTCATCCGTGAGCAAAGGGTCCTCCTCTGCCGCTTCCCTGTCTGGGGGCAGTGTTCGCGCCAGCATCCTGAGGGCCGGCAGCGTGTACGGAGGAGCAGGTGGTGCTGGGGTCCGCATCTCGGGTGCGTCCCGCATGCTCACCTTGGGTGGTGGCGCTGGAGGTGGAGGCAGCTTCGGCCTGGCTGCTGGCGGTGGAGCAGGTTTTGGCCTTCTGGCCTTGAATGGAGGAGTTGCTGTCAGTGGCACAGTGGGAAGTTCACCCTGCAGAACTTGAATGACCGTCTGTCCGCCTACCTGATGAAGGTGCTGAAGAGCAGACAGTTCTTATAGAGCAGTGTTTCTCAAAGTGGGGCGCAAGCCCCCCTAGGGGGGCGCAGAGGCATCTCAGGGGGGCGTGTGAAATCTGATTTTGGGTTTTTTTCCCCCAAGGAAATTATTTCCTATCTCTCCAATAAGCAATACATTTTAAGCCCTCACCAATATTATATTATAAATTCTGGTGAATTTGAATAGCATAGGAAATGAACACACGTCCCTCTTTGTTTTATCTCACCAGTCACCTTTCCTTTGATTCTGCGCAGGGCAGCGATCGTAAAATCAGTCTGCGCACGTAGGCTACTGCATGGGGGGGATTGGAAGCATCCAGACCCTCCGAAAGGGGGGAATGATGGGAAAAGTTTGAGAACCAATGCTATAGAGCAAGACCACTGTCGAGGCCCACGACTACAGGGCCTATATGACCGGTCATTCCTGAACTGCAGGCCAAGGTGGGCTACTTGTATGCTTAGGTATACGTCTTAAGACTTTAGCATTGGCAATATATATACTGTATATTCAGTGGCCACTTTATTAGGCACAACTATCCAACTACTCATTGCCACAAATTTCTAATAAAGCAATCTCATGGCGGCAACTCAACACATTTAGGCTTGGTCAAGATGACCTGCTGCAGTTCAAACTGACCATCTAAATGGTGAACAACAGTGGAAGTGACTTTGAACACGGCATGGTTGCTTGTTCCAGACAGGCTGGTCTGATGGTTTCAGAAAAAACTGATCTGCTGGGATATTCACCCGTAACCATCTCAAAGGTTTATACTGTAGATCTACGTATGATCCAAAAAGCAAAACATATCCAGTGAGCTGCAGTTCCGTGGGTGAAAATGACTTATTGATGCCAGAGGTCAGAGGGGAAAGGCCTGGCAGATTTGAGCTGATAGAAAGGCAATAGAAACTCAACCACTTGTTACACCCGAGGTATGCAAGACAGTATCTCTTACCACACAGCACATTACACTTTGAGGCAGATGGGCAAAAGCAGGGGAAAAACCTCCACTCCTGTCAGCCAAGAACAAGAACCTGAGGCTACAATTCGCACAGACTCGCCAAAACTGGACAACAGACGATTAGAAAAAGTTCCCTGGTCTGATAAAATTTCTGCTGGGACACTTAGACGGTAGGGTCAGAATTTGCCATTAGCCATTGCCATTTTCCATGAGCACTGTTGCAATGCCTACCTGAGTATTCTTGCAGGCAGCTAAGGCAGCTCTGAAGGCAAAAGGTGGTCTAACCCTGCACTAGCAAGGTGTGTGTAATAAAGGGGCCTATGAGTGTATACATACTGTATATATATATACACTCAGGTGCTGTTTCCACGTAGCAGGATATTTTTTTAGCAGGGTATTTTTTTCTCCTGCTAGGTGTAAACGCAACATGTGGATAAAAAAAATCCTCCATTTTAACAAATGCGTTTCAGACCCCTAAACAGGATATTTTCTTCTCCTGCTATTTTTTTCCCCTGCACCTGGATTTTATATCTGCTACGTGGAAACGGAAGGCCAAAACCAATGCAATACCAATACAAGCTGGAGAAAAAAATATCCACATATAAAAATATCCAGCTACGTGGAAACGGCACCTCACACAGATATATGCATAGTATAGGCCAAAAGTTTGGACACACCTTCTCATTCAATGCATTCAGTTTATTTTCCAGCCTATTTACAGGACATTGTAGATTCCTGCGGAGGGCATCAACACTGTGCATGAACACATATACAGGTAGAATTATATGCTTAACACAAAATATCAATTCTAGCAGTTTTCCAACAGCGATGGCAGCTGTCTATCCACCTGACTTCTACACAACACAAATGATGGTCTCACACGTTTCAACAAGCTTATTATTGTGGTATCCAGGCAATTTCACTGGATCCACTTTGACAAGAGTAGTACAAAGCTCAGAACGTGTGGGATTCGTTGCTCCTCATTCTTTTATTGTGCTTCAGTAGTTCAACTATAACCATGGTCAAAAACCATTTCCTCCTACTCTCGCCACTGGCAAGTTCAAAATCACCACCTCCTCTATACTATGTGAGGATGCACATCTACCAGAGTCTTAATCTAGCACCCATGTGACATGTCAATGAATGCGCAGGGCATATACACTATATCACCGTGCATATTTCCCAAATAATATTACAAAAATATATAGGAAAAAATGCTTACCATGATCACTCTGCGCTGCCATTGCTGTGCTGATGTAATGATTTCCGAAGTCAGGGTACTCCGATGTGGATCCAACTCACGACTTGAACATTCCGCTTCAACAGGCGTTCCAATGCATTTCACCTAGTAGGAGGTCAGAAACATCCTATCTCCCACTGCCCGGGAATGCAACATTAATAGTAGGCACTGTGAAAGTTTTCTGTACACATGTCGGTCTGTAGGAGGCTGCTTGATTTTTTTCTCTTTAGATGCCATTGGCTACTGTTTTGCACCTACTGTTGAGGAATTGTGTTTGAGGGTGTGTGCAAGAAAGAAGCATCTGTCTCACTAGGTTCTAAGCTGAGGGGGAAGATGTCTCATTGTTCTGTAATAATAACAGTGGAAAATATGACATTTTATTTAAGCCTATAGGCCTAACCGTGGAGTTGTGTGCATGCATACATAGTCTCGTCGCCAGAAACTATATTTTGCTTTTTTTGCACTAAGCTTATCCCGTCATTAAGCCCCAAGTAGAAGGAGTTTCACGTGGGTAACGTGCTTCAATTGGAGTATCCGGATTTCAGCACCACACACACGGACAGCTCCCCTTTTGAGCAACTTTTAAGTGATCTTTGGTGCTGTGCGTGTGATGTGCTCCACTACCATTGAGGGGCATTAGTCTACTTCATTTTTTAACAGTAAGGGGTTGCAGGCTTATGATGAGGTCAAGGGGGGCGTTGTGAGGCTTAAGATGAGGTCAAGGTCAAGAACTTAACTCCTTTTTTACTATATCAGTTAAAGGCCTGGTAAAGCCATTTACACTCTCTGAGGGCTCTGAGTAGTTGACTGACAACATTGACAATAATAATACTGTAATAAAAAATACAGTATATAGAAAAATATATATTTCCAAGCAAATAATTGAATTTCTTAGCAATAGCCGAACACCTCACTCCAAGCAATTTGGGTTTTGTTCACATTATTCTACCGAAACTACACTAGGCATTTGTTTGGAAAAAAATAAATCAAATAGAAATGTCTGTGTTGGTGCCATTTTTTTGCTATAGTTCATAACGTTCGGTTATAAAAACTCAATCATTTTTTTCTGCTCAACCTATAATTTGGCTTCAGTCATACCGGTCAAAGAGATAACTGGAGAAGGTGGCTGCCATTGTACGGTAGGTAGAGGCCTCTGATTCTCGGGGAGCTGCTCAGGACTGAAAAGAGGACAGTTACACGCCCCTTTTCTGCTGCTCACAAACACCCTGGAATGGATTCACAAACATCTTGGAGATCCTACCCCAGGAGGTCTTCTACTCTAGCCTGATTATCATCGACGTTCCAATCTCTTCGAGACTTGTTCTGACCAAGAGCATAACAATTAACATTTCCCAAACTACATAGTTGACCCGCCTCCCTTGGTTTGCTTATGGTTGTTTGCTTCCCGACAAAGTAAAAGGAGTTCCCATAACTGCGGGAACTCAGAAAATACTTGCATTGCTCTTGATCTGACTAGTTGCAAAGTCGAAGGTGTCGCGTCACTAGGAGGGCGTGGCCTAGCTAGTTCTACCCCAGGTGCACTTTAAAAGTTCAGCCCGTATAGGGGTAGTACTCTACATGATTAATGACCAAGGTCATTTGTACATGATTTGATGAGTTTCAAGTATTACTATGGCCTTACTTAAGATGCTCAAGAAGACGCGTTCGCACACCTCTGTAGTTGGACAGGGGCAATAACCTAGGAAAGTAGCGCCACCTGCCGGAGGCCACATTTTTTGCCTGCGAGTGGTCTAGCCTTGCATAATGCTCCAATGCTGCCACAATGCCCTGAATCTGGCAAACCAATCACAACGCTGAGATTTGTTTTGAATCAAAGCGGGCAGGGTTTTGAGGGAGTGACGACGAAGCTTGCAACGCTGGGGAAAGCACAACAACAAAAGATGGCAGTAGATATTGAACAGCTCTCGTTTGACTCAGCTTTCGAATCAGTTCTGTAAGAATTAGACTTGAGGCTTGCATTGAAACGTAAGCAGGAAGAGGCTTTACGTTCATTCATTTTTGATAAGGACGTTTTCGCCGTTTTACCGAGTTTAAGTTTGATGTACTAGTACAAACTAGCTCCACTGGTAGCCAAAAGGATGGGGCTCTGTGAAAACCCGTAATCGTCAGTTGCACTGATTGGTCAGAGTGTTGGCCTATAGGCACACACACGGTTTGAAAGACAACGGGTTGTTCTCATCAACAATCTTCGGATGTATCATTCATCGGAGCCAGACTAAATTAAACCTCCAATCTCACATTTAGTCTGGTTTATCATGCTACAGGTGCATAGGATATTTTCCAGTGCAATTATTTTGTCATTCAAGTGTAAAGAAATCCCGCACACTGTCCATTCCACCCAACAACTGAAGAAGGCTGGATGACCGAAACGTATTTAAGTTTGCTGGTCGAGTGGACAGTGTGCAGGATTTCTTTACACTTGAATGACAAAATAATTGTACTGGTCATTACTGTACATACACGCTGATGGATCCATCACCGCAGTGTTGCCATTAAAGCCAGTAAACACAGTGTTATCTGTCTGTTTCAAGAGGAAAAAAGTGCCTGGGAAGCAAGCAGAGAAGTGCATGGCAGGTGCACATAAGCATTCTGTATTTTCACAGATGTTAGAATAACACACGCAAACTGCGATAAAAATGGATCAGGATAACAATTGGAAATATGACTTTGAAGATCAACATTGAATAAAAACGGTCCAGAGACGACTTGTGTAATCGACTTTAGATATTATTGTTTCCCTAAGTACACTGATCAAACTCGACATCCTGAGATACTCATTTTTGGTCATGTACAGTAAATCTTGTCTACCTCAACTCACAGAGTATGTTTTGCACATTTGTCTACCCCAACTCACAGAATATGTTTTGCACAATTGTCTTTTTTATTTTTTCTGTAGTTTTTATTTGTTCCCTCCCTGACTATTACCTTTGTTATATGTGTCTTGAAATGTCGGTGTGGGTATTATGTGTATTTATTTAAGATACCTGACACCTTAATTTCCCCCCAGGATCAATAAAGTTACTCTACTCTACTCTACTCTACTCTACTCCACTCTACTCTACTCTACTCCACTCCACTCCACTCCACTCCACTCCACTCGGCTAGACCAAAAGCTACGGCTGGAAGACTTTAGGGCCCCTTCCATGTTTTTATTGGTTGTCTCTCTAAACTTGAAGGTGATGTCGCATTTGCTTATTTAAGCACTTTCTATTCTGCATCTAACCACAAACCTGTCATTCCACCTTTAGAGGTGTCATCAAACTGAAATATTTTAGGTGTTTCGACACTGCAAGGCTTTCATTTCCAGTAATCTTACTGTGTACATATCAGAGGATGATCCTAAAATCAGTATGTATTGTCACTGTTTATAAAAAACTAAAATGAGCTGTAAGGTGTGGAATAATAAACTCAAGGATTAATTAATAGATAAATTAATTTCATACTCGCAAGTAATTTAATTTATTTTTTATATACACTTATATTCTGCCATTTCCTTGACTTGATGTCATTACATGTTTCAGCCACCAGCCAGTCAACTCCCACCCCCCACCCCCAGTTTTTCGTATATACTATGTGCAATAAACTATGAGCAACCAGAAGGGTTATGTTAGGTATGCGTGAGTGTGCTATTTGAATATTTGGCCTTTAACAAAGGTCGAAGCAGTTTTAATCCCATCCCTCAAGCACGCAGGAAACCAGTGGGACTATAACCTGTTGGTTTGGCTGTTGTGATTAAAAAAAAATGTATGTGTCTTTATAAGAAATCTATGTGTATTTTAAACTTTTATTGCCAACATTAACCTTTTAGCACATAGCATTGGGCAACTTGGAGCAAGAGAGATTTGCTAACTTTATTACAGAACAATGTGTGCTTTGTCCTGCTAAAACTAAGACAGTTTAAGACAGTCAACACTATCAACTGAATTTAACTTGGGCCTATTAATGTCAAAAACTTACAAATACTGGATTGTAAAATAAATAAATTGAGTAAATGTGTGATATCAGAGTTAGGCGTGCTTATTGATGGGTAACAATTAAGCATGTTCTAATCAACAGTTTATTTAATGTCCTTGAGTAAACCATGATGAGAGTAAAACTAAGAGTTAATATGAGTTTTCAACAGATAAAATTATAGCTTTTTTGTGTTCAATGTTGCTCACATGCAATATAGGCAAAATATGATGTAGGCCTAGCCTAGACATCCTATTTAAATTTTTGGCGTATACTGCAGCACAAGAAAGCACATCATTTTCACAATTTTGTACATGTTACCACCCCATTCCCACGTCCCTATCTCTCTGACTGATGCGAGAGCAGTGGACTGATTCTAAGCAGCAGGTGTCTTTTGGGGCCCAGTTAAGCAGGTAGTGAGATGCTTATCAGATGCTTCGGGGAATAGTACAGCAGCTTAGAAAAACCTGCTCATATCCATCCAGCCACTACATTCCCCGGTACAGGAAGCTTAAAGCAAACCTAGAAACAAAGGCCACTTATGAAACACACACAGACATCACTTTGTAGTGTCCTCTGGGATGTACAGTATAGGTTTCCATTTTGGGGGAATGGTGATTGTGCTCCACATATGTCATGTTTTCTGTGGGAAATGATTTCCTCAGCAGTCCGGCCATAAAATATTCTTAATGAAATAAAGTTTATAATTTTTGGAGCTCATACCTAGTGTGCTGACCACTCTATCACTCTGTTCACCGCTTTTGTCTGGCACCTGGATCACTGTTTTGTGGATGTGCGCACCCCAACCTCCAAACAACCCCTGTACTACTGACTATTGAGGAAGGCGCAGGTGCACCGAAACGTCAGTCACTTGGTGCATCGAAATGATTAAAAAAACCCTTGCTGAGTGCTCCAGTCATCCCTGGGTCTAGTCATTGTGAAGTAGCCCAGTTTGTCTTCTTAAACCCTGTGCTACATACACATACATGTTCCCACATTATGTCATCAGTTGTACTATGGTAGTTCACTTTTCAGTGACTATTACAATGTTCCACTGGTGGAATGCTGTGCCACATAGCCTAATCTCACTACATCAGAATAAGACCAACTAGCACAGGAAGACACATTTCTGTAGAAAAAAAGCCCACAGAGATCATGACCACGAGCATGCGGGAATATTTAATAATGTGATAATAAAGAAAAACAAAGCTTATGAAACTTGTGAAACACTTATGGAGAGGAGAGCTTATATGAAGAGTTATCTTTATCAGGTGTGTGTGTGTGTGTGTGTGTGTGTGTGTGTGTGTGTGTGTGTGTGTGTGTGTGTGTGTGTGTGTGTGTGTGTGTGTGTGTGTGTGTGTGTGTGTGTGATTTTAAAAGTGTCTTACTGAAACATACTCCAAATAGCCTCCCAAAAGCCATTGCTGTGTATGCTGACTGTTGATGTTGCATAACGTTGGATATGATGTTTTGAGTATTTTGCTTATTTAGCATAGCACAAATCATGCCCCCACTAGAATGGCCAGGAGCTCCAAAAAGGGCTGAACATAAAAATGTTGTGTTGTATGCACCTGTAGACATACTCAGCTGTGCTCAATCAGATATACCACAATATGTTTATAGATGCCAGTTTCCAAATGCATAAAAAGGAAAGGGGCTGCTCGCCTGGGGCACCAAATTGCCTGGAATGGACCCTGCTGAGAGAACTGAGCAAGTTGCTCACTCCAAAGATTTGAAAAAATAAATTCACACCCACCCGGGAATATTTGTCTGGGAATCAACTTGGAATATCTACACTGGCATTTGTTGATAGCTTCTTTCTTCCACAAAGTCAGGATAAATAAATTGATGTAGGCCTATCATTTTTTTTCTTCCTTCAAAGCTGAATTTCATATTTCACCTGGATATCATGTTGTTTGGTTTGGTTTAAATGTAAGCTGGCCCAGCTCAACTGAATAACATGTTTGATGATATGTGTGCTGATCCTTATCAACTCCAAATGGTTAGATTAACACTTATCACCAAAGGTGTGTCTTTCCCCATTCTCTCTGACTTACATTACACCACAGAAGTGCTTATTCAGAGCTTATTCAGGGCAAGATGCATTACAGTAGGAAGGACAAAAAAAATCTTGAACGATCCTAACCCAACCATGAATTATTTGAGCTATTACCATCTGGCAAACAGTACAGAAATTTGCTGAAGACAGCCAAGGCACTTTTTTCTCTACCTTTACTCACTCTTACACACACACGGTCTCTGTCTCTCCCTCTTTCACACACACACACACACACACACACCATCACTTGTTCCTCTCACACCTCCTGTCACTTCATTATCCTATCAAATAAATTCCAGCCACCCAAAAATATTGACTGTTTTATCAACAATTCCCTCTGTGGCACTTCTCTGAAACCCAGACTCATTATTACACATGTATAATATACAGTAGTGTACTGTGCATAAAATAAGGATGCAGCCACAATATGTAAGTTTCAGAGAGCTGCTTCTTTATTGGCAACCTTTCATGCCCAACATCACAGAGAAACTGAGGCAAACTGCACGTTGAACGTGCCTTGCACTTTGGTAACTCTGCAATGGTTAAGCTCTGAGCATTGAGCCTGAAAGGTTGAGCTCAGTGCAGAGATGTTTTCAGACTCCGACCAGAGAGGATGCTGTGGAGGAGGACACGACCTTGCCATCAACCAGCTCCTCTGTCACGGTCACCACTCTGGTTCTTGTGGTGGACGTTGATGCTGCGGACACCGCCGCTACGGACGCTGCTGCCGATACCGAGGAAACCGAGGATGTGGACAGCCGGGACGAGGAGCTGAAGGACAAGGAGGAGAGTAGATGTTAGGTGGAATCATGGATGTTCAAGAAGATAGAAATGGATCTTCAAGAAGATAGAAATTTAATTTTATTTAATTTTTATTTATTTTTTTAAGATATAAAGTTCTCAAAAATGAGGGCTCAGCGGACACTACTTACGAGATGTAAGCGCTCATATCTCCGTTGAGCAGTCTGGTGTACTCTGCAATCTCCAGCTCCAGTCTGGTCTTGATGTCCAGCAGCAGTGCGTATTCTTGACCCTGCTGTTCAAGGCTGATGCGGAGAGCGCCAAGCTGCTCTTCCAAGCTGGTCACCTGACCCTGGAAGCCGGCAAGCATGGCAGCAAAGCGTGTCTGTGTTTCTGCCAGGGATACTTCCAGCGACGATTTCTACGAGATGAAGAGAGTAGTTCAGATGGTTAAATCTGACGAGCTGATGTAATGAGTGGTTTTGAAAGTAGTAATAAACAGACATGAAGAATGAGAATGTGCAGTGAATTTGGAATAATTAGATCACTAACTGTTTCTACTGAGTTGAATTATAATGACATGTAGATACCCTATGCATAAAATGTCATGGCTGACAACAAGAAATTAATTAAAAAAGAGAATGATTTATGTCTGTTAAGCATGTTCATGCTTATTGTTTTTTTAAAGGGATTGCAATCTTTGCTTTGCTCATCTGCTTCATATGAATTGGATAGAGAACATTTATCACCCAATTTTGTAGCTTGCACAGCCTAGAATGAGAGCAAACCATGTAGCATTGCATTGTATTGTATAATAGGCCTATATATATATATATCTTTTTTTTTTTAAATGTGGGCATTCTCAGGTTCTGTCATGTCTCTGTACTCCACTAGGGCCCGCCAATTCGCAGAGCTTCACACATTTTTACACACCATGCTGACGAGACCCTGGAGCTCGATCTGAAGTGCCTGTGCTGTGCTC
Organism: Engraulis encrasicolus; assembly: GCF_034702125.1. Taxonomy (NCBI): domain Eukaryota; kingdom Metazoa; phylum Chordata; class Actinopteri; order Clupeiformes; family Engraulidae; genus Engraulis; species Engraulis encrasicolus. Next base: position 12,012,549 of record NC_085858.1, read on the forward strand.
CTGTACGTGGTCAGTTCTGATGAGGACGTCTGGAGAACCGTTGTGCTGGTGAGGACTTCTTTGCTGAGCGCTTCCGTCTGCTCACAAAAGAGATGCAATAAGCTCAGTGAGAAGTTGATTGAATGTGGCCAACTAGGCCATACTTTATCAGTTCACTGAAAATCATTTTATCAGCCTGCACTCACCTTGGCCTGGAACCAGACTTCAAGTTCCCGTCTGTTCTTTGCAGCCACTGCCTCGTAGTGCTCACGGACTCCGGCGAGGACAAGGCTGATGTCCTCCTGAGGAGCAGCGTCAACCTCCACGTTTACCGTTGCTCCGACCTGAGCACGGAGAGCCAGCAGATCCTGGAGAGAAGCATGCAATTTTAGTGACAACGTTTAAAAACAAAATCGGTTGAGGTTGAGCTAAAATATTAAAGCCCACGCTTTGTGTGCACACGATGGTGTGGTTCAGAACTAAAAGCTAACCTCCTGGTGGCTCTTCTTCAGGAAGGCGATCTCCTCCTGCAGGGATGCCAGCTGCAATGTCAGGTCGGACTTGGAGAGGGTCAGGTCATCCAGAACCCTTCTGAGACCAGCTATGTCAGCTTCCACGGACAGGCGCATTGCCTGCTCGGCCTCAAACCTGTTTTTAAAAGGCAGAGCATAATGATCAATAAATCAATATGGGATGTGTGCCTGTGTGGTCTATACAGAGGCTTTCATTTGATTATTAAGGCAATTAACTCATAGGCCTACATTATCTGGCTACAAGGTAAGAGACTTGACAGCTTAGCTAAAGCGTTTAATAACATTTAGAAAAGGCAATGTAACTCACTTGACTCTGAAGTCGTCGGCTGCCAGTTTGGCGTTGTCAATGCCCAACACAACTCCTCCCCTGATGCTGATGATGGCCATGATCTAAAAGAAAGATCAGCAAATTATATTCTTGTCGATAGAGAAAGCTGATGTCCATCAGGATGCAGATTCGACACAGTCTAATAATCATGCAAGAATGCTACCAGTGAACCATTTCTCACCATAACAGTAGTTAAAAAAAAAGCCTGTAGGCCTATTAAAGTTTCACGGGACATACGTGCGTGCATGATAGGCTATGTGCTTGATGTGAGCGCACTCACCTTAGCTTGGAGTTCGCTGATGGTGACGAAAAATGCACCAAAATCATGCGCGGTAGGGCCGGCCTTGGCCTCAAGGAACATTCTGATCTTCATCTCCAGATCGGCGTTGGCCCTCTCCAGGGTCTGCACCTTCACCAGGTAGGAGGCCAAACGGTCATTGAGGTTCTGCATGGTGAACTTTCCGGCACCAGCGGCAGCTGCGAATCCAGCGCCGCCACCAGCAGCCATGCCGAAACCAGCACCACCGCCAGCAGCAAGCCCAAAACCGGCACCTCCACCTCCACCGAGCCCAAACCCTGCGCCAGCGCTGGAGATGCGAACTCCAGCTCCTCCGGCACCACCGTAGACACTGCCGGACCGCATCACACTCATGCGAGCACCACCTCCGGAGGACATGGAGATTCCAGAGGCACCCCCTGCCATTGCGGATCCGGAGGACATTGAGACGCGGCTGGAGACAAGTGTTGCCATTGTGGATGGAGGCTGCTGCTGATGCTCTTGAAGCTGCACAGGAGTGATGAGTACCCAGACACAGACCCCTTTTATACACAGTCCAGAGCCGTGGAGGGAGCACATCGCTCTGGTTCCACAACCATCCCACTAATCCTGCCTCGAGGGTTTCAGATCTTCCCCCAGGCGTTTTAAAAGTTCAGACAGCATAAGTGACAAGAGGGCTTACACGCACACGTTCAGAGACAACAGTTTCGTTAATCATTAAAACCTAAACGAGTTTTCTTGTCACAGGAGATGAAAGAAAGAAGAGAATGCCAGAGTAACTTGCAATACTTCCGTCCTACAGCAGCATTATAGTCACTGCAGAACACAGTGTACCCTGTCTGTATTTAATTGCCATCCAATATCCATAGGTGTACTGTAGCCTATGTGTGCGTTTTTGTTTCACTTGTGCGATATCACTCTTTTTTTGACCAAGTACCTAACCCTTTAGTCGGTTTGCACTGCACTATTATCATCATGTTATTGTTTATAATACAACTATGAACAACTTGCTCTGCATAGTTTAAGCCCATGTAACATAGGCCTACACATGAAGGCATTCTCTTCCACAGAAAAGAAATGATGCTTGGTATAGTAAAATACTTGTGTTTTTAAGTCACATTTGAAAGGTTTTGCAGCAAATTATTATATATTATTTTAGCATTGTATTGTCTCACTGCATGCTGTTGTGATAGCCTATGCTTTTTTTTCTCCCCATTTGACATATGCAGGATGTGCCTCGGCAGTAATGTGTGGTATGTCTAGCTATACAATACAAGCATATGAGAGTGTGGGGATTCAGCCTGTGTGGGCGTGTAAGACTTGATTATTTGACCTTTTGAAAATGGCAAAGTAATTTTAACCCCACCCTTCAAGCTTTGTGAAAGGTCTGCAGGTCCATAACCCGTTGGTTTGGTACTGAAGTACTCCATGTGAAGTTTCTCGAAAAATTGATGCTTCAGTTAGTAAGTTGAAGTAGCTCAAAAGGCAAAACAATCCTGGTAATGTTTTAGGAGATACAACTTGTTTGCTTAATTGTGTAATTGTATTATGATTAACAATTATGATTTTACAGTGAAATATAATCTAATTAGCAAATAATGGAGATATTACTGGTACCATATTTACTAATGTAGCCTATTTGTAATTATTATTTGAATGGTAGTTGTGTTAATATAAATACTCTTTATGGCTATGTGTCTGGTGATCTGGATTATGCAATCAAAGGACTCGTTTGACTCCTTGGTGGATACTGAAGACATCTGGTGGAGAAGTGTGGGAACATGTTGTGTGAGCAGGCATTCATTCCTTTCCTTAAAGGTGCACTGTGTAGGATGGTGAGTGGCCAGAGTATAGGTGAATTGAAATTCTGCTGCCTATTGCCAAATTCGATCTTTTCATGAATATTTAGTAAGTAATAAACTAATATTTAGACTAGTATGTTTCCTAGTTGTTTCTTTGTGGAAATTCAAAATGGCGGATATGGGGAAGAGCCGCATTTTCATGTAGGCCTAGGCTATGAAAAGTGTAATTTTCCCAGACATAATGAATACTTAGAATTTGGTGGTGTTGGTATGAAAAGGGTAACCTGATTCACATCATCTGGCTGCGTTCGGCTACGTCACGCGGGGGCGTTCCCATGCCTCACTACCCCATCTGAATAGCAGTGAGACCGCTGGAGTTTGGAAATGTGTACAGCCAATCATGAATCGCGGGTGGGATTTTGAATGTGTGGGCGGAGTTATGGGCGGATGTGATGTAAAGCATTAGCGAAGCATATCAGGTGGTAAGAATCAGGTAAATGAAAAGGGTAACACTTGTGAATGGGCAGCATGTTCTAGAAAGGTGTTAAAAATATTATACAGTGCACCTTTAACAATAACAGTTAACAAAGAACAAATGCTGCAAATACACACGCCCGCACATTCTAAAGCTGTGTTTAGATCAAAACAAAAAATAGCAACATTTGTTTTACATGGCATATTGAATTTGCAAGTTGGTGCAAAGCAGGCATTTCTGACTATTGACCTTTGTTATTGCATGGTTTTATGTGTTTATATATTTCCAGAGATGTTTACATTGTAAACATCATTTATTTGGCATAGCATGAGGTGTTCAAAATGTTAAGCAAATATTTTAAAGCTCTGTCAATCAGAAAAACAATCCACTTTTTTTCTGTATTCACATTGCATACTATCTTGTATCAGTCAGACATTTCTGAGAAACCCTGCTTTAAAAAGTGAAATTAGGCCTGCTTCCTTGTATCTGTTTAAGGCAGTCACTGCAGTGGCATTCTAGCTTGACAGCGACATGTGAGTTCCAAGGTTTTTATTAGAATGAAATGCAATGCTATCACATGAAGATAATCTACCATTCATCATCAAGAATCAGTCGTCAAAAATATTACAATATACATTTAAGTACAGTAGATTTTTTTAAATCAGATGTAGGACCGTGTCATAATTCCCAGCATAGAAACAGGAATGTCTTGTCCTGTCTAGTAGATCAGGGGTGGAGCTGGAGCCAACACGGTAACAGGTGGGGCCCTAGCCATACAATCTCAGACGTATATACCATATGTACAGTATACTATATACGTAAGATACTTAATAAAGTACTATAAGGTCTATGGAAGTAGTGGTGGTAGTGTCATATTAGAAGAAGACAACCTGTTTATCTAGAATATGCTTATTGAAAATGGATTGGAATGATATCCACTGCCTTTTTGAAAGTCAGCCTTCTTGAAAGAAAGGTTGGCCTCCAAAAGTTGATCAGTTCATGTAGCCTACCCATTATGAATATTTGGTGAAAATCTGTCCACCCATTCCAAACTTATCACACCCACACAGAAACAAAAAAGTGTTAGCGCACAAGATGTGCAAATCTCTCCACTCGTTCAAAATATTGCAAATCTGTGATGGAGATACAGACTGGCAGCCGGAGTATGCTTCAGGCTCAGTACCTTAAGTCTTCCTATCCTGTCTCTGTACACAGCTATCTCCATCAAGTAATTGTAAGCCTTGGGCACAGCTTTCTGTATGTGAAACATAGCTGCATAACACACTGTAGCACACTGGACACACTGTAGCCACAGGGTGGAAATATTTTCTGTTCAGGTAATTTATATAAACTACCACTAGGTGGCTGCCTTGGCATGTTGAAACCGTAAGTTTGTGCTCCCTCTCTTGCTTGAAATGCCTGTTGTGTAGGGTGAGAGTGGTTTTCCCAGCCTGACTTAACTCTGGGTCTCTTAAATTGTTATTTGCATAATATGGACTCTCACAGCAATGGTAAGAGCCAGGCAGGGATGCTGTAATGTCACCACATTTATATCCAAATCAGGACAGCAAGTTAGCACAAGCTATTGGTGCCTACACCAATTACACTGCACAATAACAGACCAAGCATATCTCTTGCACTTTTGTTCTTTTTTTAAATCAATTTTATGCAGTGCATCTTTTTAATCGCAAATCTTTTAACGTAGCTTGCATCCCACCTATTAATTCCACAGTTCTTTTATGTCTGGTTTTTAATGTGGTTGGGTCTGTGTCGATTGTCTGTCTATGTATGCTCTGAGGAGATGTGTGACGCTGATTATACTTGAATTCATACTGTGAGCATAATTAAGTTCACCTTGACCTTGTGCTGTTTCAATCTGTTACAAAATAGGTGTGCCTCATGTAAATCACCACATTTCTGAAATGCACTGCAGTGATGGGCCAAATCATTTAGCGCAGTGATTCCTTAAAGTTTGTTCTTGGACAGCCTTTTGGATCTAAGAATATTTGTGCAACTTTTTAAAAATATATCTATTTCAATTGGAAACTCACAGGAAAAATAAACATTTGATATTGCAGGGAATACTTTACTAACAGATTAAAGGAATTGATAATATTATACAAAAACACATCATCAAGGTTTTATGTAAACAATCACTTCTCTCTGTGACCCCCTTTAAATACCTCTGTGACATGTAACTTGCGGTAGTTCTGCCAGGAAATACTCAATTAGTGCACACCAAGCCCTCGTCCAATCAGCGGCCAACCCCATGTTTTTTATTATGACGTATCTCACTCACCCTTCTTGCTGCTTCAGGTGCCGATGCTTGAGATCACCTCCTCCTCCCCCACCATCACCAGTTGGGCCCAGTCTCTCACCCGGTGGGTAAAAGATCCAGTCCCTACAGCTCCATCAAGTTATTGCAACTGGATCCATCAGTGCAAGACCCGGGCCGACGATTGGGCGTCGCGCCAAATAACTATCATCACTTGCCAACCTCTTACAATAATCCTTCATTAAAATTGTCTAATTCAATTTCTCTCTGTCTGAGTCTTTTCTGGCTGAACTTCAGTTTCGGAACCATTGAGTTCACCAAAGGTCAAATATGCACCATAGCGATCCTTTTCAGTCCAGGGTTTTTTGTGCCCTATAGCAGTTTGATTGGAAAAACTCTAAACAGCTGCTAACTGTGATGATCTTTATATAGGCCAATTGTCTAGGTTAAAATACATCGGCTTCAAATATAATCAAATACATTTTGTTAACAGTATAAAACACAACGTCAAAGATGCTAACTTCAAAGATGCCATACAAAAAGTTCGTACAAAGACTTTGTTTATAGGTGTTCAAATAATAATCGTAACATTTGATGCACAAATCTTTGCCCTGAATGCTGATTAGAGCATTCAGAAAGAAAGGACTCTGCTGATGAGAGCAGAAAGAAAAATGTAAAACCCAAATGGAAAAGCAAAAACCTGCAAATATTGTGGATAGTGGCAAATAAGTATGACCCTTGACATCCGTTATTTTCATTATAAATTGGGGACTAATTTAAAATATGTCATCTGAGGATTATTTGATTGTAGTTCTGTCTGGTAGTATGTAGATATTTTATAGACACCTCTGTGTGTTCTGAGAAAGGTCTTTGACCGACAGCTTAGCAAGTAAAAGAACAAAAAGGACTCAAGTGTGCAGTTATTTTTCTTTCAATATACACCTCATGATACCATCCCAACTCTGCAACCTTTCTGTCTACTGGATCTTTGCCAGGCCAAGCCAGAGTATTTTATTCCTCTTTATTGTGACCAAATTTTTTATTTGCATTATCCCAGGCCATCATACTGAAACAAAGTGTTATAACATATCATTAGTGACTATCATTACTAAGCCACCCAGATCCTTAGGATTTAAGTGGATTAGTTTCAATGACCTCCTGAAAGAATTAGATGTGGGAAATTGATATTGAATGGTTCACCTGTTCACCTGTCAAAGGACTAGAGTACACTAACTTGTTTGCCAATGTGCTTTTGTGACACTTCCTCCTTGTCTGGCCACTCCCTGTCCTTGTTTGACATTCACCCCTGTTGTGGTTTGACATTCACCCGTCCTTTTTAGGCATTACTGCCTACTTTCTCTCACAAGTGAGAGCACTGTAGCCTAGGCTCTGTGAGCGCTACATCGTATAGAGCAGTGTTTCCCAACCTTTTTTGTCTTGCGTACCCCTTACGCCTTTTAGTTGTGCCATGAGTACCCCCTTTTTCATGTTCTATATTGCTTTATCTGTCCTGATGTGACTGCTCCATACATTTGTTATAATAATAACATTTTTCCAAGTACCCCCTGCAGTGTGCTCGCGTACCCCTAGTGGTACACGTACCCCTGGTTGGGAAACAGTGGTATAGAGAGCTACTTCTGAAATAAGATACTTATGAAGTATCTTTCTAGTGTCTCTACAGCTTTGGTCCTGTCTAACTTATGCCCTGATATGTCTATTTTTTTCCCCTAACGGGTTTATTTGTAGAATAAATACTCACTTACATTTCCATGATTTGTGGTACTACAGGTAAAATATTCCCATATACCCTGCATTCCATACACATCCTAACTTGCATTCAGTCACAAAAATATATGAAATCAGAGTGGGGAATTTAAGGTGTTTTATTTCAATTCCTATGCCATCACACATACAGTGATTCTTTTCCTTTGTGATGTCCCTCAGCGGAAACGGTAGGCAGGGGCGGTTCCAGACATTTATTCTTGCGGGGGAAAAGGGGTTGCGAAGTGTATTTCAGGCGGGCATGCTCCTACACAAAGGGAAAATGATAAGCGCTATATAATCGACACACACACACTGATGTGATACAGTGAATCCTTTAAAGTGAAACCCTGCAACCTAAAGTTCTATGTCTGAAATTATGTCAAGCATTAAGGCTATTAGTCACAATCAGGGCTCGAAATTAATAGTAGCCAGTTTGTCTGGTGGAAAATACCAACTTTGATTCTTTAGTGAGGGTGTGCTTGTGTCATTGTTGTCGAAATGTACATGGCAACGGAATACCATGCATACCATTGGGTGGCAAATCATGTTTCTGGGGGGGGGCAAATGCCACTCCTTAGAACCGCCCCTGACGGTAGGATGAAGATGAGGAAGATGATGATGAGGAGACCATTCTGGCAGATGAGGAGGAGGAGGATGAGACCATAGCACTGCCACCACCACCAATCACTTCCTCACTGATCCTCACCGTCTTGGTCCCGGAGGAGGAGGACATGCTCTGTCCTGCTGACAAGCTGTTGGAAAACACAAACAGCATCACAGATGACCTGCTGGGGCACTCCATGAAGATGGCTCAGGGCCTTGGCCGTGGCTCAAAAGGCTAAGGCGCCATGCTGTTACGCCGGGGACCCCCCAGGTTTGATTTTTGGCCTGAGGGAATTTCCCAACCCTACCCCATAGGTGCATTCCAATATGCACACTCCCGTCCTCCACTTGTTAGAGTTAGAGTTAGAGCGTACTTTATTGTCCCCGGAGGGGAAATTTGTCTTGGGCTTCAACAATCACTGCATGACATACAGTACTCACTCACATACCCATACAACATAACATAGAGAACACAAAAAACATACAAACATAGACAACATAAAAGCATAAAGAAACATGGGGGGAAAAACCCCTGTGCTTGTGGCCCCGTCCCGCCCCCTGGCCCCGTCTCCGTGGAGAAAACAATAAAGTTTCCCAGCTGTCAGCCTAGCCACAACAACTTTTGGGGGACTGTTTTTCATTCACCATCCCAATTGCGAATGAGAAAATTACATTAGAATTGTGCTTTTGCAAGATATTTAATTAATTTTCTGTAGACAGTGACATCATCATGATTACAAACAGGCAAGTGAGCAACGGAGGACTGAAGTCCGCAGATTGGAATCCACCCCATCTCTCTCTCCCAACCATTTCCTGTCACCTTCTCCAACTGTCCTGCCATAATAAAGGCAAAGCCCCAAAAATACTTAAAGTGATGGTTTGGAGTAGATTCACCCTAATACCATTTGAACCGTGACATCTATCCAGTAGTCCACCCTAAGTGTTTTCTGGCTTGGGCAAACATTAGCAGAGTTACCGAGTTAGGCTATTGTATCGTTATTCCGAATAGTTTGGCACAAGCGTTATTGGGTATTCACAGTATCTCCAAACTTACAACACAAAAATCACATGTCATGACACCAAACTTCTACAGTAATACAAATATGGTCTCCACTCACAAAACAAAGCATTTGGAAGCCCGTAAAATTCTTCAACAAAACTCATCATAATGCATAATGTGGATTCAGCATCCATATTGATTACGAAAATCCTTGTGTAATTGATAGCAGGTAACATTTGAAATGTGTGACAATGCTTGATTCACCTTGTGCCCTGATGAATGCCTTGTAGCAGGCCGAAACATGTTGGCAGTAGCAGTATTTTTAATTATTTAAGTTCAAACATGAACTAGCCTTTATAATAAAGCTGTTTTATCTAAGAAGAGTGCCTTGGCCTTGGCCTGCCTTTTTTGATATTTTCTACGTCTTGGCCAAAGAGCACCTTCAAACCACCACCAGTATACCACTTGAACGCCGCAGCCCTCCAGCCCTCCAGCCCTCCAGCCCTCAAGCCCTCCACTTTTTTAACATTTGAAATATCTTGTAAGTGTTGCCTTGAAAATATAAGCCTTAATCACAATTCAATGAAAATGTTTTTTAATACTCTCGTCTGGAACTTTGTTGAGGAATTTTACGGGCTTGTGTCAGATGACGTAAGTAACGTCGGCGCAGCTTTAGCAGGACAGAATCTATTCGGCTTGTGTTGATAATAATAAACTCCTGGACTATTTCCAAACTTCCAAATCCTTCGCTTTGTGAGTCGAGACCATATTTGTACCACTGTAGAAGTTTGGTGTCATGACGTGATTTTTGTTGGGTAAGTTTGGAGATTCTGTAAATGCCCGCCAAACTATTCGAAATAACCATACAATAACTCGGTAACTCTGCTAACTCAAGCCAGAAAACACTTAGGGTGGACTACTGGATGGATGTCACGGTAGGGTGAATCTACTCCGAACCATCACTTTAACAGGTGGTCCCGGAGTCCTGACATAGTTAACTAAATGATGCCTGCAGGCTATCTACGTACTAGCAGGTTTACCTGTCTTCTGTAGAACTTAGCCAGGCTTATCGCTTAGCCATGTCCTTGGAATGACCACCTTGACATTTAATCAACACCATACAGCGACTAAGGGAAGCCCTAAACAACTGCAAGAGGCTCTCACTGTAAACTGGAACTGACAAGGCTGCTTTAGGGTTTGCTTTCTGGCCACTGTTGGAGTAAAATGTTTTGAAATTGTTGATCATCCTCATACTCACATACACATACGTTTAAACGTGAGTGTTTCAAAGGGGGTATTTTGGGGGCTTAAATAATGTTGATAATATATGACAGCAATATTTGTGTTGGGAGGGCTTTTAGCCTTTATTTGATAGGACATAAAGATGTTTGTAGGAGGGAGCGAAAGGGAGGAAGAGATGGAGGTAGGATTTGGAAGTGACCCATGCCGGACTCAAACATATGCCTGCTGCTTGCATATTCATGGTATGGTGTATCACTACAGAACGCCAAAGCACCCATATATTTAGTAGCATTTATGCTACATCAGTGATGGGCCTGGATTTAGAAGTTATTATCCAGTGCCATATTTTCAAAAAATTCCACGAAATAACTAGTTTTAATCAAAGAAAGTAGATTGGATAAGCACTACCACTCGCTGGAAAATGCAATGGCCATTGGTGTAGTACGGAGGCTGCCGTTACCCTAAGTTTTCCCTTGTGGGATCAATAACATAAGTCTAAGTCTAAGTCTAAGTCTAAGTGTAGCCAGAGGACACGTGCGCATGGGCAGTGGGTGCAATGCCCAACACATGGATAAAAAAATGACACCTATGGTGACTTTGCATGACCGGAATTGGAATGGAGCGGCTGCTGCAAGTTCTGGCTGCGGTCGAAATAGGACGTCCAGTTGTTAATGTTGAATTTGTGGCCAAATTAACTACAGCTGTAGGCAGGGCTCTAAATTAACTTTTTCCACCACCAGCCAATTTGGCTAGTGGACATTTTTTCTTACCAGCCAAACAGAAGTTCAACTAGCCATTTTTTTTATCTCGCCAAAATAAACTATGCATTAGGCTAGTTTTTTTTTCTAATTAAATGGTCATTTTGTCCAACTGTTTCTACAACACAGATACAATAGGCCTGCATAGGCTACTATATGCCTACATAATAAGCATAGGCTATATATTTTTTCATTATTTTTTAACTTCTGCTTTATTTTTTACTTTCGTTACTTAGGCCTAATTAATTTGATTAGTTTTTGTTCAATTCCTCTGAAAGCAGCTGAATCACATCACACAAGCCACTCACATAACAGACCTTTAACATAGGCCTACAGTAACCAAGCACACAGCCAAACACTACAAAACCTCACATACGCACACCCCAAGGAAGGAGAAGAGATGAGAGGAAAAGGAGAGGAGAGAGGAGGAGCTCTTCTCTACTATGCGCAACAAAATGACACGAAGCCTAGTTTAATTAAAAGTAAATAATATCTCGAGAATCTTCGCTTCCTTTGTTACTTCCACAGCTTCGTAGTTGGTTGCTTTTTTTCCTTTTCGATGGCGTGGGCTTTCCAACTTAGTTGCGCCAGGACTCTGAACATTTCAGAAGACAACTGAACTGACAGCTACGGTCACACTACTCTGACAGTCGGCTCTCCTCCTCTGCCCTGGTCGCTATTTCGTTCCACAACCACTCATTTTTAACGTCACTATTTACAATTACTACTAGCATTCACCAACACACAGAACCTTGCTCTAACCCCCGCCACATTCTCATCACTCGCACAACACGTCTACACAACAGAAGTAGCGCTATGCATAATCTGCGTAAGTCCTGTTATTGAAACGGTCAGGGTCTCGCTGCTTAAAAAATGCAGCCTGTTACAGCAAGGTTCATATAGTAATAATAGCAGTAGTGACGTTAAAAAGGTTGTAGCGAAAGCGACGAGAGCATAGGAGGAGAGCTGCCTGTCAGAATAGTGTGAGCGCAGCTTAGCTGACAGAAGGCTGGTCGTCTGAAATGTTTTCAATCCTGGCGCGCGCAACAGCATGGAGTTGACGCTCGATGCACTGGAAAGCCCACGGTGGGAGGCTACCTCGCGACGCTAGTGTCTATGGGTAATGTAGGAAATCTCGCCGTATAACGTTCATCAGAGCAGCGGTTTACCGTTCATAAGTTACTGTACTCGGGCGCTACTAGCCAAATTGGCGGGTAGGTATTTTTTTCTACTAGCCAAAATTAATTTTCACCCGTGTTTGGCGTGTTGGCGTGTGTTAATTTAGAGCCCTGGCTGTCGGTCAGCATTAATTGCGGAGGATAATTAATGACAGCTGTCAAAAATTCATGGACCTGTTCCACACTCCAGTCTGGTAATGGAGGCATTTCACTTTACCATGCCGCCAGTATCGATAGTAGAAGAGGAAAGTGACTCCCAGGGGCGGCCATGCCGTAGTACACACTTAGGACGTAAGTGAACCGTCTTCTTCTCCACTCTCTTTGATTTTAACTGTCACATTTTGGACAGGTAAAATCAGGTCATTTGGAATATTTGGCATTGGATTGTGAACTTCTGTATCCAGGATGCCCATCACTGGTTTACGTCATAAAAATACACTGTTCCGGGGCGCTGTGGCGGAGGGCACTAAGCCCCCCGCATCTGGGCTCGCATGCCCATGGGGACACAGGTTCGAGTCCGGCCTGAGTCATGTCCCAATCCTACCCCGTCTCTCTCTCCCGCTGATTTCCTGTCACCATCTTTGACTGTCCTGTCTAAATAAAGGGTAAAATGCCCAAAAACAAGTATTGTAGACAAAAATACACTGTTCCACATACCTGGCTACCTGGCCGCCCAGGATGCGGTTGTACTCTGCGATCTCCATCTCCAGCTTGGTCTTGATGTCCAGGAGGGCGCTGTACTCTAGACTCCTGCTCTGCAGGTCTGACTTCAGCTGGCCTAGCTGGGCCTCCAGCGAACACACCTGAGCCTGGTACCCAGACAGCATTCCAGCATAGCGCGTCCGCGTCTCAGCCAGGGTGGACTCCATTGATGCTGTCTGGAAAACACACACAGACATGCATGCCATGCACGCACACGCATGTAGACAGACACACATTTGCGCATACACGCACAGACGCATAGACACACACACACACACATACGCACACGCACACGCACACGCACACGCACACGCACACACACACACACACACACACACACACACACACACGCACACACACACACACACACACACACACACACACACAGGAACACCCAGGAACACACACACACACGCGTGTACACACACACACAGCATGCCATAGGATTAACTACCGGTAAATGATTTTTGGCAAGATTGTTTTCCTGACAGCACGTTGTGATGTGAAAAGAAGCACCCATCCCAATAACCCATCCCAACAAACGCAACTTTTTCAAATTGTCACCTTAGTCTTGGTGACCTTTGTGTACTGTAAACGTGTGATGACTTGTGAAAGTACACAGAAGGATTAAAGTCAGATGAATTACAAACCGGTTCTGCTCTTGCAATGCTTATTCTCACACTATTAAAAAAAACTGTCACAAAAACGCAAAATGTAGCCTACAATTATTTAATATAATTTAGAAAAGATAAAAGCAACTTAAGTACCATTCAAATATTTTTTTATCATACTTTTTAAACCTATATAACGGCAGTTTGCAATGTCATGGAATGCAATGCCTAATAGAAAAATGCTCCAGGAAGAAATGGTAATTTACTCTATGTATGTGCAGTATATACAGTACCATACTGTATGTATGGATGTAGTATGTATGTATATACATACAGTAGTAGTAGTACTAGTAGTAGTAATAGCTTTATTGCCCCCTATGGAAAAAATTACTTCTAGTGAAAGGAGCGTAAGCCATGAAAACAAATACAATACTGTCAGATTCCCAAAGCACATTTACTCCAAACGACACATTCTTCCATTACATAAACAAGATGTTGGACAAGGACAGATGTCATCCATCAACAGTGTTCAGTCCCAGTCTACCCCCAGCATGGGATGATGTGCAAGCAGCAAATAAATAGATATGTGTATGTACGTATGGTATGTACCATATGTATGTCTGTATGTATGTATGCATGCATGTATCCATGTATGCATGTATGTTTGTATGTATGTATGTATGTATGTATGTATGCATGTATGTATGTATGTATGTATGTATGTATGTATGTATGTATGTATGTATGTATGTATGTATGTATGTATGTATGTATGTATGTATGTATGCATGTATGTATGTATGTATGTATGTATGTATGTATGTATGTATGCATGCTAGTAGGGCTATGTACTATGTAGCCTGCTGTATGCATGCAGAATTGGAAACTCACCAGGCTGGTCAGTGACATGAGTTCAATCTGTAGCGCCTGGACGGTTGTCTTTATGGTGGTCACTTCCGAGCTGCTGACTTGGAGGGTTGTGGTGTTTGTGGTGATCTCAGACTTCAAGGTCTCTGTCTAGTCAGTGAAATAAACATCAAGCCGTATGAAGGGTCACGCTTTGGATTCTTTTGACCTTTGTCATTGATCTGTCATTCTGCAGAGAGATGACCATTCTAAGTGAAGCAGATGTCAACCTCTACAAATGCCCATTAAACAAATATGATGGTGAACTACAGGATGTGTAGGTCAATGTTTTGATCTGGTGCTCAGCCTCTTTCAGTATTTATGCTGAAGCTTAATATTAATCAGCAAATCAGACTACACTTTCAGACGGTTAAATGTGTTTATACTCGCACTCACACAAACTCCTATGCTGCTAGGCTGCGCATAGTTTTCTGATTCTGATTTGATTATGACACAGACCAAAATTTGCACATAATTACAGATCAAAATATGCACATAATTATATAGTACTTCATAATTCTGGCTGATAGTCTGTCTGATATTCAGCCAGGATACAATAAGGAAAAGAATGTGACCTTTTTCTGGAACCACACGTCCAGGTCCTTCCTGTTTTTGGCAGCCACAGCCTCGTAGTGCTCCCGAACTCCAGCCAGGACTGCCATGAGGTCCCCTTGGGGTGCGGCATCCACCTCAACATTCACCTTGTGGCCGATCCTACTACGCAGGGCAAGCAGGTCCTGGCAAAGGGAAGAACAACTCGTCTTACTCATTTTGTGAGCCAATTGCATGCCTCAGGTTATGATATCAACTTAATAATTGATATCAACTTAATAATGAGGCCTGCCCCCTTGCACAGGTATAAATGCATAAATGCAATTTTGTTGTGTGCAGAGTGCAGTGTTACCCTTGTGTGCTGTGTCACAATGACAATGGGAGTTGGAGTTTCCCAATTGGGCTTTCACTTCACTAATGGTCCACAAGACTGTAGACCTTGGTTGTGCCATTTTTCCCCTCCCACTAATAATGTGTTTTGTATTATAAAAGTTTTAAATGGATTTACTTGCATCATTTTAATTTGTAGTAATTTACCTCCTCATAGGTTTTGTCCACCATGGCAAGTTCACCCTTCAAAGCAGTCAGCCGTCCTGAGAGGTCTGTCTTGGCAAATGTCAGGTCGCCAAGGACAGATTTCAACCCAGCAACATCAGCTTCCACGGTCTGACGAAGGATCATCTCATTCTCATACCTTAGTAAGATCCAGGAAATTGTCATCACCAAACAATTGTCAGTACTCACAACATAGATTTCATGCAACAACCTACAATTTCAATGTACCATTACAATAGGTACAATCTTTTTTCTTAATTATTGTCAACGATATGACAAAAATGAAATCTTACTTGAGTTTGTAGTCATCCAGGGCTAGATTTAATTTATCAATTCCCAGATGTGCACTGCCCTTCATGTGCAGAAAGCCTTGCATCTAAATTTAATCAAGAGACATAGTGCAGATCTTTGTGTGATTTTGTGCATGTGATACACAGTGATACAAGCAGTAATAAATAGACAGCTTAGACAGCAGTTGTGTTTGCATTGTCTACCTTACCTTGGATTGCAACTCTCTAATGACGCTCATGAAGCCTTGGAAGTTGTGAACCTCTGGCTTGGCCCTTGTCTCCAGCCACTGTCTGATCTTCAGCTCCAGCTCGGCGTTGGCCCTCTCCAGGGTCGACACCTTCACCATGTAGTTGGCCAGCCTGTCGTTCAGATTCTGCATGGTGAACTTATCGCTGCCGCCACCACCAAATCCTCCGTCGAAACTTCCATAGCTGAAGCCCCCGCCGAATCCCCCACCGGACGAGAACCCGAACCCGGCTCCACCACCGCCGCCGCCGCCACCACCCATGGACAGCACGCGCGAGGAGCCAGAGATGCGGACCCCAGCGCCGCCTGCCCCTCCATACACACTGCCGGCCCTCATGACGCTGACTCGAGCACTACCTCCAGAGAGGGAGAGGGCAGACGAGCCGCCTCGGATGGAGCCTCCAGACATGGAGCCTCCTGAGAGAGACATGCGGCCACTGAAAGTTGACACCATGGCTGCCGAGGCAGAGGATGGATGCAGAGAGGAGAGCAGGCGTGGAGAGAGCACAAGGCTGCTGCAGGGCGCACCTGTGATGAACCCCCACGTTTCACAGTTCTACTTATACACTAACTGTACCCAGATCACCATGCAAATTTGCATAGAGCAAAAAAAAAAGCCATGACAGTACACTAACAGTAAATGCAGAAAGGTTATTATTTTTTTTCACAAACACACCCACTGTAAATGTCATCTCTATGAAAAAGGCGTGTTAAGGCCAAGCCTTGTTGAGGTTTGGGAAAAGGAATAATGTCTACAAAGACATCTTCATCTGAATACACTCTCAAGACATCTTGCAAACAAACACACACACACACGCACACACATGCATGCACACACACACACACACACACACACACACACACACACACACACACACACACACACACACACACACACACACACACACACACACACACACACACACACACACACACACACACTGTAACAGGTTTCGTAGAAAATCTCTCTCTTTGGGTATTCTGCACATGATTTGAATGGGTAATATAGCACACTTGTATTTGCATTCTCTTAGTGGGATCCAGCCGCAGATGGGTTGAATTCCAACGTAGTCGTGTTCACACAGATACCAACCTTTCCAATGTCATTTTTTCCTTTAAAGGAAAGAGACCACATTTGCCTTCACTTCTTGCCTTACACATGCAGTTACATGTTCCTGCACCTCTCATTCCCACTGACCTTTAAAATAATCGTCTCCCCAAGACACTGACTTTGAAGCCCTGTGGTTCATATCTTGCAGCCCCCAGCAATATACCCAGTACTGTAAATTTACACACACGTTCACACACACGCACACATATTCACACACATACATATGCACACACACGCACATACGCACACACACGCACACACACACAGACACGCATATAAATACGCACACGCATACGCACACGCACACACACATGCACGTACACACACGCACACACCCATATTTTTTGAAACAAAGGACCATTGGATTAAGTGAAGGATTATTGGAAAGACTTTCTCTGACAAGAATTTCTGGCTTCAAAGAAGACAAACATGACCCCATGTGACTTTTTTTTAATGTGGGTGACCTTTATATGAATGCAATATGACTAATGAGAATAAGTGGAGTTAAACAGCTGTTGTTACAGCTGTTGTCTCTGAAATCTGCATATGAAATCTGTACAATACAAATAGTTAGTTATCTCATGCCACAGAATTGAGCTATTGGTCCAGCGACTGCTGAGGTTGCTGGGAGCTGACAATAACATTACATAAAACAAGTCAAGTCAGGTCAAGTCAAATCGGGTCAGCTTGTATTGTCAGTTCTTCACATTGACTAGAAACAAAGCAAGTGAAATAATGTTTTTCACTATACCATGCAAAGACAAAACAGAACTGGGTCAATTTAAGGGCTCAAGCAAAACAAATAACAGTTTGTCCAATACACTGAATTAAAAAAACAAATTAATTGAACGTGCAAACTAATGTGTAAAAGTATTAGCATCATACTGTATGCTTATTTAAAGGTTTCGTTTTGGTCTTTTCTGACTTAATTTAGCCTATGATAGGACAGTGAGAGAGTGACAGGAAACCAGCAGGGAGAGAGAGATGGGGAGGGATTAGCAAAGGACCTGGGCTGGAATCAAACCCAGGTCGCTGGCATAGTAGCCCAGCCTGTGCTCTACCCTTAGAGGGCCACAGCATACTGTAGTATTCTAATGTAATGGCATAGTGTAATATACAAAGGAAGTCATTTATGTGGGTCAGAGGATGCAAGTCACACTACTGTCTCCCATCCTTTCCTGGTCCTCCTGTCCTCTTGTCCTGAGAAAAACAAAACAATGAAGACACCAGGGCAGAGTACCTTTAGGGATGCTTTCCCCCATTCAACATCTTGATTGGAAACAAGAGAATGACCTTCAGAACATGTTTTTGCAAGACATTGACTAAAAACGTTGAACAGTGGGGTGGCACTGTGGCGCGGGGCACTAAGCCCCCTGCATGTGGGCTTGCAGACAGAGTTCCGAGGACTTCGAGTTCTGACTTTGCTCATTTCCCAACCCTAGCCCATTTCTCTGTCCCACTCTCTTTCTGTCATGCTCTCAATGGTCCTATCAGTAATACAGATATATACAGTATATATTTGTCTTTGATGACCAATGACGTCAAGCCTGTTACGTCACAAAGCCGGAGGCCACGGGAAAGAATGGAAGGAAGTAGTTTGAGTTTCAGTCAGTGCGTTTTAATATGCCACCTTGCCTCCTCCACTTGTGCTTGTGGCCTCGCCCCACCTCCTGGCCCCTCCTCCATGGAGAAAACAATAAAGTTTCCCAGCTGTCAGCCTAGCCACAACAACTTTTGAGGGACTGTTTTTCATTCACCATCCCAATTGCAAACGAGAAAAAGACTCTACAATTGAGCTTTTGCAAGATATTGAAATATAATTCTGTTGTCAGTGATGTCATCATGACGAGAAGCGAGTGGAGGAGGCAAGTGGAGGAGGCAAGGTCCCATATTAAGATGCACTCAGTCCGTGTTTTTTGCTTTTGTGGAGGGAGGGGCTGATTGAGCTGTGGGGAGCAAAGAAACTCAACAGAAGAACAATCTCTCGGGGGGAAATGCATTGGCCACGGTGTAGTACGGGGGCGTTGCCTGAGGACACGAGTGGATGGAAAATGAACTCCCTTGCGCATGGTCATTGGTCAGTGGGTGCGATGGATACAATTTCCATACTCCCTTGCGCATGGTCAGTGGGGGCGACACCATGATGGATAATTTGTGGCCAAATTAACGGCAGCTGTTGGTCAGCAGTAATTGCTGGGGGTGATTAAGGACAGCTGACAAACATTCACGATGTCCTATGACGTGTTCCACACTCCGACCCTCGCGGAAGTGTCATTGCATGCTTCCCTGATGCTTCCAATACTGACCGTATAAGAAAAATAAAATTTCCGTACTCCCCTCGCCATCATTTTGTACTACGGTGTTATGACGTGAGTAAGCCCTCTTGTCTCGAGCCTCTTTGGTGGGGAGGAGGAAATGAGATCAAGTGGAGAGGAACCAATTACCTGGCTGATCAGATGTTTATCGTTTTGCTGATTATTGGTTGAAATGCCACCAGGTTATGCTGTTTAAATTGCTTGAGAGCATGTTTACACTGTAGCCCTCCTTGCCAAGCCTTGTTTGCTATCCCACCTCCCACGTGCATGGCAGACAGAACCCCTCCCCCTTTACTTGAGATGGTCCCATATCACATAAAAATACATTATAAAAATCGACTGTCCATGAGAACGTCAAGATTCGAAATTCATCCAAAATAACGCAAAATCGAGTCACATACGCAAAAACGCTATTTTTAGACAACCTAACCCTCACTTAAAGTGGGTTACCTTCGTATTGGTAGAAGCTAGAAACATACAGTCTTATGGACCACATGTGGAAAGCTGAGATGAATACAGAGACCTGTACTGTGTATATAGGTTTAACACAAAATATTCTGTGGCTGTTAAAAAAAAACAAGAAAAAAACTTTTCACTGGGTATCAATGGCTCCAATCCCAGGTAGCCCACCAGCAGCGGTAGATGAAAGAGATTTCAAGCGTGTGACGTCAAATGAAACCCAAGAATTCTCCTTCAGGATGCAAATTCATTGCCTCACTCAACTGCCACCATACTTCTGCCATTGAAGGTCCCATATTTAATCCCTGGAGTCACAGGGTGAGCTTTGGTCCCCTCCATAGCACACAGTGGGTGCACCTGAAATGGGCTCCTAGTAGGTCAGTGGTCTCCATTTATTATTCCCCAACAGCCAAATTATGTGATATATACGACAGTGATTCTTAACCTTTTTTTCTCAAAGCACCCCGTTACCTGTGCCCAAGACAAGCCGCGCACCCCTAATCCAAACCTCTATATGTGCATAGACTCTAAAAAATGATTTAAGTGATTAATTACAATGATTTTTGCTTGAGACATTACCTTTATGTCTTGACATGGGGATCAAAACAGGTTTTAATTTGGTTTTGATTTGGCCTAATTATAATGTTCACTGGTCACAACCTCAACACAAACAAAATTCTGCGCACCCCCTGAAATCTCTGGCGCACCCCCAGGGGGTGCCCGCACCCCAGGTTAAGAACCACTGATATACGATACGATATATACGATAATGAGGCTGAGGGCCAAACACATCATCTGCTCATATGGCTTCAGATAGCACACATCCCGGTATCCGGTATGTTTTCCTTTGTACCAACCTCATGGCGGGCCAAGTGTTTGCCATGCCCGGGCCAGATTTGGCCCACGGGCCGCCATTTGGAGAGCACTGCAGTAAGTCATCTCACTTCACGCACCATATGTCGTGATGGGAGCAAGGCCAGTTATGATTATGGTATTATGAGCTTAGGCAAATACACTTCTTGTATATTATAATTATAAATCATAATAATATTATAAAAACACAGCTATGGCATTATTACAGAGTCTAACATGATAAGATATACTTTATTGTCTGTTTACACTGAAATTCATTTTGTATCCCTGAGCAACTCGTTAAGACAAGACATACAGCATCCACATCACAACTGACAAAAACAGAGGACACTGGCATATATACAGACATGCATACATACAGTACATACAACCTACATAACTTGAATATATTATCAATGTGGAGTGATAACACTATGCAGTCTAACAGTGTTTGTTCAGAGTGCACAGCCTGTGCAGGTGTGTTTATTTGGCACTTAAGTGGCTCTTATCAGGGGCCTGTCGCACCTTTAATTTGGCCTGCCCCAAATTTGGGAAGATTAGATTAGATTAGATTACTTTATTGGTACCCAAGGGTAGATTTGATCTTTCTGCCGGTCGCAGCGTGCGCATGCGCCCTTCGAAGCCAAGGCACAGAAACACAGGAGAGAAATGTTGAACTTTTGCTGCAATGAAGTAGTTGCTGCAAATGCCCCCACCATCAACACAAACCAACTGTTTGGCTGTCATCAACCACCATTTTGTTTAGCAAAATGTCGCGTTGTGTTCAGTGCCATTGGCTGTTTCTGTCTGCACACACACACACACACACACACACACACACACACACACACACACACACACACACACACAGACGCTACCAGATGGATTAGAACTCAAGAGCTGTTGATAGATACAATGACATCAAAACATTAAAAGTGACTCATAACCTTTTCTTTTTATTAGGCCTACTGTAATGACCTGTCTGACCTTCATACCTCTCTCAAGAGAATTGGCATCAGATACAGTCAGATGAGGACATCTTAATGGCACTTGTTGAAATAATCCAGTCACGAAATGTCACTGCGAAGAGTCACAGTGTCAACTTCTGGTTTCTTGTCATTCAGTGGCATTCACTTTTCAAAGAGTAAACAACAGACTGTTTTGGCCTCATCCTAAATAACACATTGCCAATTTTCTGTTCAAGCAAATCAGAATTTTCGGGCCACTCTTTCCTTCACCAATTGAATATAATTCAGTTTCAATTAATATTACTCAAGTTAATTCCGACGTAATCTTCAATAAAGTCACTATACTGAAAAATGTCAGTTACAGAAGAAAATAAAAGCAAAACAAAAAAAGCATCTAAATACAGACTGGTGGTGGTTGATTGACGATAAAAACAGTCAAAGTCTATGAGAAGGTTGGCTATTGATCGGTTTTATTGTACTTATATTTCAAAACAAACATCTTATTTGATGACTCACTAGTCATTTGTGATAAGTGTAGCTGTAACAAGAGAAAACAGGGTGGAAGGGAACAGCCCAGTACACGTGTTGTGAGTATGAGAAGTATCTGTGAGCGTTTTATTCTTTGAAATATGACCATAAAAAGGGAGACATTATCCCATTACAGGTCTTCATGGCATGTTAAGACAGGACAATTATTTCAAATCATTTACTCCTAGAATTACCGGTACATCCAGATGACTAACATGATCAGATACAAGTCTTTTGAATCCTGTTTGAACACAGAGAGAATTCGTGTGATAGTAAGAGAGTAAGCATTAATAAGACTTAGTAAATAATGAACAAATGATGAACAAAACAGTACCAAATGTTTGTTAATGATTTGGAAATGTTATGTTAATATTTAATTTTGTATCAAATATTTACGAATTGCTTGTAAATGAATAAATATACTCTGTTAAAAGGTTTCTAAAAGCTTGAACATATAATTTGTAGATACTGTATATAGCATGAATACAATGTAGTTAATAATAAAACATTTGTTAATGTTTTGTTTATCATTAGTCAATTATTTACTAACTCTTTACATGCAGACATTATTATAAAGTGTTATCACAAATGCTCACTCGATCCTAACCCTTTTGTTTTTGTTCTTGTCATAGGGTGGTTTTCTTTTCTCCTTCATTTTCAAATGTGCTGCCACATCTGTGTGTACTGTACATTTAGCTGAGGCGAGGAATGTAAGATGAATTGGAAGCTGAGGATGACACAACCTTCCCATCAACCAATTCCTCCGTAACGGTGACGAACTTGGTCCTGGTGCTGGATGATGATGATGCGGCCGCGGCAGCACTGTTTGGAAAAGAGTCATATTGATTAGTGTTGCACCGATACCAGTATCGGTGGATCGGTGGATCGGTGCTAAAATGGTGGTATTGGTATCGGCGAGTACCAACAAATAGGGCATCGATACCATTTACAGATGCTTGTATGACACTTAAACAGCCTTGAAATTACTTATTTCATAGAGATATTTAAAAAGTATAAAAAGTTTTGCTGGATTCACTTTGTATTAGTCTTTTTCCTGTTTCACAAAGGTAGGCAGCAGCCTGAAAAAAGCCATGCAATGATTTTACATCCAAGTAGTATGCACTGCAGCCCTTCATATATAGGCCTATACATTTCATATAGGGTGGTATCGGTATGGTATCGGTATCAAACAGGATTTTTAAAAAAGGGGCACAATGTAGGAGTATGCCGCTTGCGTGGTCCCCGTGGCATGTCTGTCTCCAAATCTACACCGTCATGCTTTTTAACTAAGCTCGCGGTGAGAATGGTTTTCATCACAGAATGCCAGCAGTTGATACAAATGTGAATACAGGTATGTATCTGGTGGTATGTAAAGCAAATTTTCCATATGAGAAGTGCTTCCCACGACACTTGTTCGGGTCGCTTTGTCAAAAGTTACACTTGGGTTTCTCTGACAGCCGACTGTCAAAGTGGTCGCGAGAGTCACTGTTCACTTACTATTGACTCAGTGATTAATTCAACTTTTAATTCTACATACTGCCCCTTTTAAATGTGTAAGTTTTTAAAAAACAGTTTTTAATCATCCAGAACATTATTCACCTACCTGAAATTTCCTTCCAGCAGTCTGCTGTACTGTGCGATCTCCATCTCTAGTTTGGTCTTGATGTCCAGGAGGAGCTGGTAGTCAGCGCTCTGGGTCTCCAGGCCTGCGCGCAGCTGAGCCAGCTGGGCCTCAAGGCTGGTCACCTGAGACTGGAAACCGGCCAGCATGGCGGCAAAACGCATCTTTTTCTCAGCCAGCGAGGTCTCCAGGGAAGCTTTCTGTGAACAGGCACAGATAAAGGTGAGATGATTGAATGCGTACCGTACATGTGCTCATATAGCCAATTGTATGTATGTTCTTTTTCTTCCACTCTCTCAATCTTTCTATCTCTCACACTCTTTCTCTAGAACACACATGCAGGCATATAGACACATGCTCACAGTGTAATACCATGACGTGTTTAAAAAAAAAGTAAATCATATGTTTGCCCAATACAGTTATACGCCTGTGTCTATGGACTTACCTGGCCAGTGATGGCCATGAGTTCGATCTGGAGAGTCTGAAGAGTGCTCTTCATGGTGGTCATCTCAGAGCTGCTGACTTGCAGGGTTGCAGTGCTGGTGGTCACCGCCGTCTTCAGGCTTTCCGTCTATTAAAATACAATGGTCCGTCCGCTGCTGATCATTGCGAGCAATACAGGATATTTCATCCAGAGCCATTATTCTAGTGTGATGAAGGAGTTTCTGCATTCTTTATGTAACTGGTATGAAGCAGACACATCCTACGTAACACCAAACGTAAGGCCTACGTAGGCCTACATCAAGGCTCTAAATTAACACCAGCCAACCAGACAAATGCTGGCGAAAATTCAGTTTGGTTGGTAGGAAAGAAAGCTAGCCACTTTGATAGTGAGTGTATGTTTGGCAAGTACAAATAACATTGACTAGCCTAATTGGCTAGAGATGACAAAAGGTGATTTATACAGTAGCCCTGCCAACATCACAACCAGTATTTTCTATATAAGTGGAGCTCATGCAATTTTCCACATGCCAAATAACTCACCTTAGCATGGAACCATGCCTCCAGTTCCTTCCTGTTTTTGGCAGCCACAGCCTCGTAGTGCTCCCGAACTCCAGCCAGGACTGCCATGAGGTCCCCTTGGGGTGCGGCATCCACCTCAACATTCACCTTGTGGCCAATCTGTGCACGCAGGGCAAGCAGGTCCTGGCAAAAAGAAAGGGAAGTCGTCCTTGTCAACATCAACATCAACAGGTCAATCAAAAGTTGAATTCTGTGCCAACAAGACATTTTTCAGCTAAACCTACTGCTAATTATACTGCAGAGTGACACTTCAAAACAGCATCTTACTGTGTTCTCCACCTTACTATGTAAATCATGTAGGCTACTGTATTGTCAACTAGATTTGAAATCTGAATCATTTCTGTGTTTGGTGAAATTTAATTTAAATTGTGTTTCCTGTTATGGTAAAATGATACAGAATAAGATAAAACTTGAAATTCCTTCATTCTCTTCTCCCACTTTCTCTTTCTCTTTCTCTCTCTCTCTCTCTCTCATATATATCTGTGATTGCTCACTCCTGCGTGGTCCTTCTTGAGAACGGCCAGGTCCTCCTGATACCCGGCCATACGTGCTGTCAGATCATTATTGGCACTGACTAGGTCCCCAAGGACTGCTTTGAGGCCCGCAACATCAGCCTCCACCGTCTGACGAATAGAGAGCTCATTCTCATACCTGCAATACAAACACAGCATTCCGCTTACTGTAGTTAAGATCAGTGGTTCTCAAACATTTTTTGAATAAACACCTCATCATAAGCCTCCCTGACCAACACAATTCCCTATTTATTTTTAAATTGAGACAATATATTTATATCCAGTCAAGTGTGTGAAAGCGCTCACTTGAGTTTGAAGTCGTCCAGAGCCAGTTGAGCATTGTCAATGGTCAGGTGAACGCTGCCCTTGATGGTCAGGAGGGCTTGGATCTACACAAACCACCAAATATTTTAACAGAAGTCAAACAGTCAATACCATTTTAGACATAACTCTTAAGACTTAGTATACCTAAGCCCACAAGTAGCCCACCCACCTTTGCCTGCAGTTCAGAAATGACCGTCATATAGGCCCTGTAGTCGTGGGCCTCGACAGTGGTCTTGCTGTCCAGGAACTGTCTGATCTTCAGCTCCAGCCCAGCGTTGGCCTTCTCCAGGGTCGACACCTTCACCAGGTAGGCGGCCAGACGGTCGTTCAGGTTCTGCATGGCGAACTTCCCACTGACAGCAGCTGCTCCACTCAAGGCCAGCAGGCCAAAACCAGCTCCACCGCCAGCAGCCAGGCCAAAACCTGCTCCACCTCCAGCGGCCAGGCCGAAGCCAGCTCCACCTCCAGCGCCACCACCCAAGGTGAGCATGCGGGACGCACCCGAGATGCGGACCCCAGCACCACCTGCTCCTCCGTACACGCTGCCGGCCCTCAGGATGCTGGCGCGAACACTGCCCCCAGACAGGGAAGCGGCAGAGGAGGACCCTTTGCTCACGGATGAGGCGCTGAAGGCAGCCCCAGAACGTCCCAACATGGACATGGACAGAGTGGCCATGGCAAGTACAGTAGGTACAGTGTGCGGCTGAGAGATGCCAGGTGAAGGCTGCGTAAGGAACCCAACCGGGCCACCCTTTTAAGTAGTCGGGCCTGAGCTCTGATGCTCTCCGACCGAAATGAATTTGCATACATTAGACATCCTCATAGGAATGTTTTTAGATTGTTTTCCTAGCAACTATTTCAAGAAAAGGGCATTTTTAATAAGCATTAAGGATACTTGTTTAACGACTGTTTAAGTTAAATGTCATTTCTTAAAGCGGATCAATTTTATCATGTTCCTCAAGGCAGGGATTTAGGTGAGAAGCGTTTACAGGTACTTTACGTAGTGTGACTGTAATAGAGAAAAACAAGTTCACTAATGATGAAGATGAGGAGACTATTAGAAGCAAGTAAGACTATCTGGGGGTGCTAGGGGGACAGTGACAAATTAGAGGCAAATTTAGCAAAATAAAATAAATGAAATTGTATATCAAATAACAGGAAGGCCCCGAGGACGCATCAAGTTTTGGACGTTTGTAAGGTTAATAAGCATGTTATGAGCACGCTATAACGATATAACTACCTGCTTACTAGTGACTATAAGCGCTTATTACAAGAACCTTAATATAAAGCGCTACCTTATTTTCCATTCAACGCTGTGAAGCCAATTTTGAGTCCTTAGCAACGCTTTCTATGGCCTGAACCCTTTGAAAATGGCTGAATTGTGTATTATTGTGATTGTGAATTCCTGTGGTGCTTGTAATTAATACGCTGTAAGCAGGGTGCGATTTGTTGAAGAACCAGAAGGGGGGATATGTTTCAGATTTTAAGCATTATCAATGGAGTTACATACAGCCACTATTAAAATCCTGCAGGAAAAGTGAAGATATCAATACCAGAAGGGGGGACAATCCCTCCCATCCCCCCCTACAAATCACACCCTGGCTGTAAGTCTGGCATAGCCACAATGACTATATAGAATGCCTTAGATTGCATTATTAAATGTATGTAATGTACTTCTGTAATGTACTTGTGAGTATACATTAAGTGTACTTAAATTATAGGCCTATTTTAGTGAGCATACTTACAGTATACTTAATATGAACTACATAGTATGATTATATGTAGCCTACTTAAAATATTCCAATTTAATCCAAAGAAGTATGAATTAGTATACTTACTAGGACACTGCAAGTACATGGTCTGAAGTAGTTTTATTATACAGAAGTATACAGTAGTTACAGTATAAAAATGAACTTGATGTATGTAGACAGTGGTAGGCAGTGCAATGTAGACCTAATTTTACTTTCAACAGGGGCCTTCTATGTAAGGCAGTCGTTAACAGCTAGTTTGAATGGTCATTGACATCGATTAAAAAAATCCCCAAGACAAGGCTCCGGTTCTCACTTTCTTCAGTGGGAACACATGGCTACTGTGGGCATGACTGTGCGAAGGCTGTGACCCACGCGGCGTGGATGTATACAGACTGTGAAAGGCGGCAGAGTGGACCATAGGTATGTACACATATCTACTCACTGAAGATCTGGGAAGAACCTTTATCAGTATGGACCAACAGTGGTGTGATCCTGTAGTTTGTTATATAGTCAGATAATCACCGTCTAGCCAGCAGAAATGCTCCTCCCAGCAAATTACCTGTCTGCAGTGAAAAAACCTGCAGGAGACAGCTTGGCAGAGGATTGCTGGGTCAGGAATGTCTTCAGGGAACTACTGACTTTTGGAATGGTTTAGTACAATATAAATCCTTCCATTTCAATGCTACTGTCAAGATATAAACGCATACCTGCATTGGCATTTACATATGTGACCGAAACACAATCATGCTACTTCACTTCACACTGTATATGCATCCAAGTAGAACAGGCAACATACTGTAAGTAACATAGCAGTGGTGACTGGTGCGTAAATGATTATGGACAGCAGGAATTTACTAATTCAGGCCTACCAGGGTGGTCTAGGACATGCTGCATCAGTAGACCTTTTTGACCAAAAAAAAAACCTCAAAATGGGAAAATGTCAGAAAACGTATGCCATCCCATGGTGATCCCATGGTATAGTAATCTTCAGAAGCTGGGAGAAACTGGGCCATACACCAGCGGTGTCGGAGTGGCTCAGCTGTCTTTTCAACAGTAAGATGAGGGGGCACATGGAGGTGAGGAGGCATCTTGGCATCGAGTACCCATGGAGTGGTAATGGTGCTACAATAAGCTTCCAACGATTGATTTATTTCACAATATCCTGCCTGTGTATTGTTGTGTATTTTATGACCCATATCGCTAAATAAAGTATCATTTGGGCTAATTATAAAATAACACAAAACATTAATAAAATGATAATGGGCTAATTGCCAGTGCACAATGGATAAACTACTATCTGACTTACGTATGTATTTATTATTCATTAATTATTTAGGGAGAATTGCCTATAGTACGACAGAAAATCTCCTCTGAATTTGAATTCAGTCATTTTACACATTAAGACATTATATTAATTACAGATTAATAATTGTAAAAATATTTAAGAAAAATCTTCCTCAGTATCTACGGTGTATGTGTGTACCTGTGTGAAGCATACGTCATCAGCATGTCAGTTTATTATTGTCTGTAGATACTATCGTCTAGCCTGCTGGTGGTGATATTGTATGCCTGGAGGTTTTCTTGCATGAATGTCAAGTGGAATTCTTTTCTTTTATCTACATGAAACCATAGACCTGAGACATTGGGCCTCCCAAAAAGCCTCTAAGCTTAAAGAATAAGATGTGTGAAGCAGAGTGAAATTAGTAGTCGATTCCTTCCTCACAAAATTCAGGATAGGCTATATATTTTTTTATTACATGCGTTAAAATTGTCCCTGTTTTGAGAAATGATTTGTCCATACGTGTAGTCATGTGTTAAGCTCATGTAAGGTTTTCTAGATGCCCTTTTACATTAAATTGTATTGCAATACATTGAGCGGACACTTTTAGCGGCTGTTTCACACCAAAATCCTCTGCCGGGATGGCATGCAAGCAATGAGATTAAAAATAGCGCATCGGTTTTACATACCGTCGAGAGGGTCTACACTGTAACAAATAACTGTTAATTTAGGGCAATTCTGCAACAGCATTCTACTGTTTTTCGAAAAAACAGACAACTACTGTGAAAATACTACTTTTGAGTCACATATTGAGCATAAATAGTAAGTACTGCACAATAGCAGCATTCACCGTTGTGGAAACTAGAGATGCACCGGATCCTGATTTTTAGGATCCTGCCGGATACCGGATCCACTGCTTAAGATCCTGCCGGATCCAGAACCGGATACCGGATCCTACGAAAGGGTTGAAACACATAGCCTACTCACACATGTGGGCCCTTTTTTATCACGTTGGCTCAAACTATTTTGACTGAAAGCCTCGGCTACCGGATCCTGGATCCTGGAACCGGATCCTGTGAAAAACCCTATTATCCTGCCGGATCCGGAACCGGATCTTGGATCCTGTACATCTCTAGTGGAAACAACCAAGTTATTTTAGGCAGCACCATTGAAACCCATTCATCCTCCACTTGTCCGTGATCACCATCAAGCTTCAATACCACCTGAAGAACTTAAGTAATTCTCACTGGTTAAAGATTCTCTGATACTATCAATCATGATGAAACTATTTCTAAAGAAACTACAATACTTAAAAAGTGCTTGATGCAGCAAAGTATGAGTAGCACATGCATTTTGATAGTGATGAAAGTGTGAATGGCTGAAACATTTTAAGAACTTGTAACACTTGCAACAAGCAGTCCCATCTAAACCAATCTGCTAATCAGTGCCTGGCCTCACCTGAGTACTAAGGGCTGTTATGCCATTATTCAATTACGACCCTTCACCTGCAAATCCCTGATGACTCTGGTCACATGGTACCCTTGCACCTGTATATAAATCTGGACTATCAACACTTCAGTTGCTTGCCTGCCTGCTGGCTGGCCTGCATGGCACAGCATAGCACTTGCTTGCCTACAAGCTTGCTTACAGGCTTGCATACTTTCCTCTTTGTGAAAGCTTGCTTTGTGGCACTTGCTGTGTGTGGCATAATTTGTCACATCGCTGCATATAATGTGCCTGCTGCAAGTTAGGCATTGCTTTGAGAGCTAGCTTGTAGTGCTGTTTTTTTGCTGTGCTACTTGGTGCAAATTACGTTTTTACAGACTGACCAATGCTATTTTCATCATTGGCTCATCAAGAGCTGATACATTAAAAAGCCCCCCTCACACACTCCCATTGTCATTGTAACATAGCACTGCGTAGGCCTGCAATGAAATTGTATTCAAGCCCTTCATATTCAAAGGACCACCGCAAACCAGCATCTCAATATAGCATAGTGGCGACATGGTATCATGCTCAAGTCACTTCAGTCATGGTGACCGATGGGACGGTGGGGCGGTAACATGGCCAGGGTATGGGTGGGAGGGAAGTTGCAAGGCTATATTCATGAATGGAACTATGACCCAGTAATTGCCTGCTATCTCACAGTACATCTTCAACTTTTTAACTGTAGTGTACCGTTATCTTACCTATACTACTGTATAAATATTGTAGAGCACTTTCAGTTTAACAATACTAATACTGTGAACGTTCTGTAGAGTACTGTTATTTAACAGTTTCATTGCTGCTGAAAAAATGTTATATACTGTGATACATTAAACAGCAATGAGCTGTATTTGATTTTTGGTGTGAAATAACAGTAGAATTACAGGTAAATATAATTGCCAGTAACTGCCGTTATTTTGCAGGGAAATTTTCTTAGAGTGTACGTCTCATAGTCCTCGCTTTTGCTCAATGACTTAATTTGACTACAATGCACAGCCAGAGAAGCCCAAGACATGGGAGCCCCAGTCCACATGAGCAAACCCTGCTGTAAGCAGAGCTTTTTGAGTGCATGCTTATACACTAAACAAACATACAGTACATATGCTCAAAGTCGTCGAAAGCCGTGGATATGTGTTCTCTGGAATGATAAATCACACCTTTCCATCTGGTAATCTGATGGACGAGACTGGGGTTGGAGGTGGCCAAGGAAATTTTACATTTCAGACTGCATTGTGCTGAGTGTGACATTTGGTATAGGAGGAATTACCTATATTGTGGGGTTGCTTTTTCAGGAGTTGGGCTTGGCCCCTTAGTTCCAGCGAAGGGAACTTTGAATGATTCAGGATACCACAACTTCTTCTTGGCCAATCAGCAGTTAGCTAAGTGTAATTGTGTTTGTCCTGGGCTCAGAGGAGTAAAGGTATGTTTGGTTGCCCTTTTCACCACATCCCTACACTTAGTATCTTACATACTGACTAACACACACAATGCACACACTAATGCACACACAATGTTAGGAGAGTTAACAGGGAGAGAGTTAACTACCTAATAAGTGGAATAATGTGTAATGTAACGATGCTCCCAACTGTGTGGGAACAGTTTGGAGCGGGCCCCCTCCTCTTCCAACATGAATATGTGCAATGGGGGACCCTGTCAAAGTGTGAGAGCAGTGCTTTAATCATCTGTGGCACATAGGCTATTGTAAACACTATGGTGTCTTAGTGTGTGTAGTGCTCACGAAAATACTGATTTGTAATTGCAGTGGTGTTGCAGTGAAAGAACAATCATAGTTTTCACCTGCGTGACTTGTCAAGGCGTGGGGACAGAATGTATGTGGCCCTCCCGGCCCCCAGCTGTTCCCTTTTCTGCAGTCTTGGGGGTCAGTGCCCCCACTCTTTAACTTTCCTTTTGCCCCTTCATTCTCCTAACAGGCCCCGGTGCCACCTATGCATGCACCACCCCAAGCTTGGCCCCATTGACAAGGACCCCATCGGAGGCCTCATGTGGACATGTGGGGGGGTGCCAATCAGGAATGCATCTTACTCTCCTCATGCCATCCTTCACAGTGCGTGTGCGTGTGTGTGCATGTGTGTGCAACCTGGTGTGTCTTGTATTAAACAGTGCCCCCTTGGGGCTGGCATAGTTGGTAACCTACTGTCCTTGATCCTTAATTAAACGGGGGCTACATTATGCACTACTAGTGCACAAAGCAAGGGCCATAAAGACTTTTCCCATAATGGGAATCCAATAGAACACCCTTGGGATGAATAAGAGCGGAGACAGAGGCCTTCTTGACTAACATCAGTGTGTGACCTCACCCATGTGCTTTTGGAAGAATGGTCAAAAATAATAAACACACCCCTCAAAGTTGTGGACTGCCTTCCCAGATGAGTTAAAGCTGCAATAGCAGCAAAAGGTGGACAAATCCTATGGATTATGAATGGGATGGCTGTTCATATGAGTGAAGGCAGGTGAGCAAATATTTTTTGGTAATGTAGTGTTATCTCACATTTACATGCATAGTTTCACTTATCAGCCTATGTAAATCTGAATTTACTGCATAATAGATATCTTTAGCTCTAGAATGGTGTCATCGTATGGGGGTGAGGTCATACAGTAGAATACTTGGAAATTGCTTTGTGGCCGTCATTACATTACGTCATTATCCCTCAATATTCACCAACATCTGAGATATGCCCCAGTCAGAAGGACAGTAAAACATATACAGCTAGCACATGCAATTTAAAGGGAGAGTAGAAAAGTTTTAAAAAAATAAAAAGTTAAAAATAGTTGTTCTTTCCATCCAACCTCTGTACGAGGGATTGGCAGAGGTGTGTTTTTCTTTACACCCCCTTGTATTTTGAATGCTGGTCTCCCTGCGGGCTTTGCTCATGTATGCATACCAACCCTTGTGAAAAAAAAACTGCCTAATATCACAGAATGCCGTGGAATGGACAGAGATCTTTGGGACACAAAATCTGTGTCAGTTTCGTGGATTTTGCCCAAATTCTATGCCCCTGTGGCTGTGAATGAAATATTGTGCTGAATGTTGAACACAAACATAGCCTATAACAAATCTACTACAAAATGTATCAATTTTTTATACAAAATACTGCCTGTATCTACAGTAATACTGTAGTATCACTGTAGTTAAAAAGGGGTGGGTGTTTCTTTTTCAATCTGTTCCATCATACTGCCACTGGTTGGTGCTCAACACTCGTACTTGCTCGTACAGTATTTGCTCAGGATGCCCAAACCGGTTATATCCACCTGCCATGTCATACTGGTGTCAGGCAGAAAACCATGGCATGTGAGTTTATGTCTGGATGTAGCTTCGAATGCATAGACTATAAGGTGTCGACACGAGAAGAAAGGGCTCTTTGAGCTGCATGTGGCTCATAATTCAATTATAGTTAACACAGTTCCCTTTGTGGTTATGTCAATGCCTACAGGAGTACAACACTTGTCACTTTAAGAAAACTGGTAGAATGCAAATGTTACACACCTACCGGCTATTTTCATGGGTTTATTCAAGTACAGTAGATGTTGTGGAAACTGCCAATAGAATGAACTGAGCTGTTATAAGTAGGGATTTTACAGTGCTATAAATGAAAGAGGAGACATGAGTCATTTCTTTTTTCACAATCTAATTAGAAAAA
Organism: Engraulis encrasicolus; assembly: GCF_034702125.1. Lineage (NCBI taxonomy): Eukaryota > Metazoa > Chordata > Actinopteri > Clupeiformes > Engraulidae > Engraulis > Engraulis encrasicolus. Next base: position 12,046,513 of record NC_085858.1, read on the forward strand.
AAGGATCTTAGAGAATTTTTATCAAAAACTAATAGTTGTAACATCAAATCATTACTTGAAAGCCCAAAGGAGATTGGGCTAGCTATTTCAATGACTTTGTCAGTCTATTTGTCTAGTCTGTCTGTATGTCTGTCCATGGGTGCCACGAGGGGGGGTAAGGTGTTACAGATTCTAAGGGCCCGACAGCTCTGACAGGGCCCTGGAAGGATGCTGATGACATAATTTGTCATTTTGGGGGCCCAAAATTTGAATCTTTCATGGGGCCCACAATTTTTATCAGCGCCCCTGTGTCTGTCTGTCGGTCTGGTTATATGTGTGTCCATCTGCAGTGTTTTGGGTTGCCTGTGAGTTGGCAAGGGGTCCAAGGTCCCATCTGATTGGTCTTTTAAATCATTTGGTCGTTCACAATAAAAACACACGGATGTCAGGTTTACTGGTGTGGAGTTTTGTTAACTTTATTATGTCATTCAGGAGCTAAACAGTGGTTTCCTTTTCAGCCTCATTGCAGGAAGTGTTGCTTCATCAGAATCTCCGAAGTGATGATGAAGATGAGGATGACACCACCCTGCCGTCCACCACCTCCTCCACAACAGTGGTATACTTGGTAGACGAGGAGGAGGATGAGGATGACACTGCTGATACACTGTTGGATGAAAGATATTGAGTTGGTTATAGTTCAGAGATTCATGAAGGACTATTGTGTTGTAGTATGTAAGTGTGAAGGTGTGATTGAAAGGCAATACAGAGGTGCAAGTGTGGCTTGAAATGACTGCAGGCAGCTGCCATGATAACCTAGATTAAACTACAAGAATTACACCCGAGAGTGCGACTTGTTTACTAAATTTGAAATGATTCCAGGCTCACATACCCAGGTCATTAGAAACCCTTGGTTCTGAAACCATTTTTGGCATGGATAATCAGACACTAGACAGACAGTTATACTTAATTCATTCCATGGAAAGGACGGAGAGTACACTTTTGGACCCAGACCTACCTGACTCCGCCGTCCAGCAGTCGCTTGTACTCTGCGATCTCCATCTCCAGCCTGGTCTTGATGTCCAGGAGCATCTTGTACTCGTAACTCTGGTTCTCCAGGTCCGCGCGCAGCTGGGAGAGCTGGGCCTCTAGGCTGCTGACCTGCGCTTGGTACCCGACCATGATGCCAGCGTACCGGCTCTGTGTCTCTGCCAGCGTGGCCTCCATGGTTCCTTTCTGGTTTTGGAAATAAAGAAAGAGAGCAAGAATGAGGATGAAGTTAGTGGATGCCCAGGAATAGACAGCAGAAAGATTATCTCCGTTGACAAAAAAAATTGTGCCTGGGTCTGGGTTGATCATGTTATTATTATCTTTTGTAGGGACTTTTAAAAATGAGTGCTATCAAGTTATCAGAGCTCGGGAAATTATATAATTGTAGTGGTGTAGTACTACCAGTTTTCTGAGAAAACATTGTATACCATCTCTATAGCTTCAATGCTGACTACTTGGTGCGTGCTGGTATATGATGCTCACTTCTGAAAGCAAACTTGTTCTGTAATACAGTGTGGCTATGCAGTGTGTCTTGCTGCAGCTAGGCTGGATGTAAATCTATGTTAGAAGCATAAAGCTTAAATGATGATTAGTGATTGTTTGCCGTAGATCACAGCATACTGCATTGTAGGGATGCAAACGATTAATCGATTAATTGACTTTAATCGATCAATGCATTAATCGATTAAAAAATATTCATCGCAATTAATCGACAATTCAACTGACAAGAGACCCAGGTGAAATGGGAATTTTGAAGAGTGTGTGTGAAGAGTGGTGTGAATAGTGGGAATATTTAAATCACCTTGGGATTAAGTAATTGAAATAGAATTAATTTAAATGTGGTATTTTATCTCAATTTTTAATTAATTTTTTTAGATTTAGTAGGTTTTTTTTCGAGAAACATTGAGATTTCGGGGGAAAACGCCACTTATCAATTAATCGTAAGTCGATCGATAAGGCTATCAACTAATGATTAATGAATTAATCGATAATTTGCATCCCTACTGCATTGTCATTGTTGAAATATATATGTAATTGTAAGAAAATTACCATGCTGAGTAGTCCCTGCAGCTCGATCTCTAGGGACTGGAGTGTGGATTTGGTGGTGGTGATCTCTGTTCTCGACGTCTGCAGGACTTCTGTGTGTGTCACCACCTCTTTTTTCAGGGTCTCTGTCTGTAAGATTGCAAAAAAACCAAAAACAAATAGAAAAAAATTAACTCATAAGTCACAATTCAGTTCAGTACAGGGGTCCATGGCGTTTTAGTCACTACAGCTAATGCCACTATTGTGCAGATTAAATGTTAAATGTTTTTTTTTGTTCTTAGTGGATTATCTAAGAAGCATATTCATTCCTGTGCATCAATTAACAATTACAAATTAATTCATGGGTACCCCCCCCAAAAGTCATTGACCCACAGACATTGCTTCCTGTCTAAATGCCACTGCCTCATCTGACAAACATAATTATACTAATTCATTTGCAGAGAAAAAATATCAGTCAGGAGGAGCAGGTAGTCATCTCACCTTTGCCTGGAACCACACTTCCAGATCTTTCCTGTTCTTGGCGGCGACTCCTTCGTAGTGTTCCCGGATCTCGGCCATGACCCTGGTCAGGTCCTCCTGAGGCGCGGCGTCCACCTCCACGTGGACTTGGCCAGTCATCTGGGCACGTGCGCCTACCAGATCCTGAAACATGACATGACATGACATTACATTATATTGCATATTGAAAAGTCAGTGCTCTGGGAGGCACTTAAGATCCTAGAGGACACCACACGTGTTCTCCGTCATGAATTCACTCTGCTTCCCTCAGGCCGACGCTTCAGGACATTAAACTGCAGACTAGTCAAATATTAGAACTCCTTTGTCCCAACTGCCATAAGATTGCTTAATGACAGATAGACACATCATACTCACGCAGTGCAGTGCACAGTTCAGTGTTTCTCTATGTTCTCTATGTTTTTATGTTATGTTGTATGAATGCATGTTGTATATGTCAGTACTGTATTCAATGCAGTGGGTGAAACCCAAGACAAATTTCCCCCTGGGGACAATAAAGTAGGCTACACTCTGACTCTGATTACGTTTAGCTGACGCTTTTCACTAAAGTGACTTACAGTTATTTATGTACAGGATATTGGTCACAGTCCCTGAAGCAATGTGGAGTAAGGAGCCTTGCTATAAAGGGCACTTCAGCTGTGGATGGAGGTAATGTAAGGGTGGGATTTGAACCTGCAACCCTCTGATCTTAAGACCACATCCCTAACCATGAAGCCATGGCTGCCCAATGGAAAAGTAGTCAGTCATATGACGCACTTCAGTACAGGATACCCGCAAATTGTTTGAGTTTGAATACAAGGTTGTTCTTGTAATTGGAAATTATACTGACATTTCTACTAATATACTGTACAGTCTTTATAGACACCACAACTCTACTCAGACAGCTAATAATGGAAAAAGGTCTCAAGGCCTATGTTGCTAAAAAAAACTGCTTTGAATGATTTCACTTCACTTCACATTACTACCCTATTGGAATTCATGCAAAGTGTATGGTGTTATAGGCCTACTGTTGTAGAATTGGGTGGAGTAGGCTGCAGAAAGTGAAAGGCCATACCAGATAATTGTTCTGCAGTATTTGGCACAGCACCTCAGCTAAGTACAGGAGGTGAGGTAATGTAATGCTCTGTAAGCAATGTTAGCAGACAACTACATATTCTCATTTTCAGATGCACTGCAAAAAGTTATAATATGATCTCATAATAATAATAATAATAATAATAATAATAATAATAATAATAATAATAATAATAATGTTTCCTTAACAGTGTCCCACAATGCCTGCTAAAAATGCTGCCATTGCTAAAAGCTAGCTGCTACATCTTGATCTTCTTAGCACATGTGCAGGTAGTGTAGGTAATGCACAGTATACTGTGTAGATCAATAGTAAAGTCTACTTCACCTCCTGGTGGGTCTTGTTGATGTAAGCCAGTTCGTCCTGCAGACCGGTGATCTGCATGGCCATGTCGTTCTTGGCCATGGTCAGGTCATCCAGCACTCTCCTCAGACCCACGATGTCTGCCTCCACTGACTGGCGCATGTTCAGCTCAGCTTCATACCTTTAATCAAGCAATCAAAACAAACAGCCATTACAAACTGTATTAACACTATGACTGGCTTAGCTACAGTATGTGATTGTGTTTTATTTATTTTAACATGTCCAGACAAAAATAGACCTATTCATGCTGTTTAAATGATCTTTGTCTTCAATGTTTTAGTCTCATATAAGATTCTGTATGACCTTTAACATCTTCATCACCAGAAGTCCCATTGGACTTAACATAACTCAATGCTTTTATATTTTATGTTAGGGTGTGAACTTGCTTGACTCTGAAGTCATCCACTGCCAGAGTTGCGTTGTCAATGTTGAGATGCACACTTCCTTTAGTCAGAAGAGCTCCCTGGATCTGAGGGCATCAATAGAACAGCAAAGTCAATAAACAAACTCTGACACATCAACACACGTGCTCATTACTGTCATTTTCAGCATATAGGCTATGTAGGCACTGTACATTTAAAGTGACATACTTGTCATACAATCTCATACTACTGTTGGATCACCATTATGACACCATGTATATAATGTACGTATGTATATCATTATGTATATCATTGTATATCATGTATGTATATCATTATAACTGTAAAGGCAATGCAGAAATAATGAATGCATACTGTATGAGAAACTTTGCATATTCTCCATCAGCCATGCATAAACATGTAATACATACATAATGCATGCATTTAAGAAACATTATATATTCTGAGTCATGCATTGCTTGTTGACATTGATTCCCTTCTGGTATTTACCTTAGCTCTGAGATCCCCGATGACTGCAAAGTGGCCTTTGAAGTCGTGAGCTGCAGGAGTGGTCTTCTTCTCCAGGAACTGCCTGATCTTCATCTCAAACTCTGCGTTGGCCCTCTCCAGGGTCTGCACCTTCACCAGGTAGGAGGCCAAACGGTCATTGAGGTTCTGCATGCAGAACTTCTCATTGCCAATGACGCCCCCCTGTGAGGCAAACGACATGCCGTATCCTCCGCCGCCGCCGGAGGAGAAGCCGTAGCCGCCACCGCCGCCGCCACCCATGGACAGCATGCGCGAGGAGCCAGAGATGCGGACCCCAGCGCCGCCTGCACCCCCGTATACGCTTCCGGCCCTCATGACGCTCATGCGGGCGCTGCCCCCGGACATGGAGAGGCCCGAGGAGCCCATGGATGCTCCACCACCCATGGACATCCCCCCGCCCATGGAGCTCCCTGAGGACATGGACACGCGGCTGTAGGACATGGTGGCCATTGCGAAAGGCTGATGCAGATGCTGGCTGGTCTCTGGCAGGCGAGAACTGAGTGCCGCCCAGCCATCGCACCCTTGTTTTTATAAGGTGCCAGTGCGGAAGAAAGACACACCAACTCTTTCAAAAAATCTGGGTAGATGTCAAATAGGTGTGAGGGAGGAAATTAAATGATAGTTTACTGACTGCATCAGAGTGAACTAGCCCGACGGGTCAAGGCATGTTTGAGAGTGGTTGAAGCCAAGCTTTGTTACTGTAATACTTTGACATTTCACTGTAATTACAAACAAAAAAAGTGAAGGTCAACCACGCCCTTGGGCATTGTGTGTAAGTCTGCATGCTGGAGGTAAAATAAGGTCAAAAGCCTGCAACCGTGCAAAAAGTCTTGCTCATAAACCAAATATTTTCCTATCTGATGTTCACAGTGAAAGCATGTACCGGTATGCACCACACACACACACACAGACTCACAACCTAGCTCACTCAGACACCTCACATAAGTCTATTATTTTGTAATGAAATATGCTGTACGTCTGCAGGTGATGGTTTCTGATGTGTGTTTTGGTTCTGCATACATATGGTTATCTGCCTTCTTGCAAATATGCCCTCCAAAAACATCTGCATACCTTTGCTCCAACATACTATATTACATGTACTACTTTAAACATACAGTCCATTCCAAAAGTTTTGGAACAGAAAGGCAACTTTCCCTGTTTTTGTTGTTGACTGAAGACTGTCTTCAATTTCCTGCTAAAATTATATGTGATGTATGAAACAACTCAGGGGTCCGTGTATCATCCGATCATTCAATTATTCCATTAAATTTGGCAAACTGAAAAACAAAAAAAATATGCAATATTTCGTTTTCCTGTTTTTTAGTATGAGCAAAACATTGGGGATTGATGTTTGTTTTCATTTTTCAACCTAAAACAGAACAAATAATAAACAGGGAAACCAAAACGAAATTCCAACAGTAATTTCCGTTTTTTTTGCTTTCTTTATTCTTCACGGTACATTAGCCTTCCCATGGTCTCGTGGAGGCGCTAGAGCCTCGTGATGTCACAAGGCGTCATTTCAATTGGGATGTTGAATGAAGAAATGTCCACCAACATTGTTCTGCCTAGGCTGGCAGGGTGGAAACTGTTTTCTCCACGGAAGCGTCTGCGAAGGGCCATTCCACAAGCGCAAGTCGAGGAAGAGAGTTTAGATAATGGCGTGTATTACAGGCTGCACTCTGTCTCTCACGGCACGTCAGTCCGTGTGTGACCTCGGGCACAAACGCGAGATGCAAGTTGACCATGGTGCCATTTGGGGCAAATTGCGCGCAGTCTGGGTTGACAGACAGCACATGTAACATGTAACTCACCCGACTCGCTTGGGTAGGTTAGTGGTCAGAGCGAGGGACAGTAGCCTATCATCTTAATGGAAGACACTTCAGGTCCACGCTTAAATGGACATGCGTAACGCATCCAAAACCAGGGAGGTGTTCCATGGTGTTATGACAGATAGAGGTAGCCTAGAGGTTGGTCGGATGGAGACGTCTAGCACCTTTCAAAAATGTTAACCTACAGTAGCTTAAGTAGTAGCCTTATGCTGATGTGGCATGCAGAAATAGCAACCAGATACGCCTAAACTGTGGAGGAGACCTCACTGGCAGTTCCCAGGAATAGGCTATCAGTAGACAGTACCACGCAGTTGAAGAAACGTTTCTTCCGATTCACGCACCAATGGTCAAAACCGGTCAAAACATTCCACCTGTAATAATAATAAAATGATCTAGTGGAAGAAGCCTTAGCCCATTGGATAGTCACAATTATTAATGAGGTTATGGGCTAGACATACTGGACCAGACACAGTACAGTGCGTAAAAGGAGTTAGGCTATCTTTACCACCCACAGGCACCAACATAATTGGGATACCAGTAGGACAGAAAGATGTTCTGTGGAGTAGGAGCATCAGCAGGCTGATTATACTTTATAGGCCTCGGGGAAATGCGTAAAGCAGCGCGTTAGGCGAGCAATAGAAAAGCACCACGGGAAATGGGACCAATAATCGTAAATTAGAGTTGTTATTTCGTTTTGGTTTTCTCGTTTATTACTTGTTCTGTTTTGAGTTGGGAAAAGGAAAATCAACATAACTCCCCATTTTTTGGCCATATGGAAAAACGGGAAAACAAAACATGGAGTCGTTATTTCGTTTTCCATTTGCCAGATTGAATGGAATAATTGAATGATCGGATGATACACGGACCCTCAGGGCATATCATCATTTCTTTGAGCTCACCAAATTTCTCAGGTAAGCAAAAGTATTACAACATCTGACTTTTAAGTGTTTCTTGATGGAGCCCATTCTCGTGAAAATGAACTACAAGCTTCGTGGTGCCGCTACGATATAGCCTCATTTTTCGTAGTTGGGCAACGCGCGCTGTCGTCGAGAGTGGTTGAGAGAGAGGGTGTGAGAGAGAGTGAGAGATAGAGACCACCCGAGCAGAGTGTGTGCATTCCGGGAGGGGAGCGCTGTCGTTGTGTCAGCTTCATGCCATGTCTCCCTTCCTCCAACATTATCCCTAACCTTAACCCTAAACCTAACCTTAACCCTAACCCTAACCTTAACCCTAACCCTAAACTTAACCCTAATCTTGTTTGAAATGTTTGATTAAAGTCGTTTCCAGTTAGCCTTCAGTCGCGCTTGATTGTTGAAGTCCGTCCGCATTATTCTTCCCCCCAGAACCAAACTACCCCAATTGTCAGTTCCCCCTTTCGTCGCCCAACCACGAGAAACGAGGCTATACGTAAAGGCACCACAAGGCTTAAAGTTGATTTTGTCTGTTTTTCTCGTAAAGACTTCACTTATGGCACGAGTTACTGTTGCTTGATGACCAGCTGTTGAATACAAGGATTACTGAGTGTAAAATCTAATGCATGACTTTTTGGCCTAGATTTTGCGCTAGGAAGGAAAATTAATCAAATCTGTTGGACAGTGGCCTAACGGTAGGGCACCAGTTTACTATGATCAGTTCCTGCCTGGGTCATTTCTGGATCCTTCCCCCTTTCTCTCTTCCTGCTCATTTCCTGTTACTATCCTGTATCAAACAAAGCAACAAAAACTTTTAAAAATCTGTTGGACAAACATTGGCCATAGTTAATACAACTATTTATGTCTTTGGTGATTTAAATTTCTTATTGAGTGGTTGTCAGGTTTCAGCCTTTCTTGGCCATGTCTGAACATCTGCACTCTCAATGTTGGTTTCAGTTCTGGAATATGACAGCACTGCTGGGTAATGGTTTTCCAATTTCTGGTTTAATCTTTAATTCTTCTCAATCTTTGGCAGTTACTTTGTGAACAGGTTTCTTGCCACCCTGTTTGCTTTGTAACGCATTTGACAGTTCTGTGATCTTGTGACCAATATTTTGGGAATTTCAAGACAGCCACACCCCTTCGGAAGACTTAAAAAATGATAGTTTTCAGAGTATATAATATTTCTTTAGTGACCCATCAACAAAGTTGCCAAATTATGTACACCTGATTTAAGGTGTTGGGTTCCTTAGATCACATCATATCTCCTTACACAAATGTGCATTACCTGGAGTACTTAAATCCAATAGCTTTTCATGCCTATACATACATACTTTGGAGTTGGAAAATGTGCTTTAAAGAGACTAAACGATTAAATGTTGCCTAATAATTCTGCACACAGTGTATGGTATGGGGGTTACCTGGCCAAATCAATCACTTGACCTTAAGTGTAAGCTTGTAAGCCCATTGGGAAACTCCAACTCCCATTGTCATTGTCATTGTGACACAGCACTCCACAGCACACAAGTGAACACTGCACACAACGAAATTGCATTTATGCCTCACCCGTGCAAGGGGGCAGCCATTAGTGGCGCCGCATGGGGAGCAGTGCAGTGGGACGGTACCATGCTCCGGGTACCTCAGTCATGGAGGAGGATGGGGGAGAGCACTGGTTGATTACTCCCCCCACCAACCTGGCGGGTCGGGAGTCGAACCGGCAACCTCTGGGATGCAAGTCTGACGCCCTAACCGCTCACCCATGACTGCCCTTAACCTATGTAACCTATGTACAAAGTATGCATTTCACATCCTGAAGAAGAAAGTGAAGGGAGAAACACCATCAAAACAAACATGAACTGAAAGCGGGTACAGCAAAAGCCTGCAATAGCATCAACAATACACCATTTGGTGATGTCCATGGGTAACAGGCTTGAGGAAGTTATTACAAACAAGGGTTATGCTACCAAGCATTCCTTTTTATTATCGCCAAGGAGGTTATGTTTTCGGTCGCGTTGGTTTGTCTGTCTGTCTGTCTGTCTGTCTGTCTGTCTGTCTGTCTGTCTGTCAACAGGATAAATCAAAAACTCATACACAGATTTGGATGAAACTTTGTGGACTTGCTGGAAATGACCAAAGGTACAAGTGAGTACATTTTGGCGGTGATCCGGATCACGAACCGGAATCAGGATTCTTTTAAAGATTCTTCACCATTGCTAGCTTAGAAATCTAGACGCCCTTAGTGGCCGCAAATTGAATTGTGGAGGATTTTTTTTCCAAAGATTCTTCATTATTGCTAGCTTAGAAATCTAGACACCCTTAATGACCGCATATCGAATTGCGGGACAGGGTGAACACCACAAAAAGAAGGCAGAAAGACTTCAAATAAAAATAGGGTGTAACATAGTCAAATGTTCTATCAAACAGTTTCCTTGTCGGAGGTCTGCACTGTCTGAGTGCATTTCTAGTTTCCTTTAAGATTATCTGTTCCAATATTTCCGTCGACCTGAAAAAAATGCTGTGGTGTAATGCAAATGGTGATGAATCCAAAACGATTTAACAAATCTAGATCGAAATGCCAGGAAATGGAAGCTGACATTCTGAACTTTTGTTTCATTGTCATCTTTTGGTCTTAAATCCAAATGTCTTCAATGGACAAGACTTTTGGAGGGCACTGTATGTAGGTTTTAGGGGACACAGAGAAATCCAAAGACATTGTAATTTCAGAACAGTTTGTTACCTCCACCAAGGAGGTTATGTTATCGGTCGAAATTCCAGTTTCTAACTCCACAAAAAGAGGGCAGAATGACTCGTAAACAATAGGGTGTAAAACATAGTCAAATGCTCTATCAAGCAGCTTCCTTGGCAGAGGTCTGAACTCTCTGAGTGGAATGGAGCGAAGAGTAGTTGGGTTGCTTCACAACGAGACCTTCTGTGCAGGACTGGATTAATGTACAGGATAGATATGTTATTCGTCAATGGCCTACGTTCCTATTGGAATTTATAGGCCTAAGTAAGTAAGTAGATATGGTTGCAGCCTAAGGGCCCCCACCTGCCAGGGGCCCTGTGATTGGTCAAAAGTAAAAAATTGTAGAATTGTGACAAGACGCAATATTGAAAAACTCATCTGTCGTGTTGAGTACAGTTGTAAATCCTGACAATAGTCCTCTTCACAGTTGAACAGACATGTTATCCTTAATCCTTACTGACACTATGTAATGTTGTCGCAACATATGCTGTAGGGGTTGCGGGGGCAGAGCAACCTGTAGCCTAGGGGTTCAGGGCCATCTTAATCCGGCCCTGTCTGGGTTACCAAACTGGGACTCTGACTGCTACAGCTAACAAGCTACACTTGGTGGTGTGACGGAGCAATCCAGGGCTGAACTAAAGAATTTTTGTCTAAAACCAGCCACACAGATTCCCCTGCAATACTACTATCAGTGTTGGGAGGTAATGCATTACAAAGATAATGAATTACTGTAATGCATTACTTTTTGCTGTAATTCATTAATGTAATGCATTACTTGGCAAAAAACTGTAATATTACTTAGTTACAATGCTTAATAACTTAAGTTACAATGCATTACAATGACCTGGATTTTTGTGCTATTCAGAGTGGTGGATCTGGAAGAAGCTACTCCTGAACCTGGTAGTTTTTAGTCTATATGCTGCCAAAAACACCTCCTGCACGGGAGGTGAAATAAGCATGACTCATGAGCTTAATTGACTATAATAAATTGCCAGATCCATATTTAGGCTTACAGTTTTTTTGGCGAACTAAAGTAATGCAAAAGTAGTGTAATGCCTTACATTTTAAATATAGTAATATTGTAGTGTAAGAGATTATTTTGAAAATACCGTAATATGTAATCAGTAATGCATTACAATTTTTGAGTAACTTTCCCAACACTGACTACTATATATAATGATGGGTTGACTCCATTGTCAAAATTAACTATGGACTAATGGGACACCACGTTTAAACTGAGGGGGAAAAACTAAATGAAGGCATTGGCCCCTGAGGAATGTCAGGCCATGGGGAAAATGCCCTGTATGGCAGATTGCCAGTCAAGCACTGGAGCAATCATAGTGATGGTGTACGTGCACAAACTAGTTCCTTTCATCCTTTCCTCATGCTTTTAATAAAGTTCGCCTGCTGTCAGCCTAGCCACGACAACTTTTGGGAAACTTTTCCCTATTCAACATCCCAATTGCAAATGAGAAAAAGACCTTTCAATTGCGCTTTTACAAGATATTGAATTAAACTTCTGTCATCGATGATGTCATCACAAGGCCATAAGCACAAGGGAGGACAAGAGTTAGGATAATGGAAAGGAACCATGGTGTCCCTCACATGACAGTCACCCCCTGCACCCGTTTCTGGCCACTCAGACGAGTCTGTTCAATTACAGATTCCATGCCATCCCCTGCCGGACAGACAGACTGCGTAAGTGCTTTGTCCCCAGGGCCATTCAGCTCTTCAACACCACACCGAAGAATAAGAAGGATGCACTGGAGGAGATCATCATTGGTGACTGGACTACAAGAACCAACGCAACCCTTCTCAGACTCTCTCTACAGGATTTTACCTGGGGTGAATTCACTTTTGTTGCACGTTGGCAAATGTTTTTTGTGAGTGAACAACAAATTTAAGCGGTTATATACTGTATGCTGTTAACAGGTCACCAATCATTTTGTAGAAATTAAATTTCTTTAATGCTGTCCTATAAAAAGATATACTTTCAAATCTGTGAGAGGTGTACTCACTTCTGTGACATACTGTACAGGTTTGTGTGTTTTAATATATGTTAGGCAGTGGTTTTTAATCTAGTTTTGTGACAATATAACTTACATTGTTTAAACCTTCAATGTGATCTCGGTGGACATAACAATAAACAGTGAGTGTTCTGAAGAATTGTTTTGTTTTGAACGGAGCCAATCAGACATCCCATTTCCAGACGCATACATGTTTTGTTCTACTGTAAACCTCTGCCTCATGTGCCCTTTTTCAGGTCAAAAGAGGGCTCTTGTAAGAGACGGAGTGAGGGTGAATCCAAAACCAGTAAAACAAGTCCCAATCTGTGGCAAGTTTTTTTGTGGCTTAGTAGAAATATTTGACATTTGAAGATAATCCCTGCTTTGGGGTGGGAAAGGCTTGAGGCTCCAGCGTAGCATTCCAAAGCGTCATTCAAGAACCATAAAACAATCAAAAGACAGAAGCAGAAGCCATACTGCATCTCAACTCTATCATCAGCTGATGAAAAGTCAGAATGAGTCTAATGGCCCACAAGCATATGGGACCAGGGCTGCACTGAAATCAGAAAGATTTTTGAATGGCCACCCACATACCCAAATACAGATAACAGCATCGACCCCTGAGGACTGTCGGTCTACTGGGAAATGCCCTGTTCGCCTCTACCTTGCATAGGAAATAAAGCCCTCGTCCTGCTTTATTCTATGATACCAACAAAGACATTTTGATATACAGAATTTGAGTGCCAGTTGCATTTGGGCCTTCCTTTTATTTTCACTTAGCAAGTGCCAGTGTGTACAACTGAATAGAATATCTGCATCAGGGCTTGACTCTGGCATCTGCCCACTGGCCAAATGCTGGTAAAACTTGGCAGCGGCTAGTAATAATTTCACTGTCACTAGCCAATTTGGCTGGCAGCTTATTCATTGGTACTGTATGACATATCAGCATATATTCTGTTGTTTGCCCCTTGTGTATCAATTGTTTGTATTTAAGTTCTGGAAAAAGCTCAATAACTCAATAACTAAGTTTATATTTGCTTGCTATACCTCCTTGAAGAAAGTTATACACTCATCTGGCTTTAGCACCTCATCTTCTGAGTATAGACGTACACTGAGCAAGTGCCAGTGTGTACTGAATAGAATATTTGCATATGATATGTAATGCTTCCTTAACCTTATAATGTAGACGCAGGAGGTGGCCTACACTAGAGGTGTAAGTGGCATTGGCATGGGATTCAACAGACATTGTAATTACAGTGACGGATGGTGAATTTGGCTTCAGCTTGAAAGCGGTGCTTTAGTCTTGATGACATTTTGATTGTTCTCAGAATTGTGCTCTGCCACACCCACCAAAACTATTGACATTTGTGACCAATAATAACAGCCATTGTACATCCCGTGATTAAATGTGCAGTATATGACTGAATTTATATAGGCCTATCGATAGAAGACTATCAGTGTATAAAAAACTTGGAGTATGATGCAAATCTTTGCAATCCAATGACAAAGTCTGAATGTGTGCTTGGGTGGGAGACGTGACACCTTGTTTTTTCGTAACATTGGTTAAAAACCAACAAAACTGTTATTTTTCCTCTTAAAACAAATGTCAATAAAGAAGATGTGGTACATTATGTTTCATATTAGTCTTAGATGAGAAGAAACATTTTTGTTAAGATTTATGTAAAGGTTTATATGTCAAATATCCTGCGGTGTGACTGTAACATTAATGAAACCTGAAATATAATATATATATAAATTAACCAACAACATTTTGAATAATATATAAAGCATTTGGCATGATTGCATAAATATTAACTTTATATTAAGATATGTGAATGTGAAAAAACTCAAGACAGTAATATTAACTACAAGTTCAATTTCGTAACACAAATTGCGTCCTGTGGGGTGACATGTATGTCAATGTTTGTGAATGGGCAGCTGCAAGGCCAACTACAAGGGTCTTAAAGACTGGCTCCTAACCAGTCAGTACCTCAGTTATTGGAGAGTGCTGTGGAAGTTTAAGGTGACTATTAACCTCTTAATATGTCTTCATATTGCAATGTTTCTGTCACGCAATGCTTAGGTTCATTTTATGGTGTCCTGTGGTGTGACTGCTCTTATAGAAGGAAAAAAAGTTTTTTTTATATAAATGAAAACATATATTAAGATTAAACACAATATCATTATCAAGTTAGCATGAGCTCAGATGTCAGTCATGTATACAAAAGGATTAAAATGGCCATAATGCAGTGAATTTCCTGTGATGCGACTTCATTTTCCTGCGGTGTGACATGCCTATGCAATGTGTTGATGCAGGACACATTTTCCCAAAAATGGCAAAAATTAGGCGAAATTCCACGGACCACTAAGTGCTTTATTTTTTCTATTTTTTTCCAATTTTTTCCATCATTTTTTTTCAGGAATTGGAAAAACTTTTTTTTTTTTGCGTTACGCCATTAAACGTCAACCACCTGTTTACAGCCATGCAGAACTAACCTCAAGTGTTTTGTTATATTTTTGGAAATCGCTGTGTTTAGGTGCAGCATTGCCCCATTGTGTGTGTGTGACAGGAAGGGGTGTAATTCCCAGCATTTATGCCATATGCAGTGCCAGTAGAAACTAGCATAGTTTCAGTGTTAGGGGTGGAGATAGGATCAGCCGCTCCCTTTAACTGGTTCCAAGTGTCTGCTTTAAATGTCTCTAATCCCCTCCGGGCTTGGCTTGCTGCAACAAGATGTGTGACCTGTGTTACAGATGATTTTTTAAATGCAGATTTTTAAAGATGTTGCATAGACCAAATTGCATATGATATAATACATGCAGGGCAGTCAACAGGGGATGGACAAACGGATCAATTGTTCCAGACCCAGGAGGGGCCCAGAATTGGGGGCCATTCAAGAGCATTTTGTCCCGGGCATGGCCAAAGCTGTCGGTGACCCTGAATGTACATTGAGCTATGTGAAGGAAATGTGAGGGCTGGTTGTTATACAAAATAAAAGACTGATAGTGATTTTGCCTTTTTGTTCTCAGCAATCATAGCTTCAGACCTAAACCAAGCTTCCCATCTCAACCAAACTTTGGTTTGTGACATGAGGTATATATGTGATGATGATACAGTACACTGTTCAGTGTATGTATCTTTTGAGCCAACCAGGCTTCAGTAAATGAAACACACTCAGCTGTTTGTATCCACGTCCTTTGTATACTGTTTTGCTTCATGCCATACCTTTATATTTCCATATTTGTGTTTGCTGTATACATAGACAAAAAAACCACACACTGTATTCTTAGAATGCATGTCCTTTTTATTGTCGCAAACACTGAGGGAGGCTCTCAGTGCACAGGACATTTCACAGCAATAGGGATGTGGTGTTGTGTCTGTCTCCCGTCAGACGTGCTTGTTGTTGTCGTGGCCTCCACTGAGACTGGAACAGACGTTTGACTGGTTGGCTCGCAGGGCAGTCAGACCATCTGCCAGGCCTCACAGGCGTTGAGGTGCAGTGGGGGGTGGCTTCTAGTGAAGGTAGGTCGCAGAGGAGTTAGAAGAGGAGGACACCACCTTCCCGTCAACCACCTCCTCTACAACTGTGATGACCTTTGTGGTGGTGGTGGTGGAGGTGGAGGAGGAGGCTGAGGACAGGCCACTGCAGACAGAGGACAGGAAGAGCATATTAATAAAGCTGGCTATTATGACTGCAACAATATCACTATCATTTTTATTTTGTTGTTGTTCAGATTTGTTGTTGTTTGACTTTCTTTATTGTTTCATGTCATGGTCTAACAACTGTTTGGTTGCAGCTGGCATCAGATTTGCTTGACTGGACTGATTGCAGCTAGATTCAGATGTGCTTGCCAGACTGTCTGGACTGCTTGCACCTACCTTAACTTCAGATTCGCTTGACTGTTTGGCTTGCATCTAGACAGTTAGCTTGAGATATGCTATAGCTTGCTTGCTTACCCTCCTACTGCGCTCGAGACGGTCTGGCTGCTGGAGATAACTGCTGCGCCGCCTGCGACCACGCCGCCGTCCATCAGCCTTCTGTACTCTGCGATCTCCATCTCCAGCCTGGTCTTGATGTCCAGGAGCATGGAGTACTCGCCGCCCTGCCTCTCCAGGTCGCCGCGCAGCTGCACCAGCTGGCCCTCCAGGCTGCTCACCTGCATCTGGAAACCGGACAGCATGCCGGAGTAGCGCGACTGCGTCTCGGACAGCGTGGCTTCCAACGACGCTTTCTGCGTGGGACAAAAGAGAGAGACAGAGAGAGAGACAGACAGATAGAGAGAGAGAGAATGGTGGGAAGAAGAGAGATGTGTGGCATTAGACTTGCAGGAGCACTGGTCATTGTTTTGGCTTAATGTGTTAGGCTACGACACGACCCTTGTTATAAGTTTGTTGTTATGAGAATGGCAATGACCAAGACGTAATGTGCTATTAAACAGTCGTTGTAATCTCGTAGTAGCGAAGTTCTATGCTAGTAAAGCTTTTTCAAGGAATAGGGCGATCCACTGGTGCACAGTAGGCCACTTGCTAATATTTGGGGTGAACAAAATGGCCAGCAACATCACAGAGACTGTGTTGATCCAAGGCGATTGAACCATGTTATCGTTTTAACAATTATATTTATGAGTGAAGTGACTGTGTGTTAGGGGTGACGTTAGACTCCACCGAACTATCCATTATTTATCATATGACCATAACTCAGAGCATGACTTTTTCATTTGACACCTGACATTTCACCTCTTGTCACAAAGCAGGTGAGCAGTGCTGGCTGGCATGTTGTTGCATGAAAGGCCCGAGGGCTATTATGTGTTCTGGAGCTGAGACGTGACCGGGGCCACTGACAGATTTGGCTGGGCCCAGGACAAAGTCCTCTGAAAGGGCTCCCCACCCAATATATAGAATGTTATCAGAACCCAATTCTGGGCCCCCCTCTGTGCCTGGGCCCAGGACAACTGTCCCCCTTTGTCCCCACCCCCCTTGTCGGCCTCCCTGGGTGTGACCTCACCATGCTCATGAGCGACTGGAGTTCGATTTCCAGAGACTGCATGGTGCTCTTGACTGTGTTGATCTCTGTCCTGCTGGTCTGCAGAGTTTCTGTGCTGGTGATGACCTCCTTGGATATCGTCTCCGACTAGATGGTAGCAACACAAAAAAGTGGCACACAGCATGCAAGGAAGTACTTTAGAGAACCATTCATTATGTGAACATAAATACAAACTGATGTATTACAGCATAACCGTCAGTGAAAGCGCAGCAAGTGAAAGTTCAGTCTTTCTGAGTGTCTGTGAAATTTATGCTTGCCTGCACAAGTTATGGTTAGGTGTGTGTGTGTGTGTGTGTGTGTGTGTGTGTGTGTGTGTGTGTGTGTGTGTGTGTGTGTGTGTGTGTGTGTGTGTGTGTGTGTGTGTGTGTGTGTGTGTGTGTGTGTGTGTGTGTCTGCGTGTGCGTGTGCGTGTGCGTGTGCGTGTGCATGTGTGTGTTAGCACACACTGAATGTGCTTGTGCATGTTAGCTACCTTGGCCTGGAACCAGCCCTCCAGTTCCCGCGCGTTCTTGGCGGAGACTGCCTCGTAGTGTTCACGGATGTCGGTCATGATCTTGGTCAGGTCCTCCTGAGGTGCGGCGTCCACCTCCACGTGGACCTGTCCGGTCATCTGTGCGCGCAGAGCCAGCAGCTCCTGGTAGAAAATGAAAACAGACAGTCTATTTAATTCTAACTCTCTACAGTTGCCCCTGTGTACCGCAATGGTGACAAAGACAAATCATCTCAAGAGTTAGCTGGAAATCAGTGAGGTGGCTGATGAGACCAAAGCTGCGGGCCATGCTTGGCGTTGGATCTAAAAGAAGCAGTTGATCTAGTCACCAACTTTATAAGATGAAGGTTTCAACTTGTTTGTGACCTAGGGCTTATGCATGACAGGTTTGGCTTAGATATCCAACCGGCATAGCTTTTCTCAGCTGAGAGTGAAACCAAGCTGCTGCATCGTCAGTTTTAGCTGTGGATAATTCAACAGTACATAGTAGGGCCATTCAAGAGGGTTACATTTGACTCGGTACGGTAAGTATTACATTAACAATGCAAAATGCACTGTATATTTTAGTACTTGTTTTCCAACTGGAAGACAACGTGTTGAATTAACACTGTAACATTTGCTGTATTTATTGTCCTTGTCTATTGTAAGATCCTCAAACCAAGATAACATTACACTACTACACTTAGCTGACGCCTTTTATCCAAAGACACTCACAGCTATTTAGGTACAGGGTATTGGAGCCTGGAGGCCTGGAGCAATGTGGGGTTAGGTGCCTTGCTCAAGGGCACTTCAAACAGGGTGGGACTTGAACCCGGCTGCAACCCTCTGATCTAAAGACCAGTGCTCTAACAATTGTGCCATGGCTGCCCCTCAGATACTGTGCCTTATTTCATTCTTTGGTTCCTGTAAAAAGTTAGTCCCACCTCCTCGTGGTTCTTCTTGAGGAACACCAGCTCCTCCTGCAGGCCAGCGATCTGCATGGTGAGGTCGCCCTTGGTGTAGTTCAGCTCGTCCAGTACCCTCTTCAGCCCGGCGATGTCAGCCTCCACTGACTGCCTCATGGTCAGCTCTGTCTCGTATCTTAGTATGGGGAGACACGTTCACATAATGGTTCATGATCTAGTCTTGTGTGCAGTAGCTTTCTGTGCACGAATGCTGACACACTTCAGTTTCCTAATCAGAGTGTTGACATGTATCTGCAGAAACCTTGCAACAGTGTTCAGTACTTTACTTTAGGTCTGAGGAGGGCAAACTCACTTGACTCTGAAGTCATCCATGGCCAGGCTGGCGTTGTCGATGGACAGGTGCACAGAGCCCTTCAGCTGAATGGCACCCTGGATCTGGAAACGAGCCAACATAAAGGTTTTAAAGCCTTGTATAGAAAAACTAGGTTGACAATTGCACAAAACCAGATCTGTAGGTGTTATGCATACTTGCAGGTATCTAATGCAGCTAGCCCTATGAAACATATCTTGTCTGCATATCTTGTTCGCTTGGTTCATGTTCTGTACATGGCATGCACCAAAAAGTAAAGCTATTCATAGGCATTCATTTTAATCATTATTATTATGAAATTCTGTAGGGCACAGATGAGTTTAAGTATCAGTACATGTAGAAGTTATGGGCTGAATCTCAAATCGTGCACTTGTGCACTTCAGTGTCCATGTTTCAGTGTGTATGCCGTATTAGTTACGCACTGAAACATAGTGCCTGAAGTGCACAAGTGCGCCATTTGAGATCCAGCCATGGTGTCAGCATTGAACATGTCTGCCAGTGGATGCTGACCTACACATCTCTGCAGAGGGGCACATTCATCTGTACTCTGCTGCCCTCTGCTGCAAGTGGAGGATATGACAGGCTTGAGGAGCTCACCTTGGCCTGCAGGTCGCCGATGCTGGTCATGAAGACCCCATAGTCGTGGGAAGAAGGGGCGGTCCTGCTCTCCAGGAACATTCTGATCTTCAGCTCCAGATCGGCGTTGGCCTTCTCCAGGATCGACACCTTCATCAGGTAGGAGGACAGACGCTCGTTCAGGTTCTGCATGGTGAACTTCTCGTTTCCAATGACGCCGCCGTCGCCGCCACCACTGATGGCCATGCTGAAGCCGCCGCCACCGGCACCGCCGCCGAACCCAGCTCCGCCGCCGAATCCCCCGCCGAACCCAGCTCCGGCTCCGAGGCTGGAGGCGCTGGAGATGCGCACACCGGAACCGCCCGCGCCGCCGTACACGCTGCCGGCTCTCATGCCCATGCGGGCACCGCCGAAGCCAGCGCCCCCTGCTGACATGGACATGCGGGAGGAGCCCATGGAGAATCCGCCTGAGGAGCGGCTAGCCAGGAGCGTTGCCATGGTGAGGAGGAGACTGACGGTGACTGGCGAGGGTACTCTGACTCCTGCGAGAGAGGGAGAGAACTGAGTGCCGAGCTGGAGTGGAGAGGGGCTTTTTATCCTCGACTCCCTGACGCTCTCGGCACTGCGCTCAGTCACCTGACACCTGCTCACTCTCCCCCCTTCTCCCACCTGCCCATCCCATCCCAGTCCTGGCTCACCTGCATACCTGCATCCCGCCTGACAGCACACAAGCGTGTGATTCTGCCATAAGGCAACCCCACCCCCCCTTCATCATTATGTAAGGTCCCCACAGAGAGCGTTGGCAACAGCACAATGGCCATCAATCACTCAGGTGCAGCTCTCGATACAGTGGAGACGATAGAGGATCATCAAAAGGGAACAGTTAAGACAGATCGGACAGCTGCAGGCTTTGATGAAATGCCCTCGAGGCATCTGTGACTGTCACTTGCTTTAGGTGTTTTGTGTATGAATTACATGCATCAATGTGCCTTTCGTCAAGTCACGACACAACACCTATATGTGCAGGGCCGCTGACAGCTTTGGCTGGGACCGGGACAAAGACAACTGAAAGGGTCGCAAACCCAAACCAAAACATACAATGTAATTAAGATCCAACTCAGGGCCCCCTCTCTCCCTGACCCCTTTGTCCCCCCCCCCTGCCAGCTTCCCTGCCTATGTGGCACACATCTTGTGCTTATAGTACACACAGTACACACTGTGAGAACATTCATCCTGCATTCGCTGAATAGGATCTACCTAACGCCAATGGGTTGAATTCCAACCTAGTCATGTTTGCACAGGCAGCATGCCCCCCGCAATACCCAGCCACCTTTCCAACATGTCAGTTCTTTCCTTTAAAGGTCAAAAGACCGCAGTTATCCCCCCTTTCTTTCCTGGCACTTGCAGTTACATGTTGCTGGTGCTTGTAGTTGCGCCTCTCGTTCACACTGACCTTTAAAATAATCATCACCCCAAGACACAGAATTTGAGGAGGTGTGGTTCCTAACTTGCGGCCCCCTGCAAAATACCCAGTATGACACTGCGATGCTGGTTGAAACCCTACTCGTTATACACAATTATCATCACTGAATATGTTTTTTAATCTGTGCACAGTTAACATAACTCTAAAACATACCTTTCACATGTTTACAGGTTTGGAAATATGCACAGCATTTACAGTCTGATTATCCTTTGCTGGACATGATATCTGAAATCAAAATGATTTTGTGCACATTTACATTATTGCTCTACTTTGCAAACAATATGACAATGGACATGCACGCACACATGCACACACACACGCGCACACACACACACACACACACACACACACACACACACACACACACACACACACACACACACACACACACACACACACACACACACACACACACACACACACACACACACACAAACACACACACAGGAGATTTTTTAATACAGTAATGACTTAATTTCATGGTGATATAATTTAGTGTGGCGTTTGCTTTTGTGCATGTGGGTTTAGGGATGACACAAGGAATACATTTACTGAATGCATCATAGCATCATGACAGCCGTTGCAGAGCTAGAG
The DNA here is from genome assembly GCF_034702125.1 of Engraulis encrasicolus. NCBI lineage: Eukaryota > Metazoa > Chordata > Actinopteri > Clupeiformes > Engraulidae > Engraulis > Engraulis encrasicolus. The sequence continues at coordinate 12,068,403 of NC_085858.1, forward strand.
GCAAGACTCGTTCCTGACTGTGGCCCTCGGAAAAAAAAATTGTGCAAAGGCAGTTGATTACTCTGCTAAACTGCTATAGTAATACAGCACCATAGTTGCGAACTACATAAGCTACTCTGTTGTTTTTAATGCAATTTCCCATTGGCAACTATGCAAGTTGTTGACTGGCTAGCCACTACGCTTTCGAGAATCGCACCCCAGATTTGTAAATATTTGTTTTTGCTTTAGACAGTGATGGCACTGACTTAGCGGACTGAATTGGTGTTTATTCCTATAATCGGGCATTATTACACCACTCAATTATGTAGTCGGATGCCAGGTAAATGTCACACCAATCCTTCTCTGGCCACTAACAATGCCGTTCTTTTGCCACCGCTTGCTGGTGCATGTTTGGAGCCAAGTCTATGGAGAAACCTTATCTTCATGACCTTTACATTTCACCACCTCAAAGACATGGCTCTTAAAGAGTGTGGGATTCGGAAATTACATGTTAAGGACTGTTGAAATCCACAGCAGCCATTTTTTGTCTCTTCACGTGGTTGATCTATGCAAAGAGTTGTGCAAGTGGGGTGCTGAATGTGATGCAAAGTTTTAATTTGTGTCAAGGAAAATAACTTTATTTAATTAACATAATTTATGCATTGCTGTATTTCCAGACAAAGTCTAAGAAGTGAGTGGAAATATTTCTGCATACTATAACTGTGTTATACAGTGCAGTAGCCATATCTTAGCTATGTATATTTTTAAAGAGTGAGAGCAATTTAGCAATCTACCTACTGTTGTAGTTATAGCATGGAGAGCATTATTCTCATGCGTGCATTTGCATAACGTGCCAAGCGCTGTGCAGGTTCAAACACATTGGCTTGGTTTCATGCCTCCAGGGTATCTGGCAATGCTGTGACAAGTCTTGAATGTAGGGCTGAGTTGCAAGTCTTTGGAGTGCTTGTTAAAAAAAATATGTGTCAAGTGTACAATATGCAAAATATGTACAATGGAAACCTGGCAGCTTTTTATTCATTTGTTGCATGACAAACTGAATCAGTCACCCGACTATTTACACCAAAAGATGAATATGCATATGAAAGTTCAGAAAGTCAACTTTTATTTCCTGGTATTTAACCCTTGTGTTGTGGTTAGAACGCAGTATACACCTGTAGTGTTCGCAGGTCTATTTTGACCTGTGATGGAAACTCAGCCATAAAATACCTAAAAAGACTAGCACTCATCAAATATTGTTTTCCATCTCATACCTAACTTAGAATGTATTCATATAAATGGACATACTGTTTCATGTATTCATCTTTTTGGCTTCACAGACCTTTTATCTCACAATAAGCAACCCCTTTTTGACCACCAAAACTATCAAAACCTATATAAATTCACTCAGTATACTTCCTTCAGTGATACAAGTAGTATATGTTATCCATGTCTTACAGCTGATATGGGAGTGCAACTACCCCCCCCCCCCAAAAAAATAAATAAAATAAAATAATAATAATTAAAAAAAAAAAATGATAAGATTAAAAATGATCAACAATAGAGACATCTGTGGTGTTCAGGTCCAAATGGACCCAAAGAGATTTATGTCTTTATACGGTATACTGCAGCCACCACGCCTGGCAGGAGTTGAGTACTGCTCGCTCTGTGTGAGCTAGCATAGCAGTCACTCCCTTCAGACGTCTTTCATTGAGGACAGAGCTGCACGGCATGGACCTTTCAACTTCATTGGGTTTTCATGTGGGCACCCCACTTCACTGCTTTTTCGTCAACAAGCCCACGACACCTCAGTGTGTTTTGAGACAACTTTAGTTGTGATATTGCGCTATATAAATACAGGTTGTATTGTATTGTATAGTACTGTATTGTATTGTATTGTATTGTATTGTATTGTATTGTATTGTATTGTATTGTATTGTATTGTATTGTATTGTATTGTATTGTATTGTATTGTATTGTATTGACAGCAGAATCAGCGTCTTGGAACTGCTACCTCTGTCGATCAGGAACCTACCATGCAACTCTACTCCCTTCCTCTCTGCCCGCCTGGCTTTGCCAACGTTCACTCCGTTTCAGCCACAGCCACCTGGATGACTGCTCTGCTTGCTTGGAAATGCTGTTCACTAGGCTTTTGCAGGTTGGACCTCTAACCCCAAGACTTACAGTAGGATGTAGACAACATGTCAAAGAAATGACTTTAATTATTTTTTTCAGTGTACAAAATGAATATTAAAAATGTGTGTGTGTGTGTGTGTGTGTGTGTGTGTGTGTGTGTGTGTGTGTGTGTGTGTGTGTGTGTGTGTGTGTGTGTGTGTGTGTGTGTGTGTGTGTGTGTGTGCACTGGCGTGCACAGAAATTTTGGGGGGCAGGTCCTGGGGTGATGGTGGGGGGCATGTGGAACTGGCGGCTGCAATAACGGTTCGGTGATTTTTTTTTTTTTTTAAATCACATTTTAATAAACATGCCACAGTACGCTAAACAAAACATTTCAATTTTTTTAAATGATGAATATTATGTTGGAAAGTTAAAAGAATTAGATTACCATGCCTACTGCATAATAGAGTTCTTCAGCGGAAGCGGAAGCATGTAGTAGATTGTAGTCTTTCATGTTAGCATTTAAGGACGTCCTGGTTCCTATCGGCTTCCGGCCTCCATTGGGAATGAATAGGGGTAAATTTCAAATAAGCTCCGAGTGCAAGCACGCGCTTAGCGAACCCCCGCAAACTGTCGAGGGTGTTAAAAATAGGCTGTAGGTATGACATGGTTGATCATTTTGTGTCAAACTTCGACATAAATACGATGTTGCGTCCATATGCTAAACCCGGAAGCTTTTGGCGACTACAGAAGCGGCGCCTGTATCTAACGGCATGTACGTGCGGAAGGTTGTACCCATGGCAACCAAAGGAAAGTATGTAGTTCGGAAGTTTTAATGATCAGAAAGGGGTTAGCAATATTGAATTATAATCGTCATGATTTAACATGTGAATACACCAACATGATGATACGATCCGTTCCACTAATGAGAAAGGGATGCGGGGACACGCTAATGTTCGTTGTTGCCGTGCAACTTATATTTTTGCCAAACCTGAATCTCTATGGCGTTTTGCAATGTAAAAAATCGCCATGGAACCGGTAGTCCAAACGCCGCATACAAGTTGACGTCAACGCTGAAGAGCTCTATTTACCGCATGGACTAAAAAGTGTACTGTCGCTTTAAATGCGTGTCTCCAGCGCAGTGATCAGGAAGCGATTCATTCTAACAGATTCCTTACTTGGAAAACTCTGCATCTCCGGTCATTTTTCCTCCATTAGTACCGATTTTAATTAGTCCATGTGTGTTTTCAAACTGTTAAAACGAATATTAAAGCTTAACTCGCATTTCAAGACGTTGTCAGAAGGATTATTACACGGCCGGGTATTGTGAGTGAAAACTGCTACTTTGGGTCGGAGGTTTTATCCGTGTAGGCTACACTTTTCTGGAGGTGTCAAGCACAATCCTCTATATAGCCTACCTGTTTCCCCCCGAATAAGACATTGCTGTGTGCACCCTGCTTTTATTGCTGTGCTGTGCAGAAGGCTATAAGTGGCAGATTTGCTGGAATTTACGCACAACCTTTTTTTTCTCCCTGGCCGTGACCGCTGTTCTGTTCCATGCCGTCGGTCACAAATGTGATTTGGTGCGTTGCATATTTCATCAGGAGGCCAACGTTTCCCAAACATACATGAATCCTCTTGCTGTTTCCCAAACGTTCTGTTAATCTTTAGACCTGGAACTGTTTGAGCAACTTCTGGATTCATTAGGCTAATATAATGGTTTTTGCAATCATGTTACTCGTGTTAATTGTTGACATAACTTTGGCTACCTCTTCTGCGGTAGATTTGATAGGGCCTAAATGCAAAATTTGCAAAGTCTCATTATGAAAGCCAGGGCTCTCTTTAGATCACTTCCAAAGTCACACGCAACTTTCAACATCATAAATAGGCTATTGACTGTTACCTGGCTGGAGGGGAGAACGGCATGTGGGGCTGCCCGCCACACTGCTGCCTGTGCAACGCGCTTCCGAATCTGTCAGGTCAAGCGCGCTCACGTTGACAAAGACAATGTGTGCTGTTGGAGGGGGCACGAGGCATTTTGGGGCATTATTATCACGCGATTTTAATTGACAATTATGTCTAAATGATGATGGGAACATCGAATACAGCGCTAACCCTACATTTAAGGAATAAAATAATTAAAAATAAAAATAAAAAACGAACTTTCAAAAGGGCACTTTTGTCTGTTAAAGGCAACTTGGTGTTGCCCAAGCAACACCACGTGTCTATCTGTGCACGCCTATGTGTGTTTGTGTGTGCATGCGTGCCCGGACGGGTAAATGTCAGGGCTGACGGGTACATTTCTCAACCCGCCAGTCACTTTGACTGGTAAAAATGGGTAGTGACTGGTAGATTTTAAAATCTAACTGCCACAGTGACTGGTGGGAAAACAATAAGTTCCACCCCTGGTGTGTGCATGCGTATATGCGTGTGTGTGTTACATGCATAAAGCACAGTATGCACTTCTTGCATACAGTGTTGTTGATCTATTCTTATTATATGGGCAGGAATGACACCTGTTTCTCTTGCTCGTATAAATCCCTGGCCTGGTTCCTGTTGCTGAATGTTGACTTTTCAATATTTCTATGATTTTAGTCCGCTAAACACTGGAAGTAACGATTTTGTCAGACACTTATCCCGTCAATCTAATGCAAGGAAATGGGAAATGAACACCTCAATGAACATGAGAAAATCACACAATTCATTTGAATCCACAAAGCTATGGACCTGGTTAACAGCTCATTGGCACATCCGCTCTACGGAAAGTGCAAGACTATGAGTGCATTCCAATATGCACACTCCCATACTCCACTTGTGCTTGTGGCCTCGCCCCACCTCCTGGCACCGCCTCTGTGGAGAAAACAATAACGTTTCCCAGCTGTCAGCCTAGCCACAACAACTTTTGGGGGACTGTTTTTCATTCACTATCCCAATTGCAAATGAGAAAATGACATTATAATTGTGCTTTTGCAAGATAATTATATCCCCGAAACGCGGAGCGTCGGGGATGTAATGGTTTTGCGTGCGCCGCCGCCGCGTCAGCCGCCGCCGCGTCCGCCGCGTCCGCCGCGTCCGCCGCCGCGTAAGGTCTTTCGTGTTAACGCGATAACTTTTGAACGGATGTTTGGATTTGTCCCAGATTTTTTGGGTGAATGCTCTAGGGCAGGTTCATGAACTGATTCGAGTTTGGAGGTCAACACTTTCAAGATGGCTGAATTCAAGATGGCCGAATTTTTGTTTGGTCCATAACTTCTGACCGGGTGGATGGATTTGTCCCAGATTTGGTGTGTGAATGCTCTAGGGTAGGTTCATGAACTGCTTCGAGTTGGGAGGTCAACACTTTCAAGATGGCTGAATTCAAGATGGCCGAATTTTTGTTTGGTCCATAACTTCTGACCGGGTGGATGGATTTGTCCCAGATTTGGTGTGTGAATGCTCTAGGGTAGGTTCATGAACTGATTCGAGTTTGGAAGACAACACTTTCAAAATGGCGGAATTTTCATTTGGCCCATAACTTCTGACTGGGTGGATTGATTTGCCCGGTAACACCTTATTTTAATGGTTCACCATTTCGGTGAATCTACCATATTAGGTACAGTGTAATAACCAATGTAGCAACCCATGTAATACTAGTGTAATACCAGTGTAACAATATGCAATATCAGGTACAGTGTAATAACGAGTGTAACAGTATGCAATACCATGTAATATAGTGTAATATCAGTGTAACAATATGCAATACCATGTAATACCACTTACGCACAAACACATGATGTAAGTAAAAAATTACATTGTATTAAATATTGTTACACTGGTTATTACACTGTACCTAATGTGGTATATCCACTGAACCATTAAAACAGTATTACCATTTGCCCCATTTTTTGCTTCATTTTCACAATAGTCGTTTGGTTTTAAGCCTATGCACGTCATGTCACGTCTGTATGTATCATATACGTTTACGAAATGGTGGACGGGAGTGGTAGGAATGATGGGGGACTGGAAGCGTTGCGTTTCGGGGATATACCTTAAGCAGTCGAAGGCGACTGCACAGGCAGTCTAGTTAATTAATTTTATGTCATCAGTGACATCATCATGAGGTCACAAGCAGGCAAGTGAACAAGGGAGGACAGAAGTCCGTAAATTGGAATTCACCCCAGTTCTGCATGTTTGGGTGCCATCATTGGCAGCCATTATGGATTTTCTAATAATTTTTTAGGACAAAATGACAAATACAAAAATATATACAAACTATGTATAATACAATGCAGAAATGCATCCCCTGACCATGAAAACATATGAGTAGACAGCAGAATTACTGCTGCATCCCCTTCACAACAGGAGATATATGACACATTGTAGTTAAGGGGACTGCCCGGCCGAGACATATATGCACAACAATAGTGTGTGGGTTATCTTACTGATACTTGTTTTTTTACATTTACTCTTTTAGTGGTGCATCATGGTCCAGACCCTGTGTACTATGATGCTGATCAAGTTGAAGCCAGAGAAGGGTTCAGATTTAAATTCAATACAATTTACCAATACGATTTGTGAACATTTTGAAAGAAATTATTTTTTAGTTTTTAAATTAATATTAAAATATTGCACTAATGATTAAAGACAACCTTGAATGTGTTCATGCTTTTTTAGAGAGAGAGAGAGAGAGAGAGAGAGAGAGAGAGAGAGAGAGAGAGAGAGAGAGAGAGAGAGAGAGAGAGAGAGAGAGAGAGCTGGGACGCTGATAAGATGCACTGCCAGAACAGAAGTTACATAACATTATAAATGTACTCTTTAATCATAAATCACACCATGCACATTCCTGATGAAGCTCAGGGGCTTACAAGCCTGGGCAAAGCTGAAAGTCTGTGCCACAGATCTGTCATGGCCCAAACTACCAGGTGGGAACTCACTACTAATTATGCTGTTTGACAAGGTCGTACATGCAGAAGCGGCATGTTTGGTCACTAAACATTTAAATAACTATTTCCATTCTATTGTGTTTATGAGTGTTTTTTTCTATTTGTGATATTTAAAAAGGGAAATGGCCTGTGTACAGTACACTTACACTACATATACTGTACCCAATGTTACTATTAACTGGTAAAATTGTTTTCAAACTGGGTCTGTTACCTTCTGTTGTATTGGGTTTCTTCAGATGAGTAAAAGGCTTGATATAGGCCCAATATCAGAATTAATGATTTATTGTAAAAGCAGGTTTATAAAAAGAAACAAGACACTTAAAGGAGGGAAAGCCTAAAAGCTTGTTCAGAGTCTACATTGAAATGTCAAAGTCTCTCTCCTGGAATAGCAGCAATACTATGCTGTTCTTTTGGTTCCTCATTCTGTCACCCACAACTGAGGCATCAGGAGCCTAAGATACTCCTGCTAAGTTTGTGTGTGTGTGTGCCTGCATGTGTGCGTGTGCATGTGATTGTGTGTGGAAGAGTACAGTATGTCTGGAGGGACTTAAGTGAGAGTGTGTGTAGTAGGCTATGTATGTATATGTGTGTGCAACTGTGTAATGAGATTAGTTATCGACAATACATCAGTCATTGTCAATACATAAAATATCTGTATGGCATGTCCCTCCATGTCATCACAAAACACTCCACTCCACGCCAAAAAACAGAGTCGCCCACTGAAATTTGACCTAATTTAAAGAATTAATTAAGGATACAGAAATACAAGGATGTTTCTTTTGTCATAGAGACTAGACTACCGAACCGAACAGTGCTGTACCGAAAGGTAGATTGACAAGCAACTCTGTTCATGTTTTTACATTATGCTGCCACTACATGTCTCATACACGCTGGGAGAGAATGCGAAAAAACAGGTGTAGAGGCTTGTTTTTTGTGAGACTTTGAGAAAAGTGCTACTTCTTACACTAAAAGTAGCAGTTGAATGTATTTTCCTTTTATATATACTGTGCCAAAAATGTACCGTACCGTGACCCTAAAAACAAGGTATGTACCGAACCGTGATTTTTGTATACCGTTACACCCTTAATAGAGACACTTTCGTGCCACATGTAATCAAATGAATGAATTAAAACACAATATTAATTTATCAGGCTGTTCTTGTCATTGCACCAATCATAAATCACTCTACACAGCAATCAAAGGTTTCAAAGTGCAGGCCGTTCTCAAATGATGATGATTCATGGCAAGTAGGTGTTGTAGCCACCAAGTGGCGCTGTGGGACTATCCAATGCAAACTGCTGAGCTCTTCAAATGAACTGCTCTATTTCTGTTTGCTTGAACTTTGCACAAAAACACCACAGGGTGGCAATGTGGATTAGGCACCGGATGAATATACAGTGTGTCACAAGTGACCCTCACATTTCTGCAGATTTGTAAGTACCGTATATCTTTTCCTGGGACAACATTTAAGAAATTTCACTTTGATGAAAAGTAGCAAGTGTTCAATTTATATAATTCCATTTATTGTTCACTCAAAATAATTCAAAATACAGTCATTAATGTTGAAATGTATGTTGAAATGTATGTTTCCTTTTCGTGATATTCAGCTTCATGACATTGATGCCATTCATGCATCTCTAAACCATGGCAGTCCCATTACTGCTTGATGGTAAGCATGGGCCTCTTTTCTTTGTACTACTCACTTGGTTACAACCGCACATGCTTCACACCATCTAAAACAAATTTGTTTGTCTTGCTGTCATCAGAGGTGGAACGTAACTAAGTATTTTTACTTCGTTACTGTACTTAAGTAGTTTTTTCTGGAATTTGTACTTACTTGAGTAAAAATAAAAATGCAGACTTTTACTTTTACTCAATTACATTTTTTGACAATTACTTGTACTTTCTACTCCTTACATTTCTAGGAGAAGACTTTGTTACTAGTTACATTTATCCTAGGTTTTCCTGTTGTGTTTCGTGGATATTTCAGTAGCCTCAGATGCGGGCAGGGAGGCGGGACCAAGCCCCTCTTCCAAATTGACACCCAGACAGAAAATATACTTTTAAAAACATTAACAGGACTCCATAGTCATGTTCAAATAGAACCGAAAACCGTTGCAGACACTTTTTCCTATTGGATCAAGTAGGTAGACATGGAGAAAGACAGCCATTGCGTGAGTAGGCCTACTTGTACTTTTGTACTGAAAAGTACATTTAAAAGTTAGTACTTAGGACTTTTACTTAAGTACGTTTTTGGGAAACAACTTTTACTTTCACTTGAGTATTTTTTTCGCAGGGTACTTCTACTTTTACTTAAGTACACAACTTCAGTACTTCTTCCACCTCTGCTGTCATCAGATAATTCCACATCGTTCCAGCAATCCTCAGTCTGTTTGTCTCTCATGAGACCAAGGTAAACAAATTTGCTTTAGATGGCACATGTCAAGCATGATGGTAATCAAGAAGTGAGTAGTCTGAAATTGCTAACGAAATTAGAAATGCCATTCTGTTGTTAAAAAAATGAAAATTGGTTTGGGGATTTGTCCATGTTGGTAAGACACAGACACTGAATCTCGGGCTGCATCCGAAACCTGCACTGCCTCCTTACCCTTAGCTACCACTCGGACGGGGCCCTGACCAGTAGCTTCTATGTGGAAAGCCAGCCACCAGTAAGCATGAATCAGATGTACAACAGCACCGTCATTTACATAACATAACATTTGAAAATTTGATGAAAATTGGCACAACTCGATACTCATGCAGATCTACTCTGACGCCTTCATGGTCATATTGAAATAGTTGGACAAAAGTTAATCAGTTCATGTATATCACTACACAAGATTTAGTGAGAATCTGCACACCTGTTATCTCAGAACAACAAACAACAAACACAATCTGTGAGGGCTGATAGGGGCCATAAAATTGCAGGCATTTTGAGTCAAGACCAGCCCACCAGGTAAGTTATGGTGAGATCATGATATTAGGACAGAGATGAACACTGTACAAGGGCAAAACACTTTCACGTAATGTTTGGCCAAAGAGCAGTGAATTTGAGACCCTGCTTTAACATTAATGATGATGTGTCAGTTCCTGCCATTTGCTTTTACTCAGCTCTTTTGCATGAATGTAGCCTACCATCATTTTTTTATTCAATTATACCAAAAAGGTTGCATCATATAATATGTTTAATATCTCTTTTTATGCCCCTGCTCGAGCTCTCAGGTCCACTGATGCCAAGCTGCTAAGGACCCCCACCCCCCCGCAGAAGAAGATCGGCGACGCCGCGTTTGCCTGCTATGCGCCCAAGAGATGGAACGCCCTCCCCATCGAGATCCGATCAGCCACCTCCGTCGACTCCTTTAAGAAGCAGCTGAAGACCCACCTCTTCATCCTTGCCAACTCCTAGCTGCCAAGGCGTCATAGTGTCCCAGCCGCCGCAGCGCCCTTACTACTCGCAATCCAGCCCTGGCAGGGGGCTCCCCTAGGTGGCCGCTGGTCTCTGCCTGAGGTTTCTTCCTGACTACAGGGGGTCTTTTTTCTCAGACCTCACTGAGCTTTTTTTCCCCCTCACAAACTATGAATCAAGCGAAAGGGAGTTTTTCCTCACCCCTGATGCCACCAGGGGCCGCACCTGAGCGCCCAATCTCTGTGTGACTATCTATGACTTATGATAGGCCCAGCCACTATGGACCTTACACATCTAAGAATCCTGGTCCTAACCTACGTTGACCTTATGACTCTACATTCTCTGTCTATCTCTTCTTCCTCTGCCTTCCTGCTTTTTCTGCCTCTCCTCTATACCTCTCCTTTTAAATCTATCTCTAACAATGTTTTTTCCCATTTGTTAAGCACTTTGAGTTACATGCCTTGTATGACACAGTGCTATACAAATACAATTATTATTATTATTATTAATATGTACTACCACAGGTGGGATTGGTAAATGCAGGTCTTGGCAAATGAAGCACCAGGTGTGGGAGGCTATAGGCACCGAGGGAGACCCCAGTGCATAGAGATTGAGTTGAAAAAGTCATTGCTGCTAGCCATTCAAACGGAAGCTACTAGGCAGGGAAAGGTTTGGCTGTTGCTTGTCGTTGTCGTTGTCTTCACAGACTTATGAAGGAAAGCGCAGGACGTAGGCCTAACATTACACAGACAACAAAAGTGAGCTACATAAATTCATCAAAAAAATTAAACCACTCGGCACATCATTTCCAACGACACACAGAGTTCATTCAATGCATGGAATGAAACTATGGGCCTACAAAAAGGGGTCTACATTTCAATAACTCTGGATTGATTTCCACAGAACCCTAGCCTGACAAACCAGACTAAATGTGAGATTGGACATTTAATTTAGTCTGGCCCCGATGAATGATACATCCGAAGATTGTTGATTAGAACAACCTGTTGTCTTTCAAACCGTACCTGTGCCTATAGGCCCCCCATACTCAAATAGCGGCCTAATTCGAGGGCCACATCTATTTGTGGCCCTCGAATAATTTTGAAAAATTAAAACAAAAAAAAAAACAAAAAATTTTTTTTTTTTTTTTGGTCCGATCGCGCTGCCGGCTCTTATTTTGAAATCGCGCCATAGACGCTAGGAAGATGCGTGCCGTGTCTCCGCCCCCTCAATCAGTTTCTCCAGAGAAATTAGAACAGAGGGGAGAAGGCTCAGTCTCATTGGTTCCCATTGTAGCCAGTTAGCTTTGCATGCATTCTGCAGTAACGAGCGTAGGCCAGTCCTTCATGTGGGAAAATGTATGGAATGGAAAGGGGAACCCATGCTAAATACATTGCTACTGCCATTTCCAGTCACAAATATTATCAACAAAACATTCCTGGACTCTATTATGAATTTCTGCTCCATTATTGATTAGCCAGTAGTAGTCAAGGCTGGTCTGTAGGCTTAGCAGTTTCCATGTCATTGGCTATTGCATGAATAACCTGCAGGTGTCCATTGGAACTTTATTTTAAACACTGTGCGGTTTTAGGTTCAGAGGTGACATCCATTACTGTAGGTTCAGAGACAGCATATGGCGAAGGTCACAAACATGTTCTACAGAACACAGAGAATCTTGTCAACCAAAAAAATGGATATATCTGGAGATCCAAATAGGGCACCTTAAAGGGTATGCCACTATTTTGGGCCTTAATACAGTTAAAATCGTTGGCCAGGGTTTATAAAGGTGGTAAAGTGTCTTATTTTTCATGTAAGCCGTTGTCTTGCTTTAAGACAAGTTAAAAGAGGGAATATGTCGCTAAGCTAGTGAAAGTCAATGCATCCGAGTAGCATGCTACAATGCTACATGGATCCATTGACTTTCACTAGCTTAGCGACATATTCCCTCTTTTAACTTGCCTTACAGCAAGACAACGATTAACATTAAAAATAAGACACTTTACCACCTTTATAAACCCCAGCCAACGATTTTAACTGTATTATGCCCCAAAATAGTGGCATACCCCTTTAAGGGAAATTACAATTAAGGACTATGTACCTTGTTTGGTCTAGCACTGTAAGAGAGCATGATGAGAGAGATTATTATTCTTTGAGAAGGTTTCAGGAAACGGTCCGGGGCACTCTTACAGCGCTGAAGATCAAGTTACTGAGTGGCACAGTGGAGACACCCAGGGGGATGAGACCGAAAAATTGTCTATCTACGCCTGAAGTTACTAATAGGCAGGTTTCTTGTAATCATGTTACTACTTGCAAGACTAACGGGAATAAAGAGGCCTATAGTCTTACAGGTGCCTGAAATCAAATCAAGCAAGGACAATAATGTTGTATATTAAAACTGGGTATAAAGATAGGCTAAGTTTCGAATTTGTGTGGGTAGCCTACTTAATGAACCAGAGTATTTCAAGGGAAATTAAGGGAAAATAGACAACATACGCTACATAGAAGGGGCAAAATTAAGTCAGACAAAAAAACTTGGGACGTGACCATTGCATGGGCATAACTAAAAGGTAGTGACATGATTTATGAAGAAATACAAATATCCTACAAAGCCATTTAATGCCATTATAGGTCTACAGAGTCCTTCATAGACGAACAGGGTCCTACAAGTGTGCGTTCAGTATAGTGACAGCTTTATGGTAGAAGCTGTTCTTCACTCTATTGGTTCTGGCTGGTAATGCCTTGTATCGCCTGCCAGAGGGCAACAGCGATAATAGATGAAATCCATAGTGTGAGTTTTCTTGGCTCTTGTCCGACCTGTTAAGTTTTGCACACTACTAGGTATGGGAGAGCACGTGTTGGCCCTGCCTTCAGAAGGCATGGCTTTATGAATCATTCTGCCTGTCCTCACCACTAACAAATTCCTTCAAACATGATTCATGAATCTCTGAATACTCAGTATAGTCTATAATCGTTGGTGGATCAATGAACGGGCCAACCGGGCCCAGGCCCTGGCATTGCCATAATGTTTATGACACATACTACATCACTGCGTTACGACACTGTTATGACACATTATGTCACATGTACGATACCGGTGTCATGTAAAGTGTTACTGAAACTTTAACTGAAGGGAGGGGTGAAATTAGTATTTTATTTCAATCAATCGCTAACATTTGGTTGTGACGCTTAGTGGTGGGAAGGTGAACTTCATTGACCTTTGAAATGTGCGTCCCCACTTCCTGATATCCCTCCACCCCAGATCGCTGACAAGACTAAAGCACTAAAGTTTTAGTCTTAAAGGGACACTGTGTGAGATTTTTAGTTGTTTATTTCCAGAATTCATGCTGCCAATTCACTAATGTTACCTTTTTCATGAATGCTTACCACCAGCATCAAATTCTAAGTATTCATTTTGACTGGAAAAATTGCACTTTTCGTATATGAAAAGGGGGATCTTCTCCATGGTCCGCCATTTTGAATTTCCAAAAATAGCCATTTTTAGCTGCAAAAATGACTGCAATTGGACCATACTAGAAAATATGTTGTTTATTACTCAGTAAACTTTCATGTAAATATCAAATTTGGCAATAGGCAGCCCAGTTTCAATGAGCAGCATAGTTGCAGTTGCATAGTTGCAATATATTTAATTGCAAATGAAAGGTAAAGGAAAGATGTAACATGCCATTCCTGAAATTATGTTTACATTTTTTTGTCAAACACTTTCCACCGAGACGCCTCTGCATCCTTCTTCACATTTACAACTTTTTCCATGTGACATTTCACAAATGCACCACATAGAGGCTGTCTCGTAGGTACTCTCATACATTGTTCCTGTCTCATACAGTATTTTCCCCACAGTCAGTTTTATTAATGAGTTTTATTCATTTTATTCATAATGTTTTATTAATAAGACTCCACCCAGCCATCGGTTCCTCTCCTCATTCAGCATGGGGCCGGAAGCTCTGGTCTTACTTCCCATTACTGGTTGTCGTGGAGGAAGAACTGACAACCTCTCCATCCACTATTTCTTCAGTAACTATGACGACCTTTCGTGAGGCATTTGAGGTGGTTTTTGAGTGCATGCTGCAATGAAAGGATGAAAAAAAGGGATTTGATTAGAAAATACAATTGTACTTCTTCACTCTGTGCCATATAAGACAGCATCACATGGTTTGTGCTATCAACATTTTTATTTTGCTTTTATCCGAGATGAAGGTGTTTGCAATATTGCTATTGTTACTTTCTTATATATATTTTTATATATTTTTATTTTATTACAAAGTTTGTGGTGTGTTGGTGGTCGGAGGGCTCAACGCAGTCTCACCCCAAGTAGTCAATTTCTGACTACCTTGGACCAGACGGCAATTTTTGACGTCTTGGGTATTCCTTCCACGTCACATTTTGACTATGTGGCCTAACCCTAAACCTATTCCTAAACCTAACCTCAATGACGTTATGCTGCCACAAGGGGGCGCCTTTGAGGACATAGTCAAAATGTGACGTGGAAGGAATACCCAAGACGTCAAAAATTGCAGTCTTGGGGTGTCAAAAATTGAGTAGTCAAAAATTGACTACTTGGGGTGAGACTGTGTAGGAGGGCTTGGTTGTTGATATAACAGTGCTACGACCCAACACCATTGCATGATAACTTACTCTAGGTCTCCCTCCAGCAGTCTCCTGTACTCGGAGATCTCCAGCTCCAGCCTGGTCTTGGTGTCCAGCAGCCTCTGGTAGTCGCTCCTCTGGCGCTCCACGTCGGCCCTCATGTGGGCCAGCTGGTCCTCCAGGCTCAGCACCTGGTCCTGGAGACCCCCCAGCATCACCGAGTAGCGGGACTGAACTTCGTGCAGCGTCCCTTCCAAAGACAATTTCTACAGATAGCAAAAACAGACAGAGAGACAAATGAACAGCCAGGCATGACCAGTGTTGGGCAAGTTACTTAAAAACAGTAATGCATTACTGATTACATGTTACTGTGTTTTCAAAATAATCCCTTACACTATTACTATATTTAAAATGTACCTGTAAGGCATTACACTACTTTTGCATTACTTCAATACTCTGGCCAAAATAACTTATTATGGATCTTGCAATTTACAGTGTAAATCAAGCTCATGAGTCATGACTTCCATCCAGGAGGTGTTTCGGCAGCATGCAGACTAAGAAGTAGCAGGTTCAGGAATGGCTTCTTTCTGACCCATCACACTGAACACCATTAAAATCCAAGTAACAGTAAAAACCTATTGTAACTTAAGTTATTTGCATTTGTAACTAGTAGAAATTACAGATTTCCCCATTGTAATGCCTTACATTACTTAGTTACATGGAAAAGTAATGCATTATAGTAATTCATTACTTTTGCAACTATTTACTCCCAACACTGGACATGACAGACATGATAAAAGGCCTAGCCAGGGCAAGGAATGCATGGGATAGATTGAGTACTTGAATGTTGATGTGCAAGTTAGTGTACACTCACCATGCTTTGCTGAGCTTGCATCTCAATCTCAAGACCTTGGACGGTGCGTCGAACCTCTGTTATCTCTGACCTTGAGGACTGGATGGTTTCTGTTTTAACTGCCACCTCCTTGGTCAGTGCTGCGGACTGTGAGAATAGAAATCGTCAAAAGTAGATGTAAGCAAGACTCACAAAATGACTGATTTTCTAATGTGCAATGACACACTATTCGATAAAACAGACTGAAATGATTTATCAAAGTAATTTATCCACGATCAGATTAATCTAAATCAGAAAGAATAATATTTTTAATTCCGCTCAACCAGTATTCTAATTACTCTCCATAACCATAACACGCTCTTTTTAAGCAACAACCAGAACTATTTTATTTACCATAATTATGTGATGTATTCACTTTGCTCTTTAGCAACCCTTGTGGAATATGTTGTCCTCAAACTGTGCCCTCAAGCAAATCTACTCAGCAAAAATGTTCTGAATGTACAATGCGTTCAGGCAGAGTACAGGCATAGATAATAATTCCTAAACAACAATTGCTAATACTGACTGAGTTAAAATGTTACCTTTTTCTGGAACCAGGACTCAAGGTCCTTCTTGTTGTTAGCGTTAACTGTCTCATAATGTCTACGGATCTCCTCCATGGCAACCGTCAGGTCCTCCTGTGGTGCTGCATCAACCTCCACGTGCACCTGGCCACTCACCTGGGCCTTTATCTCTATCAGGTCCTGAGAGAAGAAAGCACAGCCTCAGCAATGACAACAGTTATTTGGGTAGCACTTCCGCTATAAATAGGTAACAAATAGCACTTCCGCTATAAATAGTTAACAAATAGTAAACTAATAGTGAACTAATGGTTTACTGTACATTTCATAATTTATAGTTTAATGCATTTGAATGATTTTGTAAGTGTTTAGTATGTAACTACAAATATACAGTAAACCATTAGTTAACTATTAGCAAAGTCTTAAAAATCTAGCTTCAAGATACAGGCAGGGAGGTTGCAGCACCATAAAAAAGACATAAGAAGACAACACCAACAAACAAATCAGGTAAAAGTAACGTACAATGCATTACCACAGAGAAATACAAAATACAAGGATAGATGTTGGGTATATTTATGAAGCTGTGCAGTACATCACAACAGCCTCCCTGGCTATAA
This sequence comes from Engraulis encrasicolus, assembly GCF_034702125.1. Classification (NCBI taxonomy): domain Eukaryota; kingdom Metazoa; phylum Chordata; class Actinopteri; order Clupeiformes; family Engraulidae; genus Engraulis; species Engraulis encrasicolus. Next base: position 12,085,454 of record NC_085858.1, read on the forward strand.
GAGAGCTCATGTTTGGCCTTACCTCCTCGTGGGCCTGTTTTAGGTTGAAGATCTCGTTTTGCATTTGCTCGATCTGCATCTCCAGATCTGATCTGGTTAACGTCAGGTTGTCCAGTAACTTCCTCAGCCCGGTAATGTCGGCCTCCACACACTGCCTAAGGGCCACCTCATTCTCGTACCTAGACCATCACAAAAGTGGTTTAAAACTTAATGACAGTATACAGAGCATTTCAGTACCATGTTATTGTTTCTCAAATGGCCTTCTAGTTGTGCTAGTAAGACAAATAACTTCAACCTTTTACAACTAACTTCAACCTTTTCAACCCATTACTTCTAAACCCCGGCTTTGGAAATTACACATGAAACATAATATGAGACATGGAATGCCAAACCACTACTTGAAAGTGTGCTGCAGAACATGTCTGAGCCTGCGCTATGTGGGGGGCACCAAAATGCAGCCCCCCTAAGGTATTTTCCATTGTGTCTACCCTCAACCATAAGCACTTTCTCTAAGGCACCTTTGCATATTTGTGGTTGGGTATATAGTCTGGTGCATTAACCGCTGACATCGAAAAAGTTCCACTTTCGTATCATCAGGCCTTTCTGGCAGGTACATATAAGACTCCTTCTGTTCACCCTTATGAAACCATTATTAATGCTGTGCTGCTGTACTGATGTAATTTAAGGATTCTCAATATCCAAATTAGTGGAGATGCCTAAAGTAGTATAGAGATAATATCGGAAGTCTGAAGTACAGTACGTGAAAAGAGAAAATGTGACAACTTTCCCACAAGCTATGGGTGGCTTTAATACATTCAAATGTATGACCTTTCATGTAAAAGTGGTTTGACTAGTTTACCTGACGTTTACCGTTGCATAGAAAGCATTCTCAACAATGTGGCATTACAGTACTTAAAACCCAATTTGTCTTCTGTTCACTAGATTGACAACCATAATCATAATAACAAGGGGATGTTCAAGTTCTTACTTGACTTTAAAATCCTCCAATGCAAGTTTGGCGTTATCGATGCTGAGAAAGATTGATCCATTCAATCTTGAAGACTCACGAATCTGTAACAGTTGAAGCAATATTAGTAGTCCTCTTAAAACTAAATATGAACCAACTACAATACGACCAACTTTAGAGATTATGTGACTTTAAAAAAAAAGTCCACCAACATTCACATTGTGCTGAATGAAAGGCTAAATAGGAATACCAAGATAAGATTTTAAGGCAAGGTTTACATTTCTGTTGAACACTGCACTGAACAGCTGTTTATGAGGGCAAATGAGCTGTCTTTTCATAACACTGTCGAGATCAAAATAAAGTGTTACAAGGGCCTTAAGACACGCCGTTATACATTTGCTGTTGCCAGAATGGCAATGAGCCAGTCGTGGTGCATCACTAAAGGGCCTGTGTTATGTCATAATATTGAAGTACTATGGTACTTAACTTTACAGTGACTATTACAGCGTGCCACTGGAGTTACAGCGTGCATTAAGGGGCTACGGCTGTTGGCATCAGCTAAGACAAAAACAGAAAAGCTGGCCTCCTTTTGTCTGATCAGAGATGTATGGTACCCTTGGCAGACAACAACAAAGGAAAATTGCAGCACAACAGGCCTGGAGAAATGTGCAATATGTCCATCAATAAACAAGGCCTACATCCCAAGCAAATATTCACTACTGTACTGTAGCTATACATAGGTGAATGCTGTCAGCTGTTTGTCTACTTGTAGTGTTAGTAACAATGTTGTATTCTTCCATGTTTAAGTTACCCATGCTAAAGGCTACAACATAATGTTGAGGTGCTTCCTTTGAATATATACAGACTGTATGCTAACAATGTGTAATGTACAAGGTCTGCTTGACTTGTAGGGTCAAAGGGCATATAACTGCCTGAACGCAGTGAGTGTTTTTTTAAAGAAACAATTGAACGTGGTGGGTTAACAGACTTACCCGTTCATGGAGGTCATTGATTAATGCAAATTGTTCATCAAAATCCCGCGAGACAGGAGACGCTTTGCTGTCCAGGAACTGCTTGATCTTCAGCTCCAGCTCGGCGTTGGCCTTCTCCAGGGAGCGCACCTTCTTCAGGTAGGTGGCCAGACGGTCGTTCAGGTTCTGCATGGTGCCCTTCTCATTGGTGGTCACATCGACTGCATCCATGAGGTCAAAGCCACCGCGGCTTTGTGCCAGCGTCATGGGTCCCCCAGTGGAGATCCGTACCCCCGACCCGCCAGCGCCCCCGTACACGCTGCCAGCCCTGATGCTGGTCAGCCGCGAGGTGCGGCTGGTCCCCAGGGTGCTCCCACTGCTCAGGGTGCTGCTCCCTGAGGTGGAGGATACTCGGAAGCTACGGTTAGTGAAGGAACTGGCCATGTTTGTGGACACTTTCTTGGCAGCTGGGAAGATGTTGAGTGAGTGAAACTCAGGAGAGTGCCAGCGATGCTTTTAAGCAGAAAATGAGTGGGGTGGGGGAGAGCTTAAAAGGGTAATTACTACCTTAGACGGAGAGCTGAGGCATCCCCAAAACACCACCACCGTGGCCTGGAGCAAATACCTCTGTGGAACAAAACCTGTCGCAACACAAGCTGTGTGACAGAGGTGAGGAACTCGGGTCAGCCAAACAATGTAAGGAATCTCCAGGCAGGAACATATATCGCCATGACTGTCACTGAAGCTGTGCAGGGCTGTCGGTGGATGACACAAGGAAACACTCATAGACAAGGAATGTACTAAGCCGCAGTGGTTCCCAAACTTCATCCCATTTTCTAAATGCAAAAACATATTTTTGCTAAGCTTTAATGTAATCACAGGAAATGTAAACATGTATTATTCATTGAAGTGAATATTGTTACTAACAATGCATGGAAAGGTTATAAAAGCATATATTCAAGGTTTTATGTAAACAGTCCCTTCTGTCTGCGGCTCCCGTCCAGTACGTCCGTGGCCCCCAGTTTGGGAATCACTGTATCAAGGGGTCAGCATCAAGACTGGCTGGTTTCTGAAACCTTGTCTTGAGGCAATGGTCAAAAAAAGGTCAAAACTGGAATCATGGTGAAATGTTGAACCATTTCATTTGTGTAATTTAAGGTACAATCTGTAACTATTTCCTCTTTATCTCTCCAAAATGACATACATTTATTAGCCGTGATGGTTTTCGTCAGAATAACCGTGAGGTTACATTCTATGGCATCCCTGATCGAGGCGTAAGACTTATCATAAGGTCCATAGTTAGACTAGTGGAGTGAAAAGGTTAAAGATTTAAAAATATATATATATCATCAAAGGAAGCCCCAGGTTAAAACAAAGCCCATACGGTAAATGCCAGACACTGTGGTTTAAAAATAGCAAAACTTCCAGAACAGTTAGCTTTTAGTAGGACGCATTTCTGTACGTTTACGTTTACATAACATGTTGGACGGAAGTGGGGCAAGTGTGGCAACAGTGACAGAAGATGAGAATGGAGGGGAATAATAGCTATCAAAGCTATCAAAGTTCTGAATGCTTTTGGTGGCAGTTCCGCCATGGAGGTTGTAGTAAGACCAGAGCCGATTAGAATAGAGAATCTTTGGTAAGACAACAAGAAGAGGATAACATCTCAGCCGCACAGGCCATGGTAGAAGAGATAAAGAGATATAGCCTGCAAGACAAGGACATACTTATGGCAAAGTCCGCATGCATCTCACAGCTGGTCCTGAAGTTTGTTTGTTTGTTTGTTTGTTTGTTTTTTGGGGGGGGGGGGGGGGTGCATGGAATTTTTAAAAGTCTGATGGCGGTGGGAAACTGTAGTTGTAGTTAGTGAGCTACCCAGAGCCCCAGAGCCCTAAAGCGCCTTCCGGATGGTAGCTTGGTGAAGAGCTTAATTGTGAAGAGGCGAGGGTGTGAATGATATTTAAGGATGTTAATTGCTCTGTTCGTGCAGCATGTATGGTGGATCTCCTCCAGTGTGGGAAGTTGTCAACTAATAATTCTCTATGCTGTTTTAATGATGCGTTGTAACATTTTCTTGTTGTCATAAGTGCAGCTGCGGTACCAAGATATAATGCTGTAATCACTGATTCAATGGTACACCGGTAGAAACTGGTGAGTAGATCTCGTGGTAGCTGGGCCTTCTTTAGTGTCTGCAGGAAGTGTAGCCTTTGGGCCCCCTTTTTGGCTATTGCACAGGTGTTGGTGGTCCATGGCAGGTGCTGGCTGAAATGCACTGCCAGGAATCTGAAACTCTGCATCACCTCCGCTGACTCCCCTCCAATGCTGGTGGGTTGGTCACCTCCTTCGTTTTCTTGGAGTTGAGGGCCAGGTTGTTGTCCTCCCTGTAGGCCGTGTCGTTGATGTTAGAGATCAGGCCAATCATGGTAGCGTCATCAGCAAATGTAATGTTTGTGTTCGTGCTGTGCTTAGGAAGAGGGAGTATAGAAGAGGGCTTAGCACACATCCCTGCAGCATGCCTGTATTTAGGGTGATGGGTCTAGAGGGAAGTTTGCCCATGCGTACAGACTGAGGTCTGTTACTAAGGAAGTCCAGTATCAATCTGCAGACATGGGAAGTGCAGCCGATGTTGTACAGCTTAGTGGGGAGGGGTTCGGCTCCCGATAACGATGCTTTGTAGCCTTACGTGCATCATTTACGAGTGATTCTACAAACTTTCTTAGATTTTCTGCGCCTTTTTCCCAAGACCATCTTACATGAACGCACGTGCACAGCCTCTACAATAGTTCGTAGAGTTGCTCTTAAAGGTACACTGTGCAGGATTTTCAGTTGTTCATTTCCAGAATTCATGCTACCCATTCACTAATGTTACCTTTTCATGAATATTTATCACCACCATCAAATTTTAAGTATTCATTATGACTGGAAAAATTGCACTTTTCATACATGAAAAGGGGGATCTTCTCCATGGTCCGCCATTTTGAATTTCCAGAAATAGCCATTTTTCACAAATGACTGTACTTGGGCCATACTACAAAATATTAGTTTATTACTTAGTAAACTTTAATGAAAAGATCAAATTTGGCAAAAGGCAACCCAGTTTCAAAGAGCAGCATTGCAGTACCTTTTTGACCATTTCCTGCACAGTGTATCTTTAAGGGCCGCTGTCCACATTTTTGGTGCTGAAGTACTGATGTTTGCCCTCGATGTTAGGCCCTCTTGTCACTAAGGTTGCAACCATGCTCAAATCATTTCGTAATAGGGTCACGAAAATAAATCTATTAATTCATGATACAGGGTTGGTGAATGAGTGAAGAGTTTGCATCCGGCTCGGCTGACATCTACTTTGAATGGAGATGAAAACTTTTTGCAATGATATTGCAAATTGAAATGATATCACATGGACTTTGTAGAAGTGACCGTGCCGTTGGGCTGTTAGAACGTTTCCGCCTCGTCCATTATTTCCCTTGATATCGGGACACTTTATTCCTTACATACAGTTATGTTTACATAATTACTACACTCTATGTAATGTCATAGTGGTGTAATTCAAATGCTAGTTAAGTCTATTACAGCGTTCCAATGGTGGAATGGTCTGTAATAACACAGTGGTGCTTTGCTTTGCAGTGTTGCCAATAAATCCAACGGAAGTCGCTATTGACCCTGTAAAGTCTGTAAAAGTTGTAAAATGGTGTTAGGTATAACGTCAAAGCATCATGCATGACGCGTTATTCTCAAGAAAACATGTCTACAGTACATGGCTACGGTCATAATGCGGGTAGTGCTAGGTCATTTGTTAGGCTCCTTACATAGTCAGTGCAAGCTAATGCGCATTGACGTTAAATCAATTTATCAGGATAGGCTATGCATTTTGCTACACATTAATGCATGATGGCGGCCGATGCGTAGCCTTGCAACACACGTTTGCATGGACTATGTGAGATCACTTTGAGATCTGCTAAAAATATAACTCATCAAAGTGGTTTGACCTTCACTGGTATTCCATAACAAGATTTGAAAGGAACAGACCTTTTGATTTTCACATATTTTCAGAATTTCCCAGCATTATTCATGAATATGCATATCATTCTCAGTGTTTTCAGTACTTTTTGGATCAAAAAATATTAGCATAGCTTAGCATAATCACTGGAAGTAACTGGTTACTTTAGCATCAAGCCACAAGTGGTCACTGGCCATTTAACATTCTGGTGAATTTTACATTCATTTTAAAGTGGTTTATAAATACATTTGATGATGTTTTATTTTGTACCATAGATTTGCATTACTATGTTTAATTTGGCTATACTGTTAAACGAGGCAATGCAAACACATACACGAAAATTATTTGCACATTCATGAATAATGCTCGGAAATACTGCAAATGTGTGAAAATCAAAAAAGGGTGGTCTGTTCTTTTAAGTCTTGTTCATTGATACAACTCCACCACCGGAAAAAGAAAGTGGACATGTTTGTAGTTATTTTGCTACATTCAATGTTGTGTTGTGTTTTTAGGTGCCCAAAGACAATAGACAATCTTCATCAAATGGCGAAAGTGGTGTGAAGGGTGGCGCTTCTGATTAAAATCCTAAGTATCTAAGTAAAATAGTTTGAGCATGAACTACACGTAAGTGTCAAATGAAACACGACAGAAGAAACGTTTTGCAACATAACTTGTTATGGAGTCCCAGTGAAGACCAGAAAAGGGCCTTAATCTTCTTAATAGTCAAATATCCTTTAAGATAATTAAAAAAAAATGTCATGGGTCCTAGCTAGGACTTCTAGCAAGTCTATCACAGAGGTGCAGCTTTTTAGCTACAAATTTATTGTGCTGCATATTAATGGCCCAGAGCTCAACCAAGGTCAACTACTCAACCTAAGTAATCATGGAAGACCACGTAGAGCCCTAAACTCAACATAATTCAATGTGTGATGGGGATGACATGAAATCACTGGTATTGAGAAAATATACGTCCACAGATGACGTGTCAGCCTAAGCTAGACAAACCCAACAAAATATTTTTGCCTGGCAAGTTTGTCTAGCTTTGAGGGGTCCTTTGATCGGGACCGAGTCCAACCCAGCTCGGTCTCGGTCAGCTTGTTTGTTCCGGACCAGAGTTTGGTGGTCCGTATTCAGACCATCTCAAAAAGTCAGAACCAACGAAAATCTGGTCTGTTTGTTCGTTTGGTCCGGACCAAACATGGTAGAACAAGGTTAAAGGGGTATGCCACTATTTTGGGGCTTAATACAGTTAAAATCGTTGGCTGGGGTTTATAAAGGTGGTAAAGTGTCTTATTTTTCATGTTAAGCGTTGTCTTGCTTTAAGACAAGTTAAAAGAGGGAATATGTCGCTAAGCTAGTGAAAGTCAATGTATCCGTGTAGCATTGTAGCATGCTACACGGATCCATTGACTTTCACTAGCTTAGCGACATATTCCCTCTTTTAACCTGTCTTAAAGCAAGACAACGGCTTACATGAAAAATAAGACACTTTACCACCTTTATAAACCCCAGCCAACGATTTTAACTGTATTAAGCCCCAAAATAGTGGCATACCCCTTTAAGTGATAAACCAGACTTAATTAACAGGAAGTGGTAAACCTGCAGGGATCATTTAGTTAAAGGGACAGTTTGGTCAATTTCAACATGCAGTTGTAATGCTCACACTACCCTGGACTTGTCAGTGCCTGAGATTTTTTTTTCTTCTTCTTCAGCCGTTTCCGAGATCCTGGTCATTGTAATGGGGGCAGCTCTTTGTTTACATTTCAAAAAAACATTTTTATTTATTCCCAAAAACATCCAAAAGGTTATAAAACATCAGCAGACAACTAGCAAACAGCAGCACCTTTTGGGAAAATATTTGGAGTTGGCCTATGTTTCATTTTTTAAAAATGTAAACAAACGCTGCCCCCATTAGAATTGCTCATATCTTGGAAAGGGCTGAGCCGAAAAATGTGGCATCACCAGGTACTGACAAGTCAAGGGTAGCGTGAGCAATACAACAGCACATTGAAATTGACTGAACTGGTCCTTTAAGAAAGTGAGGACTTCAGGCTCCTCTATTAGATGATTTACCTCTACCACAAAGCTAACTTGAACTGGTTTACTACTGATCTAGCTTCTTAGTATACCCCCTAGGCTAGCCTAGTCCTTGCAAGTAGTGTTACCAGATTGGGCGGTGACCCTTCTTGGCATGGCCATCTGCGGGTAAAAATGATCAAAAACGGCCATTGGGCAGGTTTTTCTGCAGTTTTATGGCCATAGAAATCAATACAAATTGTTGAAATTGGGCGGAATTAAGTGTACCATTTGTGCAGGAAATGGCAACACTGCTTGTAAGATTGCCACAACAGAAACCAGCCCGAAACCACCAATCACACTGTGTTTTTTCCCCCCCTTCTCTTTGAATCTTTGGGGCGGCTAGCATTGGCCAAGGCAGTGCAGAATTCAATTTGATCCAAGTGAACCCCTTAATAGTGAGTAGTGAAACGTATTCACATAGATAATTGATTATGGCTTATGTAATGTGTTTATATTTTACTATTGTGGAAATAATCATTTGAAAATAATTCTATAATGTACACATATGCCTCTTTTCCACTGCCTTTTTTCTGGTAGGCCTACAGCTCGACACAGCGTGACTTGGCCGCCACTTTTTGCTCTTCGATTGAGCTGTGTCGTGCCCAATCAGAAAGCAAAAAGTGGTGGCCGAGTCATGCAGTGTCAAGCTATAGGCCTACCAGAAAAACGGCAGTGGAAAAGAGGCAATACTGTACACTTTACACAATAAGCGGTTGTATTTTTCTCATTCCTTCTTCTTTGTATTTCTTTCTCCTGTCAATGTTTTTTATCAGGATTTTGCTAATCAACCAGCCAGCTAACCAAATGAATAGCAATATAAAAACAAACACACATACAACTGTTTAGGAATGAACACCACTGGGCACTTTTTTATTGTTTCTTTTTTCTCTCTCTCTCAGGCTGTATTTCTTCTCTGTGTTTGATCTTGAGTGTGTGTAGTGCCATGCTGTTGCAGTGCGCTGGTGGCACTCAGTGGGTTGCACTCATGGACTGGGAGGAGCTGGAGGAGCTCACCACCTTGCCGTCCACCACCTCCTCTACGATGGTCACCACCTTGCGTGTTGTGGTCGAGGAGGAGTGGCTGATGGGGAACACAGAGACACAGGTGTTAACCGACGATCATTTCAGACATCAATTAACATTTTTACTGTCGGTTCAACTATTGGACTGATTGGACACATGGCTCTGTCAAGGTTCTAGAAAGTAACAGAAAGACCAGTTTCTGTCTCAAAAATGTTCCTCAGACTCACCTGTCGATCTCCCCGTCCAGCAGTCTCCTGTACTCTGCGATCTCCATCTCCAGCCTGGTCTTGATGTCCAAGAGCATCTTGTACTCATGGCCCTGGCGTTCTAGGTCGGCACGGAGCTGCATCAGCTGCTCCTCAAGGCTGCTGACCTGGCCCTGGTAGCCTGCGAGCATGGACGAGTAGCGGGACTGTGTGTCTGCGAGTGTGCCCTCCAACGACGCTTTCTGGAGAGAGGAAACACGCACGGGTCACGGATCAAAATTTCAGCATTGGTTCAGCGTTAGCCCATTACATGACTGATTGTGAATGTGGCTATATACAAACTTGGTATGGCAACAAGCAAGGCTCCATCTTTAGGATTGTGTCCTTTTCGATGATTGAGTGTAATATAAAATCTGATGTTATTCCGCATGTAGATATAGTGGATGTATGCAAGGTTATTTTACTGGAAGCTTACCATGCTGAGTTGGGATTGCAGTTCGATCTCCAGCCCTTGGAGTGTGCGTTTGACCTCGGTGATTTCCGACCGTGATGTCTGCAGAACCTCTGTGCTGACGGCGACTTCTTTGTTCAGAGCCTCTGTCTGTTTTTTCGAAAGTACAAAAAATATTATCCAATTGCAACTTATTTCACAACATGGGGAAGTCTTGAATGTGCATGTGTATGTACATTTAATACTCCACATAATATATAGCTATGTGTATCAAGGAACATGGACTATACCTTGCTCGTGAACCAGGACTCAAGATCCCTGCGGTTCTTGGCGGCGACGGTTTCGTAGTGTTCACGGATCTCGGCCATGACCTTGGTCAGATCCTCCTGAGGTGCGGCGTCCACCTCCACGTGCACCTGGCCACTCATCTGTGCGCGCATAGCCAGGAGCTCCTGAGAGGAAAGACATTGCATTGAAATCATTAGTTATATCATTTACCAATCTCCTTACAATGTGTCGTACTGTATGTTTGTAACATTACTATTAACATACTTCAAAAAGTGTTGACTGTGACTGCTAATAGAAGCTTGAATAGCTCCAGCTTGTACCAGGTTTACTTATCTACTCATGGCTAATCTTGATCTTAAAGATGACTGAGAAGTGAAGTTCATAATTTTCATTATTAGAAATCTCTATCACTTTTACTTTTATTGTGGTGGCTATTGACATATACTCCTCTTCATGTGAGAAGCACTGTAATGATCCTGTGAATTCAAATCGGGCCCTTGTGAGATGCTTTTACAAGAAGTTCGTACTGTACCTCCTCGTGGTTCTTCTTGAGGAAGATGAGTTCCTCCCTCAGGCCTTCGATCTGCATCTCCAGGTCTGAGCGGGCCATGGTCAGCTCATCCAGGACTCTTCTCAGGTTGGCGATGTCGGCCTCCACGGACGTCCTCATGGCGAGCTCGTTCTCATACCTGATCACAACCAAAACATCATCCAGTCAAGTCATGAATGTCTTTCTTCACGCCTTGCCAATTTTGAGGATCATCTGTGTCATTGATTGGTTTGGAATAGAGTGTTGCAGTATGTTACCAGGATCCAGACCACACACAGTATAAATCTACCAAGAAAATATGTACATGTCTGCTGGCATGTGAAATCAGCTGAGGTTGGGCAATCCTTTTTTTTGGCACGTTTGGGAAGAGAGTGCCGTTTCCAATTACTAGTCTGTTGTAAATCAAAGTGTCAAACTATGCAATGGAATGTGCCTTGGATTCATAGACTTACTTGACCCTGAAGTCGTCAGCTGCAAGCTTGGCGTTGTCGATGCTGAGGTAGATACCTCCGTTGACACGGGTGGCATCCTGGATCTACAGAGCAACAAAAGGAGCAATGAGAACAGAAGTGTTAAAGATGCCAATAGAAACAGGAAGGTTGGCTTTTATGTATTTGATGCTTGTGGCTGTACTACATGTATCAACATGTGTGAATGAGAACCACATGCATTTAAAACACTGAAATGTGAGGGGTGTGGATATAACCCTAGCAGAGGCTATTACCACGCTACAGTGGTTCTTCTACGTGTGTAGCAACATCTAGTAAAATGTAATTTCTATTATTCTGATTTGTAAAAAGCATGCAAAGAATAAGAATCTGTTGTATTGTTATTTGTATGTGTGAAGCACTCAATGCCATGTTTAAGCCAATGCCTACCTTGCCCTGCAGATCGCTGATGGTCACATGGAAGGCGGAGAAGTCACGGGAAGAGGGTGATGTCTTGCTGTCCAGGAACTGTCTGATCTTCAGCTCCAGCTCGGCGTTGGCCTTCTCCAGGGAGCGCACCTTGTCCAGGTAGGTGGCCAGACGGTCGTTCAGGTTCTGCATGGTGGCCTTCTCGTTGGCCGAGTAGTCAATGGCATCGTTCAACTGGAAGCCACCGCCATAGCCTCCACCGTAGCCGCCACCGCCGGCGGAGAAGGTGTTGGATGCGCTGGAGATGCGTACCCCAGAGCCTCCCGCCCCACCGTACACGCTACCGGCACGCATGGCGGTGATGCGGCCGCCGCCGGCGCCACCGCCGTACATGCCGGAGGACATGGAGATGCGTGAGCCGCCGCCCAGGCCTCCGCCGGCCCTCATGGAGCCCCCGGAGGATGACACGTAGCTGCGGCTGCTGTAAGAAGTCATCTTTTCTGTCTTGCGGTGTACGTGTGTGTGTGAGAGAGAGTTGCTCTGCCCTGACCGCTGAGAGAGGAGGGAGTGAGTGAGTGAAGAGGAGAGCGCTCCTGTGTGCCTTTTATGTGCGTGTGCTCTGATAGGGGAAAGAGGCAGGGAGGGACTCCCTGTGTAGGGCCAGGTGGGTGTGGTGCGAGGGGTGTGGGGCTGGCATGGACTGCACTGGTAAGGTGGAGGAGGTGCACACTTTGTTCTCACTTATGTGCATATTAGACACACACAGTACGACAATATGTGCTTATACCTATTATTCAGTGGTAACAACACACACACACGCACACACACACACACACACACACACACACACACACACACACACACACACACACACACACACACACACACGTGCGCGCGCACACGCACACTCTCTATCAACACATACTCTTCACAGAAGGCACATGAGAAATAGGTGTGGCAAAATTCTATGTAAATCATGATTGACTTGTCTGACAAGATCTTTTGCAAACTCATATACCGTACACACACAGAGGGCAGAGGTAGCTGGACAGAAAAGTCCATATTTACTGTACATGTACAGTAAAGTCCTTGGGCATTACTGTATCAAAGTACGTTGTGTGCTGAGAATACAAGCTTATGTGAAGGGCCACCCAGCCCTGCCTATTAACCTCACCATTGGGCACTTTATGGCACAATGACTCACTGAATGTGTCATACGTGCTATTATGTGACAATCATGAAATTCTCATTGTACCGGGCTATTAGTTTAATTAGTTGATAAGCATGTTTGTGTCTGCAATTAATTTAGATGAAAATCAAACAGCATGTAAACATGCATCATCAGACGCATGATCCCTTTCACTTCACTGCCAGAGCAGAAAATGTAGAATAAAAATATATTTAGCAGAGTATTTAATCAGTCCATGTCTTGCAGAGGTATACTCACATTCTGTTCATAGGTACTATGTTGTTTCCTTCTTTGAACTAAGCTAACCTTCACTGTTTACATAGCATTACTTAAGATGCCTGCCAATTGTGTGTGTGTTAATGTTCCTGAGAAATCGATTTTCCCAGGCGTCGTTTTCTGCTTTCTAAGGGAGGGGAAGGAATGCACATTGACAATTGCGCTAGATTAAAGCGTAAAAGGCGTGCTGATGCCCTCGTGATCTTTAGCCGTTCACAGCGTTTGCTCAGTTCACTGAATAAACAACGTCGCACCATTAGAAAAGAGCCTGTGTTCTGCAATGGGTAGAAAGGCCAGGGAGCTAAAGAGACACATTGTCCCTTTTCATAAACATTCATCTAGGCCTACATATATGAATTGTATTTTAGTAAATCATGACGGTTTTGAATTGACATTAAAACCTAATGCAAGATGTCCAAATGTGCAGATATTTACATGTGCACCCACATTCGAAAGATTTAATATGCACAGTATAGCAAATCTACTGAAAACATTAATGCACATTACTTTTTTTTACCAAAGCAACCTAGTTATTTAGGTATATGCATTAGCTCCAGTTCCTGGAGAAAAGTGGGGTTAGGTGCCTCCCTGAAGAGCACTTATAGATGAGGGTATAGGGCAGAGAACCCATATGCATTCTACTGTTTTGGTACAAGATTTGAACCTGGCTGCAACCTTCTGATCAAAAGTACAAACCCTACTCATTAGGCCACAGCCAATAGCTTGTAGGTTAATGGTATCTGTGTTGTTGATAGGGCATATAATATGTATATGCAGTGCTGCTTTTAAAGATGCACTGTGTAACATTGTATTAGTTTATTTTCAGAATTCATGCTGCCAATTCAAAATGTTATCTTTTCCATGAAGACTTACCACCACCAAAATCTAATGATCAAAAAAGATAAATATGTTAGAATACATTCAAAATGGAGGGCAGATATTTGTGATCAATAATAAAATCAATACACTATTCTCTGGCATTATTGTTGTGCTCTAAAAAGAATGTAGTTGACAGAAGGAGTGCTGTTGAAAGTATTTGAAATAAGTCATTACTAAAATTATTAAGGACAAAAAAAACTTTTGAAGGGAGAGGTCTCTGGGCAGACATCTATGAGCTGAATATCTGACACAGTTTGAGTGGTATTTCACTTCTGTCTATCCTATCTATCAAGTATTTGCCTAAGCCTGGTGGCCCCAAGAAGGGAGCAGAGTTGACACTGACGTGCTAAAAGCCCATTCTAAAACCACTAGCTCAGCCACAGCGGTGAGGCAATGAGGTAGCCTAGGCGCTATCTATATTCCTCTTGTTCCTTTTTAATAGAGAGTACAGACTTGCATGGGCATCAGACTAGTTATTACGCCAATTACACCACTCTAAGTTTTATGAATTCTTTGCAGCAATCTTAGCAACCAGCCTATTATTTCGCTGGTTATGTATGTATGTGTCACCTCACATACCAAGTACCATTACTAAAAGTTGTATCTTTTATTCAGTTTCTTCACTGAGCTAAGTATTGCTTTGGTGAAACCACTACTTATTGCACAATTTTATTGACTATGTACGAATGCATTATATTATCGCATTATGTTGATCTGTAGAGTATTATATTATTCTGTGAAGACATCATGGCCCCTATTATAAATGTACTGTCACCAGAATGGCAATTCTATTACTAAATGCTCTGTGTAATGTCATAGTGTGCTATAGTAGTATTAGTAAGTAATTAAAAAGTAGATCTTTTCAATGAATACTAGAGCGTTCTTTGGCCACAGTCCAGACACTCACTTTTTGGGGGACATTTTTAGACAGGCCAGCTGATGATGGACACAGGAAATTAGTGGGAGACAGAGAGCGATGGGGTGGGATTGGGATATGAGCCTGGGGGGGGGGGGGGGTTGGGGGTGGTTGAACATTGGGTTCTGGGCGTCCTTGGGAAAGTAATGACTGCATTTTGAAATATTTTGCATGAACAATACATTGAAACAGTTAGAAAAGCCACGAAAACATAAACTTACAAATCTGCATAAATGTGAGGTGTGCTCTCATTTCTGTGGTATTCTGTAGGTCCAAGACTAAACACAGAACTGTAAGTGTAAAGAGACGTTAACTGAACGTGTAATTGGGCAAAGTATATAGGCTACCACATGTGCACACATGTTGGACCTTCTGTCAAACTTGATCTTGGGGCGATTTGTTTCTATGTCTGCAACACCTTAGCATGCTGTCTCACCCAGCCTTCTCACTTACACTGCCACGGAGCTCACTGACTCATGTGAGAAAGCCCCGTGGCCAACAAGCCTGTGGTAACGCCATATCCAGGCCCGTAGCCAGCCTTGTGTTAGGGGGGGATCGTTTTTCCCCGAAAGTGGACTTCATTTGGCTCCCTACTCCAATGTCCCCCAAATACACGAGCACACTTCAAATATTTTAATTTAGACATATTTTATTCATTATGAGTTTGCTGTGAGTCTGTTGCTGTCCTTAATTGTTTGTCTGTTGCTCCCCATTTTTAACATAAATGGACATGAATTGCTTCAAATTACTGCTATCTGACAGTTATTTTCATTGTTGGCCCAGTGTTGGGGGGTTCGAGTGGGGGTGGGGGATGGGAGAGGGGGTTCGGGATACGGGCTACGGGCTACTGGCTACGGGCCTGATATCCCTGCAGGCCTCGTGGAAATCCTGTCATCGCAGCAATTATTGCAAGCAGGTAGCAGGATGACATGATGCAAATAAAAGCCTTGCAGCTCTGCTGCTCTTGCTATCCCCTATATGACTAAGTGTTTAATCAGTGGCACTTCCAACTATCTGTTGTTTAAAATATACCTTACTCAAGTCTTACTGATGACGTTATCCTGTATTTCAAGTTTTTGATTTTTAAAAATCTGGTAGAGGCCTTCATCAATCAAGTTTATAAAATTATTGAGAAGTCATAGTTTTAGAGACTGAATTCTGGAATAGGCCTAAATAATTTACTTGTACAGGTTGTGCAGATGTCCAATTGCTCACTGTGCCCAAACTCACAAATCGTAGGCTACACGTGTTTGGACGTAATTTAGCTTGTGAAATGGTGCGTAACCTTAACAAAACACTTTTGATTTCTGAATTCACCTGGTCTCACAGTTTCCCACATTTCCCACCCCTTCCCAACTCTTTTTATGGTGTCCTGCTAAAACCTCTAAGCTGAAGGTCATTTAAAAAGGCATGAATGTACTTGCAGAGGTTTTTTTTTAATTTCCATAGTCTATGAATGGAGCATATCTGGGAGGATTAGTGGCATTCAGTCTATTGTTCCTTCTCCACATGGGTGTAACCTACCTCTTCAGAGCGAGCAGTTTGCAATAGCATCATTTGTAATGTTTACACTGCTCTTCACATGGTCTGATGTTTCAATACATTTATTTGTCTTGGTGGGCTTTGGCAAACTATGTTTGTCTTTTTACAGTTATAAAACAGTAAGATTAGCTACACATAGACAAGACAATTTCTAAAGAATTTCTGACCTCAAATATGCTTGTATTTTAAACTTTTGATGGAACGTAAAAGAAATTCACAATTATGGCCTTATGGCTACGTATGGCCTTTCTGAGAAAGATGTACTCACAAAAGACTTCTGTGCATTCGTGTCGTTCAAGTAATGTTAATAGCTAACTTACCACTCCCTCCTTTGGGCCATATTTTCCATGTGTAGTACTGACAATCCAGTGGACCTACTCCATATAGCTGGCCTGTGAAATCCTCTATGTTGTACATGTTGTACTTAATGTACCAACCCAACATCAGGAAGATTTCAGATATATACCGGTACCTTTGGCAGTCAGAGGCAATTGAATACAGTATGTCTAGTTTTCCTCTGTAAACATAGGCCCTATAGTTCTTCAAATACACAAGTCCCCACGCAGGTTCGTATCCTGCCGACTATGCCATGTGTAACAGGTGGGGGCGCACACGTTTCTCTGCGGCGCCCCCTTTACCAATACTACCCTGAATTGAGCAGCTGTGCACCGCAATCATGCGAAGTAAATAGGCCCGTTTGACTGCCTCGTAGACAGTGTTAGTCCCTGACGTAGTCCTTATTCACAAGACTTGCTACTGATTTTATTGATTGTGTATTTTACGTTTTGTTTTGCTGTGTACTGTGTACTTTTTTCCTTGCATGGTTGCTTATCTGTGTATTATCCATGAATAAGAATGAATAAAGACTGTAGAGAGGATGTCATTGCGCAACAACCAGCCAGAGTTTTCAAATTTCCTCCATAGGTCCCACTGTTGAGGTGTATATGTGGCAATGAAGTTATGCTAAAGTGGTTTGGCCAGCAAATATTAAATATTTTGTAAGTGAACGTACCTCTACAGTTTTCATTAGGCTATTATGGTTTCATGTCAGGCATACCTGAGCTCAGTGGAGCTTGCTGAGGAGTTTAGCTCAGCCCTGCTCTCAACATCTGTCATCACGTAGTGACTC